>NW_015090845.1:280478-280689 GCF_001431845.1 Calidris pugnax | reverse complement strand
GGGGGGAGGGGGGGGTGCAGCGATGTCCCTGGGAGATGTGGGGACCCCCCCCCCGGGTACTGGCGGCTTCTGGGAGAGGTTGAGCCGGGCTGGTGATGCAAAATGGGTGAAAAAGGTTTAAAAGTGGGATGAGTTGTCCTGGAGGGGGGTGAGGGATGTGAACTGGAGGTTCTGGACCCTCGGCTTGGTGTTTTGGGGGGGTCCTCCTGGG
>NW_015090845.1:267622-277319 GCF_001431845.1 Calidris pugnax | reverse complement strand
CGCCGGGGGGGGGGCTGATGCTTTCAAAGAGGCGGCGGCGGCTGCCGAGGCCGCATCGATCCCCCCGTCCCCGCCGGATAAAAGGCGCAATAACGAGCTGCGGTTGCCGCAAAGGTGATTTAAACCCGGCGTTAAGTGAAACCGCCGGACGCCGGGAAGCGCCGGGGTGGGGGGGCCGGTGCCGGAGGGTTTCGGGAGGTGTTAAACCGGGGCGTCGCGGGGGGGGATGGAGCGGCCGCAGATCCCGCGGGATCCAGGGCCGGGATCCGGCTGAGCCCCAGCGGGGGCACGGCTCTGGCTGGGGGTGACCCCTCCCGGGGTCCTTGTCCCCGTGTCCCCGTCCTGAGCCGCCCCCGGGGTCCCAGAGAGGGGCCGGGGCAGCCCAGGAAAGGTTTGGCTTCTCCCGGCCGGCGTTTGTCCCGGTGCGGGGCTCCCGCGGGAGGCGGGGATGGAGCCCGGTGCGTGCGATGAGTTTGCCCGGTCTCAGGCGCCGCAGAGCGCGGCTCCCGCTGCCGCCGGCAGGAATTGGGTCAGAGCGACCGCAGGGCGGGAGGAACGCGGGCTCGGCATCGCCACGGCTCCGCTGGGCCTGCGGGGGGGGGATGCTCCAGCAGTGTCCCCCCCCAAATACAGCTCCCGAGGAGGGGGGCGGTGGGATGCGGGCACCCTCCCGGCAGCTCAGGAGCGATGATTTTGGGCCAAAACCCCGGCGTTTTCCTTTACGATGAATTGTTGGGGGTTAAGAATAAAAGCGCACCTTTAGAGAGTACGTTTGGAGCGCGGCTCCCGCTGCCGCCGGCAGGAATTGGGTCAGAGCGACCGCAGGGCGGGAGGAACGCGGGCTCGGCATCGCCACGGCTCCGCTGGGCCTGCGGGGGGGGGATGCTCCAACACCCCCCCCAGTACAGCTCCCGAGGAGGGGGGCGGTGGGATGTGGGTGCCCTCCCAGCAGCTCAGGAGTGATGATTTTGGGGCAAAACCCCAGCGTTTTCCTTTACGATGAATTGTTGGGGGTTAAGAATAAAAGCGCACCTGTAGGGAGAACGTTTGGGTTGGGGTTTTTTAATGATTTTAATTTTTAATTTCCTACGGGGGGGGCTGATGGTGCCGTCTCTCCTGCAGGGGCTGCACCTGGCCCGGGTGAGCTTCGTGGTGCGCGCCTTCGGCTCGGCCTTCACCCTCGACCTGCGCCTCAACCAGTGAGCGCCCGGGGTCCCGCTGGGGTGGGGGCACCCCTGGGTGGGGGGGAGGGGGTGGAGGAGTCGGGGGTCCTTGGGGACAGGGGGTGGGTTGTGCGGAGCTGTCCCAGTGGTACCGGGGGCTGAGCTGGGGGGTGAGAGGGGCCCGTGGGGTGTCAGCACCCCCCAAAGTGAGGGGGTCCCGGGGTGATGCCACGTGCACGAGTGGTGGGTGGGTGCACCAGGAGGGTGCTGCTGGTGGGGCCACGGTTGCTGGTGTCTTCATCCTCCTCTTCCTCCTCTCCCTCCGCTTCCTCCCCTTCCTCCTCTTCCTCCTCTTCCTCCTCTTCCTCCCCACCACCGCGGCCTGCTCCCCGCAGCCACCTCCTCTCCTCCCACTACGTGGAGCGGCACCTCGGCGCGGGTGGCAACGGCACCCACAGCACGGTAAGCTCCGCGCCGTGCTCTGCCACGCCGTGCCCTGCTGAGCCATGGCAGCTCTGGGGGCCTGGTGGCAGATTTCTAGGTCCGGGAGAAGTCCAGGAGTTCCATGAGACACCAGCAGGTCCATGTCTCCACCTGGGTGGCCTCAGGGTACCCCCCACCCCTGGGGTGCCCAGCCCAGGCATTGGGGTGCTGCCCCCGTGGGTGATGGTTCCTCCATCCCTCGGGTGCTGCTGGGATGGGTGGTCCCCGGGGTGCTTTGGTGGGTGCTGTGGGCGCCGGTGACCACGAGGGTGATGGGCAGCCAACCCCAGGGCCACCATCCCAGGGGTGGAAGCTCGGGGGGGTGATCCCAGCGATGGGGGGCAGCTGCCTGGGGGGCACGGGTGGGATGGAGGCGTCCACCTGAGCCCCCTCTCCCCGCTCCGCAGGGCGCAGGGGAGCACTGCTACTACCAGGGCCGGGTCCGGGGGCAGCCCCGCTCCTTCGCCGCCCTCTCCAGCTGCCAGGGCCTGCAGTGAGTACCCCCCGCCACGGGGCAGGACAAAAAGGGGGGGGGTCAGGGGGAGGCTGCACCCCCTGCACCCTGTCACCCCCCCCCCATCTCACTTTGCAGCGGGGTCTTCTCGGACGGCCGAGCCACCTACCTGATCGAGCCCCAGGCGGGCGCGGAGCACGGGCAGGTGAGCGGTGGCACCGGGACTCGCCGTGTGCCTGCCTCAGTTTCCCCAACCCGGCCTTACGGGTCTGGCTGCAGCTCAGGGACAGCCCTGGGGACACGGGGACATGGTGGTTCCCCCCTCCCTGCTGTCACCTTCACGCGTGGCCATGACACATGTCTCCCCGTGGCAGGGCCTTCGACCACACGTCGTCCAGCGCGTCCCCAGCTGCGCCCGACCGGGTGAGCCTTGGCGTGGAGCCACTGCTGGTTCCCAGGGACCAGGGATGGTGGCCCCGGTGGCCCCGTGTCCTGTGCCCCACCAGCTCTGTCCCTTCTCTCCAGGCTGCCTCTTCCCTGCGCTGAACCAGCACCTCGCGGGTGGGTTACCAAAGCTGCGGCGGCGGCGGCAGGTGAGTGGGGACGGGGGGGACGGGGGACATGGGGAAGGGATGCTTGACCCCGGTTGGTCTCCAGCTGCCAGCTCAGCCTTGCCTTGGTGGCCACTTGCCCACGGCACGGCCCCGACGCGGGTGCTGGGCTGGCTCCTGGGGATGTCCCTGCAGGAGGCTGCTCCTGAGCGGGCTCGGGGACGCCCTGGGGACTCCCTGGCAAAGCCAGAGGGGATCAGGCCCTGAGCCCACCCAGATGGCTCCCCCCGCACCCCAAGTACCCCTCAAAAGGGGTGAAAAACCCCTCAAAAGGGGCTCGGCCGTGGCTCTCGCTGGCAGGTCCGCCGAGCCCAGCACACGGTTCACAGCGAGACCAAGTACATCGAGCTGGCGGTGGTGAACGACCACCAGCTGGTAAGTGCAGGGACACCAGGGCTGGTGGGGTGGGGGGTCGGGGTGGCCCCCCCGGAGCCCAACCTGGCCCCTGGTGTCCTCCCCCCTCTCCCAGTTCCTGCAGTTCCGCAAGTCCGTGGTTCTCACCAGCAACTTCGCCAAGTCTGTGGTCAACCTGGCTGACATGGTGAGGGGGGGGCTCCTGGGGTGGGTCCCTGGGGGGTTGTCCCCAGGTGTTTGGTCCCTGGCACCTGGGGGGGGTGGTTGTCCTTGGGGGGCTCTGTCCACAGGATCTCTGTCTGTGGCACCCGGGGGTTTGTCCCCAGGGAGTTCATTCCCAGGGTGTTTTTTCCTGGGTGGGCTTGTCCCTGGAGGGAGGGACTGTCCCCAGCGCCTGGTGGGCTTGTCCCTGGTGGGTTTATCCTCTGGAGGGGGTATGGTCCCCAGCATCTGGTGGGTTTGTCCCTGGGGGAATTGTCCTGTGGGGGGGTTTCACCAGCAGCTGGTGGGTTTGTCCTTGTGGAGTTTGTCCCCAGTGGCCAGTGGGTTTGTCCCCGAGGGAAGTCCCCATCACCTGCTGGGCTTGTCCCCAACACCTGGTGGGCTTGTCCCTGATGGGTTTGTCTTCTGGGGGACTATCCTCAGCACTGGTGGGTTTGTCTCCAGGGCGTTGGTCCCTAGTGGGCTTCTCCCTGGAGGGGTTCATCCCCAGGGGGTTGGTCCCCATTTCCTGGTGGGTTTGATCCTGGAGTTGTTCATCCCTGACACCTGGTGGGTTTGTTCCTGGGGGTTTGGTCCCACTGGGAGTTTGACCCTGGGGGGCTTGTCCCCAGGGCCTGGTGGGTTTGTCCCCGGGGAGGGGGATTTGTCCCCAGCACCGTCCCCTCGTCCCTGCAGATCTACAAGGAGCAGCTCAACACCCGCATCGTGCTGGTGGCCATGGAGACCTGGGCCTCGGAGGACCGGATCCGGATGGGGGAGGACTCCCTGGAGACCCTGAACGAGTTTGTGAAGTACCGGCGCGAGGGCCCGGCGGAGCAGAGCGACACCGTCCACCTCTTCTCGTGAGCGCCGCGGCCGCGTCACCCCCCCGGGGTCCGGAGCCCCCGTCCCCTGTCCCCACTATCCTCTTCCTCGCAGGGGTCGGACCTTCCAGAGCAGCCGCAGCGGCACCGCCTTCGTGGGGGGCATCTGCTCGCCCGCCCGCGCCGGGGGTGTCAATGAGGTGGGTGCAACGAGACAGCCCCCCCCTGCCATGAGAAAGGGCTGGGGACAGGGTGAGGGGTCCCGCGGTGACTCCCCCGTCCCTCCCCTCAGTACGGCAACGTGGCGGCCATGGCGGTGACGCTGGCGCAGACGCTGGGGCAGAACGTGGGCATGATGTGGAACAAGCACCGCGCGGCGGCAGGTACCCGCCACCCCCCCGGGAGCGGGATGGGGACAGCTGGGGGACACCGTGGTGCCAGTGGCCAGTGGGTTTGTCCCCGAGGGAAGTCCCCATCACCTGCTGGGCTTGTCCCCAACACCTGGTGGGCTTGTCCCTGATGGGTTTGTCTTCTGGGGGACTATCCTCAGCACTGGTGGGTTTGTCTCCAGGGCGTTGGTCCCTAGTGGGCTTCTCCCTGGAGGGGTTCATCCCCAGGGGGTTGGTCCCCATTTCCTGGTGGGTTTGATCCTGGAGTTGTTCATCCCTGACACCTGGTGGGTTTGTTCCTGGGGGTTTGGTCCCACTGGGAGTTTGACCCTGGGGGGCTTGTCCCCAGGGCGTGGTGGGTTTGTCCCCGGGGAGGGGGATTTGTCCCCAGCACCGTCCCCTCGTCCCTGCAGATCTACAAGGAGCAGCTCAACACCCGCATCGTGCTGGTGGCCATGGAGACCTGGGCCTCGGAGGACCGGATCCGGATGGGGGAGGACTCCCTGGAGACCCTGAATGAGTTCTTTGTTCCTGGGGGTTTGGTCCCACTGGGAGTTTGACCCTGGGGGGCTTGTCCCCAGGGCCTGGTGGGTTTGTCCCCGGGGAGGGGGATTTGTCCCCAGCACCGTCCCCTCGTCCCTGCAGATCTACAAGGAGCAGCTCAACACCCGCATCGTGCTGGTGGCCATGGAGACCTGGGCCTCGGAGGACCGGATCCGGATGGGGGAGGACTCCCTGGAGACCCTGAACGAGTTTGTGAAGTACCGGCGCGAGGGCCCGGCGGAGCAGAGCGACACCGTCCACCTCTTCTCGTGAGCGCCGCGGCCGCGTCACCCCCCCGGGGTCCGGAGCCCCCGTCCCCTGTCCCCACTATCCTCTTCCTCGCAGGGGTCGGACCTTCCAGAGCAGCCGCAGCGGCACCGCCTTCGTGGGGGGCATCTGCTCGCCCGCCCGCGCCGGGGGTGTCAACGAGGTGGGTGCAGCGAGACACCCCCCCCCAGCCATGAGAGAGGGCTGGGGACAGGGTGAGGGGTCCCGCGGTGACTCCCCCGTCCCTCCCCTCAGTACGGCAACGTGGCGGCCATGGCGGTGACGCTGGCGCAGACGCTGGGGCAGAACGTGGGCATGATGTGGAACAAGCACCGCACGGCGGCAGGTACCCGCCACCCCCCCGGGAGCGGGACGGGGACAGCTGGGGGACACCGCGGTGCCACCAAGCTGGTGGCAGGACAGCCAGCACCCCCAGCCTGTCCCCTCTCCTCCCAGGGGACTGCCGGTGCCCGGACTCCTGGCTGGGCTGCATCATGGAGGACACAGGGTGGGTGCCCACTCGGGGTGGCACTGCCACCGTCCCCCACCTGCCTGGCGTCACCACCCCCAGTTGTGGCATGGCTGGGGGTGCTGGGAGCCCGGTGATGCCACCCGGGAGGCGCAGGGGGGGTGACAGTGTCCCCTGTCCCCCACCCCACAGGTACTACCTCCCACGGAAGTTCTCCCGCTGCAGCATCGACGAGTACAACCAGTTCCTGCAGGATGGCGGTGGCAGCTGCCTCTTCAACAAACCCCTGAAGGTAACGGCCCCCCCCCGGACCCTCCCAACCCTGGAGTGGTGGTCGCAGGGGGGGGACACATGCCCTGGGGGCTGCTCCGAGTGTCCCTGGGGCCTCACGCTCTCCCCCAGCCCCTGCCACCTCCCAGCCCTGCATCAACCCCGCTGTCCCCAGTGAGGGACAGACCCCGATGGCACAAAGCGAGCTGGTTTGGGGGGGGGTCCTCCCATCCCCTGGGGACACCATGCCTGTTTTGGGGGGGTGACACCAGCACCCAGCTCGGGGACATCCCCCCGTCCCCAGCATCTCTTGCTCCCCCCTCCCCTCCATCCCGGCAGCTCCTGGACCCTCCGGAGTGCGGCAACGGCTTCGTGGAGGCGGGAGAGGAGTGTGACTGCGGCTCGCTGGCGGTGAGCAGGGACCGGGCTCTGCTTGCCACGGCCACCGGCATTGCCGGGTGGCTGACGGGGGTGCCTGGTGGCTGATGGCATTGCCGGGTGGCTGATGGCATTGCCCAGTGGCTGATGGCATTGCTGGGTGGCTGATGGCATTGCCCGGTGGCTGACGTGCGGCGGTGGCCGCTGTCCCGGCAGGAGTGTGCGAAGAGCGGGGGCAACTGCTGCAAGAAGTGCACGCTGACCCACGACGCCATGTGCAGCGACGGGCTCTGCTGCAAGGGCTGCAAGGTGCGGGGTGGGGGCCGGGGTCCCGGGGGAGGACCCGAGGACACGGGGACCCACCGGGGTCCCTGACGTGGCCACTTCACCCCCCCCTTCCCCCCCGGTGCAGTACGAGCCGCGCGGTGTGTCCTGCCGGGAGGCCGTGAACGAGTGTGACATCCCCGAGAGCTGCACTGGGGACTCCAGCCAGGTGAGTTGGGCTGGGGGGGGACACGGGGGGGACACGTCGTGCAGCCACATGGTGTCACCCGTCCTCTTCTCTGTGTGCCCCCCACAGTGCCCCCCCAACCTCCACAAGCTGGACGGCTACTTCTGTGAAAACGAGCAGGTGAGTCGGGTCCGGGGTGGTGGGACACGGCTGTGGGGCTCCAGCACGTCCCCGTGGGCTCCAGCCCCACGGCTGAGCCACGCACACACATGTGGGGTTTGGGGTGAGCTGTGGTGGCCAGGTCCCGGGGCGGGTGTGAGCCCTCCCCGTGCGCCGTCCTGTCGTCCCCACGCTGTGTGAGCGGGGGCTGGGGTCCCTGTCCCTGTGTGTGTGGCCACGGATCCCACATCCCGCACACTCTCCCGGCAGCCACGGGCCGTGCGAGCCGCCCTCCTCCATGTGCAGACGTGCAAACCTTCCACACGTGTGTGCGTGGGGGCCTTGTGCCCCGAGCCCTGTGCCCTGGCCGTGCACACACGCAGCCCCCCGACCATGCAGTGGTCCGGTGGCTGAGCACGGGGTGGCCATCGTCCTACCACCTCCGTGGCCACGCACACGCGTGTGCGAGCTTCTCCCCATGACCCCTCTCCCCAGGGACGATGCTACGGCGGGCGCTGCAAGACCAGAGACCGGCAGTGCAACGCGCTGTGGGGCCGTGGTAGGTGCCAGGACCGGGGCGGGGGGGGCGTGGGCAGGGGGTGACGAGTGGGTGACACCCGTGTTCCCCCAGGCTCGGCTGAGCGTTTCTGCTACGAGAAGCTCAACGTGGAGGGGACCGAGAGGGGCAACTGCGGGCGCGAGGGCCTGGGCTGGCTGCAGTGCAACAAGCAGTGAGTGAGCCCCATGTCCCCCACCCCGGCCCTGGCCACCACGTCCCCTCCCCGGGTGCCACCCACCGACCCCGGCGATGCCACCGGTGCCTTGCAGGGATGTCCTCTGCGGCTTCCTCCTCTGCGCCAACATCTCGGGGGCGCCCCGGCTGGGCGAGCTCAGCGGGGAGATCGCCGCCACCACCTTCTTCCACCAGAACCGCTACGTGGACTGCAGGTGGGGGCCACCCCCGCGGGGATGGGGACATCCCCGGGTTTGGGGGATCCCAGTGTCACCCACTCTGCCCGTCCCGGCGCAGGGGAGGCCACGTGCAGCTGGTGGACGGCTCGGACCTGAGCTACGTGGAGGACGGGACGCCATGCGGGCCCGGGATGCTGTGTCTCGACCGCAAATGCCTTCCAGCCACCGCCTTTAACTTCAGCTCCTGCCCCGGCAGCTGGGACGGGAAGATCTGCTTCGACCACGGGGTGAGGGGGGCGAGGGGGACGCGGCTGGGTGTCACGGCAGCGGGGAGGTGTGGGGGGGTGGGTGACACCGTCCCCCTCCCCACAGGTTTGCAGCAACGAGGGGAAGTGCATCTGCCGGGCGGAGTGGACGGGGAAGGACTGCAGCGTCTACGACCCCATCCCCGAGCCAAAGCCCACGGGGGAGACGGAGCGATACAAGGGTCCGTGCGCCCCGCGGGGGGGGTGGTGGGGGGGGCAGGACAGGCTCCCCGTGTCCCTGCTGTCCCCAGGGGCTGGGATGTCCCACTTTGTCCCCAACCTCTCCCAGGGGGTCCCGTGTCCCTGTTCCCCCCCCCTGGACCCCAGCACCATGGCTCCGCTGGGCGCAGCCGGGTCCTGTGTCCCCCTCCCCAGGTCCCCTGGGGCTCTGTCCCTGTCGTCCCCCCACTGACGTGTGTCCCTGTCCCCTCCTCCCTGTCCCCTCTGTCACAGGTCCCAGTGGCACCAATATCATTATCGGCTCCATCGCGGGGGCCGTGCTGGTGGCCGCCATCGTCCTAGGGGGGACAGGCTGGGGATTTAAGTAAGCAGCCATCGCATGGCTTGTCCCCTTCTGCTGCTGGCACCGGCCACGTGTCCCCTGCGCACTGTCACCACACCAGGGCCAGGCTCCTGCCCTCCTGGGGACATCCTGGGCACCCCTGGGTGGCGGCACCACCAGTTGTGTCCCCCCGCCCCGAGCTGGGCATCACCTGCAATGTAGTCCCCTGGGGCCGGGGATGCCTGACCCCTGTCCCTGCCTGGTCCCTTGTCCCAGCTGGGTCCCTTGTCCCTGCCTGGTCCCCGTGTCCCTGCCTGGTCCCCTGTCCCTGCCTGCATGTGTCCCTGGGGGTTCACTGTCACCCTAGCTGCGTCCTGGCCGTGTCTGTCCCCACGCATGGGGTGCTGTGTTGGTGCCCCCTCCGTGTGTGTGTGCTCCTGCCTGGCACTGGGACACATCTGCTGCCTGTGGGAGCAGGGACACTGAGAGGGGGGACACTGCAGGGGGGGGACGACAGCGGGGACACGGGGGTGGCACTAACGCTCCTCTCCTCTCCCCACCCTCTGCCGCCCCCCCCTCAAGGAACATCCGTCGAGGAAGGTACGACCCGGCACAACAGGGAGTGTAACCGTCCCCCCCATCATCTCCTCCTCGTCACCGTCCCTGTCACCGTCACCGTCCGGCGGCCTGACGGCGTGGGAGCCCCCCCGGCCGGGCCCGTCTGTCCGTGTCGCTGTGTGTCCGGCCGTGCTGTCTCCATCTCTGTGCCCCCCTACAGCTGAAAAGAGACGGCGGTTGAGTGGGGAGGGGGGGCCTGGCAGCAGCCCCCCCCGTGCTGGCTCTTTTCAGCTCAGTGTCCCTCCCATGTGTCCCCCCTCCGTGTCACAGCCCCACACTAAACGCACCCCACTTCTGTGTTGCAGGTCCGGGGGGTCCTGAGTGGGGCCACTTTGCCCCACGCC
>NW_015090845.1:253445-267612 GCF_001431845.1 Calidris pugnax | reverse complement strand
GGACCCCCTTTTGGGCCCCCCCCATCTCCCCCCCTTTGCCCCCTCCCTCAGCATCTTCCAGCTTTGGGGCCTGGGTCCCCCAAAGGGCAGGCCAGTGTACCCCAGTACCAGGCCAGCAACCCCCCCTGACCCCCAACTCAAAGCGCAGGGCCTGGGAGTCGTGTCCCCCCACTCCAGCTCTGCGGTGGGGTCCATGGGGGGGCCAGGTCTGCACCCCCAGACGTACCCCCCCCCGAAACAGCAAAGCAGCCCCCCCCATATGGGCTATGTCCGCCCCAAATGTGGGCTGCACCCACCCAGCCAGGGGTCCCCGATGTCCCCGGCGGTGGGCACAGGCACCCACAGGTGCCCAGGCTCTCCCTCTGGGGCAGGGGCTGCCCCCTTCACCCCCCCAGCACGGGCAGGTGAACCCCAAACTGGTGGCACTAGGGGGGGGAAGGGGGGGGAGGTGACAGCAGGGCCCACCCTGGGGGGCTGGGGTACAGGGCGAGCCCTGGGCTGGTGGCACGTGGGGCTGGTCGGTGGGTGGCACATGTCACCCCAGCCCCATGGCCGGCTGGTCACAGCACCCACCGGGTGTCCCCCCTCCCCACGGCAGGGGGTGGGATGTGTCACCCTGTCCCCACGGCACATGCCACACGTCACCCTGCATGGGGTGGCTCTGTAGGGCCACCCAACCCACAGCACCACGGAGCACTGGGGGCCACACTGGCTCCTTCAACCACTGGTGACACTCAGCGTCAACGGGTCGGCGGGAGAGGGGACACCCCTGGTGACACTCAGGGGGGGGATGATGGCAGTGTGGGGGTGTCCCTTCTGTGTTCTCCCTCACCCAGTGTCCCTGCCTGCCACCAGGCCCCTTTACCACTGAGGCACAGGGTGACCAAGGGTGTCCCCAAGCTGTGCGGTGGCCCCCAGCGTTGTGTGACAGCCCAGCTGGGTGCCTTGGCTGTGGTGGCACCAGGTGGGACAGGGCACCCCCGTGCCAGGGTGTTGGGAGGTGACATGGGGTGACTGGATGTCCCCAGGCTTGGCTCTGGGGGGTGGTTCTCCAGGTGGTGGGTGTATCAGTGATGGGCTGGGGGACAGGGGGACCTGGGGCCACCATGGGCACGGGGAGGGGTCTGGACCACCCCCCCCATCTCTATCACTGTCACCACAATGTCCCCACAGTTGTCACGGCCACAGTGCCAGGGCGATCCCCGTGGCAAGGGGACGCCCCTGTTTCAGAGCAAGAAGCCACCGTTGTCACTGGGTTTGGGGACATTAATATATATATATATAAATATTGGGGTTTTTTCTTAATGATTTTAACGCTGTAAGGTCAAGCGGTGCCGCCGCGGACGCACCGGGGAGGGCCCACGGCCGGGACGGGGGGTGCACCCAGTGCTTCCAGAGCCAAGAGAGCAAAACACCCCCTGAGATGCCCCCCCAAGGGCCCCGTCCCTGCACATGGCCGGGGGGGGGGACAAGCACACCGGGGCGGTGACAGACCCCCCCTGCCCTGCCAACTCCCCGCCAGCCGCACCGCCGTCCCGCGCCGTCCCGCACTGCCTCGCTCCGCGCTACCGCCCACAGCGGGACCGGGCCCCAGGTCGTGGCTGGGGGAATTGGGTTGGGGGGAGGAAGGTTTGGAGGCCCCCCCACCCCGGACGCCTGCGCCCCGTCTCGCGCTCCTGCTTTGCACGCGCTGGGAGTCACCGTCGCTGCCGGAGCCGCCGCGTGGCCCTGGCTCGGCCCCGGCCCCGGGAAGGCTCCTGCAATGTCGCAGAATTTATTTACAATAAAGAGTTGGAAAACGATGGGGGTTCTGCTTTTCACTGGTGCCGGGGGGGGGGAAGGACGGCGTGAATTCCATCTGCGAGGAGGCACCAGTCCCTGCACCCTCCATCCCACCAAAACCCTCTCCATGTCCCACACCCCACCCTGGCCTGGCCCCAAGGGTTGGGAATATCCCAACCTTCATGTGTGAGTTGGGGTCCCATCACACAGAGATGATGGACACGGCGAGTGCCCCCCCAGCTCCTGAGCTCCCTCCAACCCTGCCCTGCCATGGGGACACGTGGCTGCTCTGGTCCCACCACAGAGATGCTCAGTCCTGTGCCTGTCCCAGCCCCATCCTGTCCCACCATGTGCACCACTCGCTGTCCCAACACAGTAGCTGGTCCCTTGCCCATCTCTGGGACACAAGAGCAGTTCTCTGCCCCGCTGCAGGGACACAGGGGCAGGTCCCTGTCCCCTCCAGGGACACCCCAGGCTGGGTGAGCTCCGTGTGGGGTCTGGCCTGGCTTTGCAGTAGGGCGAGAAAAAGCCGGCAGAAGGAGACCCAGGGATGGATCCCCCAACTCCCAGAGGGACGCAGGAGGATCCTCCCCCAGGACCAGTCACAGAATCTTCTAGGTTGGAAAGGACCTCAAAGATCATCTTGTCCAACTGTCAACCTAACTGACAAAAATAGACACTCGCACAACAAACAAAAAGCAACACCATCACTAACCCATACCTCCCAGCACTACATCAACCCGTCTTTTGAACACCTCCAGGGATGGGGCCTCAACCCCCTCCCTGGGCAGCCCATTCCAATGGCTGAGAACCCTTTCGGTGAAAAAATTTCCTAATATCCAGCCTGAACCTCCCCTGGCGCAACTTGAGGCCATTTCCTCTTGTCCTGTCGCCTGTGACTTGAGAGAAGAGACCGACCCCCACCTCTCTACACCCTCCTTTCAGGGAGTTGGAGAGAGCAAGAAGGTCTCCCCTCAGCCTCCTCTTCTCCAGGCTGAATAACCCCAGCTCCCTCAGCCTCTCCTCACAAGACTTGTGCTCCAGACCCCTCACCAGCTCCGTCGCCCTTCTCTGGGCCGGGTGACGCTGGTGTGGGGGCTCAGCACAGCCGGACCGACAGGCAGAGCCGGGCTGGGGGGCACAACCCGCGCTCCGTGGCACGGCCAGGCTCCAGCCCCGCAGGTCGCCACCAGAGGGCGCCCCCAGCCCAGCCCACGCTCGCCCGGACCGCAGGGCGCGGGAGAGGACGCTCCGAGCTCCCCGAGATGCTCCGGGGCCACACGTGGCTCCTGCAGCCCCAGCCCGCAGGACAGAGGCTGATGAGGACAAGGGCCCGGGCTGGGGAGGGGCTGCAGCACGGCCCCCCTCTTCGGGGGGTCCTTTGATGGTAAAGGCGGTGGCAGACGGGGGACACCACAGATGGGGCACAACGCAGACCGGGGACAACACAGACTGGGGACACCACAGAAGCACCAACCCCTCAGCCCTGGCAGCAGCAGGAGAGGCCCAGCACCCCCTGCCCACGGAGGGTCTCTGGAGAACCCCCTTCTCTGCCAGCCAGGGATGAGGGTGGGATGCAGAAATGATGGAGACTGCAACATCCCACCCCAGAGTCGGTGGGGCTGGAGGTGCCCCTCGCCCTGCAGAGCCCCGGAGGGACCCATTCTGGTGTCGTGGCACAAAACCACACCCGGATTCAGCCCCTTGTAGAAACACCGGGGCCCACACACACGATCCAGGGTGCCTGGGTGGGCGAGGACAGGCTGCCGGCTCTGCCCCACTTGTGGTGCTGGGGGGGAGCACCTCGGGGTGCTGCCAGGGTGCTCCTTGGGGGGCTGCCTTCCTCAGGGGGGACACCCAGCCCCATGCGGGGTCCCCTCTCCTGGTTTGAAGAGGGGTCAAGTTCATCTTATTAAAGCAATCACCGTCACCCGCCTGCTCTGTCCCCCGCAGCCGCGGCCTGGCAGGAGATGGCGGGGGGGGGGCGGGGGGGGGGGGGAGGGGGCAGCTCAATCCGTCCCCCCCCTCCACCCCCCGCCAAAGTTACTGAACCCAACACATCAGATGCTGCCGGAGCCTCCGGCCACAGCAGGGAGCTGGGGGTGAGCACAGGCTGAACTGGGGGGTTCTGCACCAAGAGCCACCCCCCGCCCTTGCTGCCTCTGCAGCCGCAGTGTCCTCCCCTGCCAGGGCAAGGCTGGGAGCAAAGAGCACCGATGCCCCCCCGGCAGCGGAGACGTCTCCATACCCCCCCCAGGACTTCAGGAGGAGAGTCGCCACCAGCCACGGCTGAGCCACATCTCAGTGAGGAGCTATTTTGGGCTGGTGTCTAGATACCAGCCCGACGAGTGAGCCAGAAATATTCCAGATGCACAGCCTGCTTCTGAATCTTGAGTTCTTGGGGGCCTGCAGGGCCAGGAGGGCACAAAGCGTGAGTTAAACCCGGCCCCGCTCCGCTCTGCAGCCCCACAGGGTCACCAGCACCTGCACCACACGCTTCGGGCAGGGTCCTGCTCCGTGTGCTGGGACACCAGGGATCACAGGGACACCGCGGTGGGGTTGGACATGCCTGCTACAAGGGAGATGCTCCTTGGGCAGCTCCCCAGGACCACAACCACCACGAGAGCAGCAGGGTCTGGTGCCCAGAGCTCCTCGATGCCCCAGGCCACCGCTTCCCTCCATCACAAACTTCTCCAGCTCCTTTTCAGCCTCCTCCATCCCAGCGCTCGGCTCCTGCGCCTTGAGGAGGAGCTGCCCCGAGACGCGGCGCCCAGGCTGCTGGATGCTGCAGCGTTCCTGCCTGTCCTCAAGCTCCTTCTCCTACTCCAAACCCACTGGTTTTATGTTAGAGACCGTCCTCACGCTCAGCTCTGACCCACACTCCCCACTGCCAGATTTTAGCCATCAGCTGATGGTTAAACACAGCGGCCGAGGGAGAAGCCACAGTCTCCCATTCCCATTCCACGTGCCGAGGTGCTCCTCGGATGAAGGCTGTGAGCTCGGCAGCAGCTTTTGGGTTCCTCCAAGCCCCCTTGCAGAGCCCCCCCCAGTCCTGGTGTGATACATCCCCTGGGAACACAACGCACCCACAAGGACCCGTGGGGAGCAAGGGCTGGGGTCAGCCTGGGGTGCGTCTGTCGGAGCAGCTCTGGCTGAGGACAGACTCAAACCTGCCCCTCTTTTCCCCGAAAACACCAACGAGCCTCTAAGGGTGGACCTGCCAATCTCAAACACCTGCAACATGCAAAAAAAAAAAAAAAAAATAGCAATTCCTTCATCATTAGTAAAACTGAAGAAATAAGAAACCAACTCTTTCGCAGCCGCCCCGGTGTCTGTTCCATTATATAATGGGAAACCCTTGAACCTAAAATATCTGCATTCCTTTGGTTGCCCAAGCTGATGATTGACCATCTGGCTGCGATTTTTCAGCTATAATCTAACGAGGCAGATCTTGCTTTTAGGGTGCACGCGAGGAAGAAAAGTCCTCAAGGACTTCCCAGGAACGCGGTCGTGGCAGCGGCTGCGGGATGGGGGGCCGCCACGTGAGCGGCAGCTTGGCTGAGCAGAGGGAGGCTACCATTCTGCAGCTCTCCTGCTCCCAAGGAAGCCGAGACGCCTCGGTCAGCTCTTGAGAGCAGAGGGAGCCGTCAGATGGTCAGGAGGCAACGCACGGGGAAACATCCTCCTGAAGGGGGTTTTCCTTGGGGGATAAATCACAAGCAAGAGAAAGTCACACCCCAAACACTGGTTTCACAACGCAGCTGAGAAACCCCCACGTCCTCATTTTCCATGCAAATAAATGAAGAACCCACACTGAACTCCGACCACAAACCAGGACACGGGTTTTCCGTCTGGGAAACCCTCTGAAGGCTGACACAACCGCACGGCACAGGAGCTGTCCTGCTGTCTCTTCCCAGTTGGAAGCGCTCCGGCCACGCGCCCACACCCTCCAGCAACAGGCGCTTTCTACTCCAGTGCTGGAGCTGGAAGGCAGCGTGACGTTTTGGCTGTGTCACCCCCGGATCCTGGTGGGAAACTAAGGTCTGGAGAGGGAGAGAGAAGAGGAGAGAGGGGAAGGGAAGTGTGGAACCTGCTCTGGCTCTCCCCAGGCTGGGATGGAGCAGGAGCAAAGCAAGCTCTTGCTGTGCCAATCTGAGTCGAGGCTCTGATTTGGTACATGGAGATATCGCAGAAATTCACCTTTTTGTCACCATGGAGAAATTCCGCAGGCAAAGAGCTGAGAAATGGTCAGCAGGGGTGGGCACGCTCCAGGTGAAAGCAGATCCCAGCTCTGTCTCGCCCGCTGTGGGAGCTCTGCTGCTCAGGCTGCGGCTGGAAACAAGCAATGAGTCAGTGCGGAGCAAAGCGGCGGTTCGGGGGAAACAAGGAGCACCCCCCAACCCCCCGCAGCCTCGGCGCCGCGCGGCGTACACAACGCTGTCATCCCCATGGGCTGCAGTGTGCTGAGCAGCACCCGGGCACCCCGGGGACGAGGGGAGCAGCAGCAGCTCCAGCTCCAGCCACCGAGGGGTTGCTGAGCACAAGGCGGCTGCAGCGGAGGCGGCTCGAGCTTCGGGTGCACCAGAAGGAGCTGAAATGGGTGCAAACACGGTAACTGCTCTTCCTCTTGCTAAGGAGGCTGAGCTCGTTTGGGCTAATAAACACACCCGGCACTACATGGTGCTGGAAGCACTTTGCATGGGAAGGCTGGGTATCCTTCTGCTTTTAGGTAAACACAGAGATACCGAAGCTGGAACCTTCTGCTGACCAACCTGAGCCACCTCTGACCCCCCGTCTAACGGCAACGAGGAACCCTCAACAGCAGGGACCAAGGACATGAGCAAAGAAACAGCCCTTCCAACCCTGCACACAAGCCAGACACGCATCAAAACTGCTTTTCAAAAGTCTTTAAGGGTTAACGGGTTCAGGTGGAGGCAGCTGGCCCCTGCCCCACGCTAAGGCTGCTTCAGCATCCCCCCGACACTGCAACAGCACTGAACTCACAAAGTCAGGGGGGGGAAGAAAAAAGAAATGAGCTGAGCCTCCAAGGTCCCCCGAGCAATGGGGGGGAGGTGAGAGCAGCCCCCTGGCACCGGGGGCGACGGCCAGAGGTGGATGGGGATAAGATGGGGCTGCTCACAGCCTGGGGACACCCACACACTGGGGGAGACGGGGGGCTTTTGTGTCAAAGCGCAGCCCCATCAGTAGCTGCTCGCTGGCCAGACACCCACACACTGGGGGAGATGGGGGGGCTTTTGTGTCAAAGCGCAGCCGCATCGGTAGCTGCTCGCTGGCCAGGGGGGCCCAGGGGCTGGAGGAGCAGCCCAGCTCCTCCACAGCCCCCGCCGACACGGCAGGGAAGGGTTGCTGCTAGCCCAGGAGAGAGCCAGTGGCCTGAAAACGTGATTGAAGGCTGTGCTGTGCTCTGACTCGGGCTGCGCAGCCGCCAGCTCCGGGGGGAGGGCGAGAACATCCTGGGGGAAGTGGGGGAAACCCAGTTCCTTGAGTCTGTTGTGACCAGACCGTACAAACCAATCTCCAAACGCCCTTTCAGAAGCGATCTCCTGCTGGCCAGGAGGCTGGCTGCGCTGCCTTGTAGGTCTTTTCCAGCTCAAAGGCTGTGTCATGCCAGGCGTGGGGCAGCCTTGCTGCTGCTTTTTATGAGCCATCCCTCCAACGCTGGAGTTCCCAGCCCCGCTGCCGGGCTTTAACCCGCGCGCAGCCGAGGCGCAGACCGACGGCTCCTGGGATGGGGCGCCCAGGGCAGGGGCAGCCTGTTCCACAGCTCAGCGGCTCCAATCCAGGTCAGCAGAGTTTATCTGGGAATCCCCAGTGGGCCCATCTCACCTTGGCAGCACACAGACAGATGGCAGCCGCTCCGCTCCCCGCTCCGCAGGCGCCGGCCTCCCCTGGCAGGGCACACACCGGGACCCCCACGGCGCTGACCCCCACCTGGAACGGCAGGAGAGTCATTAAGCCCTCGTTAGCTTCTGTTAAACTGCAGGACCCAGGGATCAGAGATGGCTGCGTTAAATCGGCATTTCCATTTTCCTCTTTTCCTCCTCTTCCTAATATTTCTTAAGAATTTAAATTCATAACTACAAACCAGCCATTAATTTAATTAGCTCTGAAGTCTCCCGAGGTCTCGGCTCTCCTCTCAGGACACCGGCAGCACCGTGGCACTGCGGGTCACAGCCCTCTGTGGAACCATCTCTCCTTACCTCTGCACTGGCTACTGCTGTGGAATCACAGAATGATACGGGGTTGGAAGGGACCTCTGGAGACCATCCAGTCCAACCCCCTGCCAGAGCAGGGCCACCCAGAGCAGGTCCCACAGGAACGTGTCCAGGTGGGTTTGAATGTCTCCAGAGAAGGAGACCCCACCACCTCCCTGGGCAGCCTCTGCCAGGGCTCTGCCACCCTCACAGGAAAGAAGTTCCTCCTCATGTTGAGATGGAACTTCCCATGTTCAAGTTTGTGCCCATTTCCTCTTGTCCTGTCACTGGGCACCACTGAAAAAAGACTGGCCCCGTCCTCCTGACACCCACCCTTGAAGTATTTATAGGTGTTGATCAGATCCCCCCTCAGTCTGCTCTTCCCCAGACTAAAAAGACCCAAGTCTACTATTTTTCCAGGATCTCCTTTTTAGCAAGGATCTTCTCTTTTCTTACAGGCTACTGAAATGCACATACAAATGGGAAATGCCTGAAATGCTAACACTGCAGAGGATCACAACTTTTGTTTTTTTAGTTAAAAACACAATCAGGTCATTATGGAACTCTGCTGTTCCCACCAGCTCATCAGCAAGAAAAGACAATGGGTGGCAAGAAACCAGATTTCAGAGCCACCGATTAAACCAGAACTTCAGGGTGTGGAGTCCCCTTCTCTGGAGATCTTCAAGCCCCACCTGGATGCTCCTGAGTGACGTGCTCTGGGCAGCCCTGCTTTGGCAGGGGAGTTGGACTGGATGGGCTCTAGAGGTCCCTTCCAACTCTGACAATTCCCTGATTCATCTCACAGCCCCGTGGCACGCTCCTGAGCTCATCCCCTCCCATGATGGAGCAGCAGTGACCTGCCCTCCCTCCCCCAGAACGGGGGAAAAATATTCCGGGACAGTGATCTAACAGACGTGCTGACGAAGGAAACTTCAGGGCTGCCTGAGTTTTCTTGGAAATACCATGTTCTGGGTGAACCAAGGTGTAAAGCTTTCCTGCTTGCTCTGTCTCACTACACACTTCTAACAAAGGGCAAAAGTGGTTCTTTTCACACCTACAGAGCTCCGTGGTCCCAGTCTGCCCAGGAGCATCGCGCCGCTACCGCAAGACACGCAGCAGCGAGGGCTGTCCTCGGGCAGAGAGCCAGACCCTGTACAACATCAGATTGTGCCAGGTGGGTAACGCTCACACTCTGCGTGGAGGCAAATCACCTATCCGTACCTCAATCCCCATATTTCATTTAATAAACTCATTTTCTTTTCATACAATCACATCTCGTTTCTGGCTTTCGAAGTCTCCTGCTGCTGGAAGGCTCCCGGCCGCGTGTCCCCCCATGTGCCATCCCCTGGCCGGCTGCAGGTGCTGCTGTGTGACCTGGCAGCTGCCCAGCCACGCTACAAAACTCCTCAATAACAGGCATTCTTACCCATTTTCAACACAAGCACTTCTGGTTTCCCACCTTTTCACGGGATTGGAAACCTCCTGAATTTCCCTTCAGTTTGCTTGAGGTGACCCAGCGCCTGCAGGAGGGCTGAAGAGAGACGTTGTTAATAAAAGGGCCAAGGCTGCTCCCATTTCCACACCAAAAAGCATTTTTGCTCCGGGGGGGTCACTGCACACCCAGGTCCCGCAGGGCTGTAGCACCAGTAACAGCAGCTCCTGTCCCCAAACCTTCACCCCCTTTACAAAGTGCCTCCCAGTTCCACACTACCTGCAAATCCTTCTGATAACTGTGGGTGGAAAAGAAATATCAATGAAAATATCAAAATATCCAAAATTTCGACCAAGAGATCAAAAAAGCTTGGTCTGAAAAGCAAGAGCACAGTTCCTTCTGCCCTCCAGAGTGGTGATTCCCTGCTCTCCCCCCTGTGCCCCATCACCTACAGCACTGCTCTTGGGAGAACAACCCCTCTCCCCCGGCCAAACAGTCTCTTACCCCGTCCGGAGGCGGTGACTGACGTCCAGAACATCCACATTTACCGCTTTCCTTCTCTGAGTCATGTCTCTCATCACAAAATTTACCAGAGCAATCCAGCCCTGATTCTCAGAGCTCCTCACTGTACATTTCCACGCCTCTTTCCACCCCATTCTAAGAGCCTTTACATAACACAGCACATATAACATCTCTGTAACAAAATGTATAACGCATCGCACATTTATATAAGCCAAGTTATCTATTTTTCTCGTGGAAAACATGGAAACTATACTCTCAGAGAATCTCTATGTTCCTCTGGCAGCTGACCGTGTTCCGGCCCCAGGGCCCCAGAAATCCAGCGTGATGATGTCATCACACTGACTTTTCAACAGCTCCCTCAAAGACCTTTTGAAACGTTAACGAGCTTATTCCCAAGCACGGTTGACTAATCAGCCCCGTGCTCTGATTCATGCTGTGTGTGTCAGATAAGGGGCTCTGCCGGGGCTGGAGGGTCACCCTCAGCACAGCGGATCCAGCTCCAAAGGGCCGGCCTCTTACGGAGGGTATAGAATCTATAGAACATCCAACCTAACCTGGGAACAGAGCACTGGCCTCCAATTAGCGCTGGAACCAATTAATGAAAGGCGGTGCTTTGCTGAGCAAGCTCCAGAAAAGCTGATTCCTGTCCCAGTGCTCCTCATCCTCCTCCGGGCAGGGACTCTGGGTGAAGCTGAGCTGGGTACAGCATTTTGGGGTCTCTTCCCTCCGTTAAAAATCACTGACAACCTGCAAACTCCCCTCTGTAACTTCATACTTTCACAGGGTTTTTCACCAGTGCACACCAGTGGGACTTACTGGTTTAATCCCAATTAATGCAAACGCTCAAAGGACAGAACACAGAAAGGGTAAGAAGCTCTACAGTGCGTTACATCTTAATTTTTTGTATATGACAGAAGAATATATCCAGCAACGAGTCACTGAGTATCATAATACCAGCTTCAGGAGAAAAAAAATAAGAAATAGTGCTATCAGCAATGTAAAGTGAGAGAGGAATTTTGTTGCAGAGCAGTCGTCACATCAAAATTCAGGTATCATGGGTCGAATCTCTTCACCTCCCTCCCTGCCCAAAAAGTTCAGGGGAATAAGAGCCAAAGGCAGCTCCAAAACTAGTGCCACACACGTACGTAGTGACACTGCTCAGAGCCATGTGTCACCAAAACCATTGCCCACACAGAACAGGCTTTTAAAAAAGTTTCCTGAGAGTGGATTTTCTGGTGATTTAAGATATATAAAAAAAAAAGATATAAAAAGCCTGGCAGACATTCATTAATGGGAATACCAAATTCCTGGGGACAAACTCAAGAGAGGGATAAAAAAGTAACTCGCTTAAGTCACAATATGTCTTGAAATAAGGACCAGATGAAAGCTGAGGAGTTGGCACGATGCTTTCCAATGCTCCCAACAAAGCTAAGAGACATCACCGCCTCTTTGCTGACTTCAGAAACTTCCTTCATCACCAGAGATGGGGATCCTCTCTTCCCTCCGAGCGCTGGGACTAACCTCCTGGCACAGGCATTTCCCATGACACCGGGGTCTGCGTCGCTCCAAACCCGAGGGACGGGTCCCACGCCCGGGCTCAGGCTCCAGCACTCACCACAGCCATCGCTGGGTGCAGCTCCTGCCTCGGCTCGGCCCGGGGAGATCCAGGCCAGGAGGCAGCAGAAGCCACAGACCCCAACATGGGGCATGGGTAACAATCATAGAATCACAGAATGGTTAGAGTTGGAAGGGACCTCAAAGATCATCGAGTTCCAACCCCCCTGCCCTGGGCAGGGACACCTCCCACCAGAGCAGGTTGCTCAAGGCCCCATCCAGCCTGGCCTTGAACCCCTCCAGGGATGGGGCAGCCACAGCTTCTCTGGGCAACCTGTTCCTGTGTCTCGCCACCCTCATAGTAAAAAATTTCTTCTGGATGTCTAATCTGAATCTTTTTTCTTCCAATTTAAAACCGTTTCCCCTTGTCCTATCATTAAATCTCCTGTCAAAGAGTCCTTCTCCAGCTCTTCTATAGGCACCCTTCAGATATTGAAAGGCCGCTATAAGGTCTCCCCGGAGCCTTCTCTTCTCGACGCTGAACAATCCCATCTCCCTCAACCTGTCTTCATAGGAGAGGTGCTCCATCCCTCTGATCATCTTCGTGGCCCTCCGCTGCACCTGTTCCAGCCGGTCCATGTCCTTCCTGTGCTGAGGACTCCAGAGCTGGACACAGTATCCCAGGTGGGGTCTCACGAGTGCAGAGCAGAGGGGTAGAATCCCGGGTTTAATTCCGCAGTTCTGCTCCTGGGGAAGCAGCAGGCTCAGGTCCACAAATGGGTGACACATCCTTTGCCAAAGAATAAGCAAAACGCCCTGCTCAGGAGAAAAATACAAGGGAGGAGGAGAGCAGAATCTGAACTGTACAGAAATGTCCCACAGCCCCGGCAAGCATTGAGCAGATGCCTTTAAATCCCCTTTCCAAGGCATTTTTCCCCAGCTCTCACCACGGAATTTGCACACCACGGATAATGTCACGCTGTAGAAAACAAAATGTCATTTTCCAAGCAGCGATGAACTGATATTTGAAGTCTCCTCTGATAGAGAGAAAAGGAATGGCAAGCCCCGAAGGAGCGGGAGCCCCCGAGCTCCTTTCTGTGCTGCTGCAGGGAGGGGGGTTACGTCTGGTTACCCCGTAAACAGCAAATTGTAATTTAATTCACTCAAAGGGCTGGGCTTTTCAGGCACCGTTTCACCGTAACTGCCCCAGGCACAAAGCAGAGCTGACTCACAGGAATGAGGCAAACGCCCCGAGAGCAAACGAGGGCATCTCAATAAACAGCTCCTCCTGAAAGCAACCTGGCGCTGGCAAGTGATGCGCCCGCTATCAAGAATTCTTGAATTATTAACAAATCAAGCTACAAGAAGAATGGCGTAATCGCTCCAGGATCGCAGCTAAACTACAGGCAGGAACACTTAATGCTAACGATATTAAACCCTACGCTTCCAAGGGGAAAATCACTCTGCAGAGAGGATCGAATTTATACTCGCAACACCCGGTGCAAAGTAAGTCAAGTTATCTCACTTTGTAACAGAGGAAAACGCGGTGGGGCTGTCAGCCAGCCCGCCCAGTGACCCACTGGGACACCTGGGACCACGGCGAGGCGCTGTCAGAGAGGTCCTCGAGCACCCGAGTCACCCGTGCGGGGCTGGCAGCTGTGACACGGGGCCCCTGGGACACGTGCCCTGTCGGAGCAGCAGCTGGAGCCACCCCAGAGAGGCAGGGACACCCCCCCGGCAGCCTGTGTCCGTGGGGAGCGACCCAGGCATGCCGGGGGTGACGGCGTCGATCCCAGCTTCCACCTCGGGGTCCTCCACTCCCGGCCTGAGCACGGGACCAAACCCCACCTTCATGCCACGGCTGCTCCGACCCCGAGCACGTATCACAGCCTCAAACACCTTTGAGAATTTCTTCCTGCAAATTCCTCGATACACAAAGGCTTCTGTCACTCCGAACACTTAGCTGGACGCCTGCCACTGGCTGCACTGACTCACAGGGAGATAATCACATGCTTAATGATACCACGATACCGGCGAGGCCAAGCATCCTCCCGGTGCAGCAGGGGTGACGCGGCACCTCCTCGGTTATCCCTGAACCCGCGCCGCGTGGCTCAGCCCAGCCTTACCCTGCCTGGGCTGGTGGTGGTACCTGGGCTGCTCCCTGCTCCGCATGCGTCTCCCAGTCTGCAGAAGCTGCGGGATGCTCGGGTAACTGCAAAGCTGAAAAACACTGAATTTCACTGAATTTTTTAGAGTTGGAAGGGACTGTAGAGATCATCTAGTCCAACTCCCCTGCTGAAGCAGGATTGCCTAGAGCTTGTCAGAGCATGTTACTCAGGAGCATCCAGGTGGGGCTTGAAAATCTCCAAGGAAGGGGACTCCACACCCTCCCTGGGCAGCCTGTTCCAGGGCTCTGCCACCCTCACTGTGAAGAAGTTTCTCCTCATATTTGAGTGGAACCTCTTCTGTTCCAACTTGTGCCCGTTGCCCCTCGTCCTCTCACTGGGAACCACTGAAAAGAGTCTGGCTCCCTCCTCCTTCAACCCTCCCTTGAGATACTTGTAGGCATTGATAAGGTCTCCCCTCAGCCTTCTCTTCTCCAGACTAAAGAGTCCCAGCTCTCTCAGTCTCTCCTCATAAGGGAGATGCTCCAATCCTTGAA
>NW_015090845.1:211990-244414 GCF_001431845.1 Calidris pugnax | reverse complement strand
GGGCCATGCGCCCTGTCGGAGCAGCAGCTGGAGCCACCCCAGAGAGGCAGGGACACCCCCCCGGCAGCCTGTGTCCGTGGGGAGCGACCCAGGCATGCCGGGGGTGACGGCGTCGATCCCAGCTTCCACCTCGGGGTCCTCCACTCCCGGCCTGAGCCCGGGACCAAACCCCACCTTCACGCCACGGCTGCTCCGACCCCGAGCACGTATGGCAGCCTCACCCCTCCTTGTCAGTTCTGCTCAAACACCTGAGGCCTTTGAGAATTTCTTCCTGCAAATTCCTCGATACACAAAGGCTTCTGTCACTCCGAACACTTAGCTGGACGCCTGCCACTGGCTGCACTGACTCACAGGGAGATAATCACATGCTTAATGATACCACGATACCGGCGAGGCCAAGCATCCTCGCGGTGCAGCAGGGGTGATGCAGCACCTCCCCGGTTATCCCTGTGCTTACCACGATACCGGCGAGGCCAAGCATCCTCCCGGTGCAGCAGGGGTGACGCGGCACCTCCTCGGTTATCCCTGAACCCGCGCCGCGTGGCTCAGCCCAGCCTTACCCTGCCTGGGCTGGTGGTGGTACCTGGGCTGGTCCCTGCTCCGCACGTGTGTCTCCCGCCTGCCTGGGCTGGTGGTGGTACCTGGGCTGCTCCCTGCTCCGCATGCGTCTCCCAGTCTGCAGAAGCTGCGGGATGCTCGGGTAACTGCAAAGCTGAAAAACACTGAATTTCACTGAATTTTTTAGAGTTGGAAGGGACTGTAGAGATCATCTAGTCCAACTCCCCTGCTGAAGCAGGATTGCCTAGAGCTTGTCAGAGCATGTTACTCAGGAGCATCCAGGTGGGGCTTGAAAATCTCCAAGGAAGGGGACTCCACACCCTCCCTGGGCAGCCTGTTCCAGGGCTCTGCCACCCTCACTGTGAAGAAGTTTCTCCTCATATTTGAGTGGAACCTCTTCTGTTCCAACTTGTGCCCGTTGCCCCTCGTCCTCTCACTGGGAACCACTGAAAAGAGTCTGGTTCCCTCCTCCTTCAACCCACCCTTGAGATACTTGTAGGCATTGATAAGGTCTCCCCTCAGCCTTCTCTTCTCCAGACTAAAGAGTCCCAGCTCTCTCAGCCTTTCCTCATCAGGGAGATGCTCCAATCCTTGAATCATCTTTGTTGCCCTTCGCTGGACTCTCTCTAGTAGCTCCCTGTCCCTCTTGAACTGGGGAGCCCAGCGTTATCACTGCTGGATCCTGCCTCCATCACCATTTCTGCCCCCGCAGCCCTGGCCGAGGGCAGGAGGCCCTGCTGAGCGGGAGCAGCGCTCTCCTGTCTGTACGGCCGCTTCTCCCTTTAACTCTTTCAACTTTCCTTTAACAAACAGCTTTTTTATTCCAAGCCCACACCGCCGCATCCATCTCCCTTCTCGCTTTCGCAGCTGGAGGGGAGGGCAAAGCCCCCACAGCCCCCTCGGACACGCTCCCCAGGCTGAGCCGAGCCCGCGGCGCGGGGACAGCAGCAGCTGGAGGGGAGGGCAAAGCCCCCACAGCCCCCTCGGACACGCTCCCCAGGCTGAGCCAAGCCCGCGGCGCGGGGACAGCACGGGACGCTCACAAAAGCCACCTTGTGCGACGGCAACACATTCAGCTGTGAGGTTCAAAGGGAGCTGGGCAGCCAGATCCCGTGTGCTCCGTGCAAAACCACAGCTAAATTAGGCCAGCTAATGCGGCACAGTTCACTGGACAATATCAGCACGCTCATTCATATGCATAAATGCAGATTTCCCTGTTTTCGTAAGTGGGACCCTGCTCAAGGTCTGACTTGCCCCCTCGGACACGCTCCCCAGGCTGAGCCAAGCCCGCGGCGCGGGGACAGCACGGGACGCTCACAAAAGCCACCTTGTGCGACGGCAACACATTCAGCTGTGAGGTTCAAAGGGAGCTGGGCAGCCAGATCCCGTGTGCTCCGTGCAAAACCACAGCTAAATTAGGCCAGCTAATGCGGCACAGTTCACTGGACAATATCAGCACGCTCATTCATATGCATAAATGCAGATTTCCCTGTTTTCGTAAGTGGGACCCTGCTCAAGGTCTGACTTCCAAAGTTTGTGGATTTTTCTTTTTTTTTTGATGCAATTGTTCTTGTCACTGAAGAGCAATTTGCATACAGGAAGGCACAGCTAGTTTCTGACCGACCCTTTATTACGCTAAACAAGGTCAAATATACAAAAATTCCAAGTTCTGGCTATAACAAATCATTAAAATACTCCTCTCCCTCGCTTGGATATTCTATTGCTGGAAAAAAGAACCATCTCACTCAGACTGGAGTAATCCACTGGATTTAATAGATTATTTTTTTTTCCAAACTGCATCCAAAACCAGAGAATGACAAGACAAACCCACGTTATGTTCAGTTTTTTTTTTTTTTTTGTCCAAAAGTCTCTTCTGAACGTTTATTTCGGAATGGCCTGCATTAAGCCAAAGCAAGAGAGCATTTTAAAGTAATGCATGTATCATTTCTTCAAAAGGCAAAATCAAGCCCGTACTTTGAAACTGAATAAAGTCACAGACATGAACACTTAAGAGCTTTAACAGACATCCCCTACTAATAACAAACACTCAGTTTCAAAGAAAATGTGCACTCTATACACAATTTAAATTAAACCAGACAAATAGTAATAGAAACAACTCCATTACTTGGCATTTTCGGAATGAACTCGGTGCTGGGATTGGAATACTCTACACACTCTGCTTGCTAGGGGCAGGACTGACTGGTGTGGACAAAAGCTCACGGGACGGACCCGAGACAGGAGCTTTAAGCAGGTAACGGTTCAGATCGTTACTTGGGAAAGGGTTAATAGAAACAAGGGGTGAAGCATCTGTCATGGACCATGGACCGGTTTTGTTTTAAGCCAGGAGTAAGAAATGGCTGCAGTCTGCACAGAGAGCAGCCAGGGGAAAGGATCTTCACTTCTCGCCATTCGGCTGGCGAAAGGCGGCTGCGAAGCCACCGCAAAGGGTTAAGAGCAACGTCACCCTCTTGGGATCCTGGAAAGACCAGCCCAGCAGCGGGGGACAATGAGCGGATTGTAGCCACAATCCAGTTTATCTCCAGGCTCCAAATGCCTCTCCCTAGTACTTTCTGACAACACATTTTCCACTCAGCTTTTCCATCCCACTCCCAGCTTTCCGCTGGCAAAGCCTCCCTGCCCATCTCCAGGCAGCGTGCTCCTCTCCAGGCTGCTCTTTAATTAGAGGAGCACTGCTAATAACCTCCCTCTCACCCCATGCAGTGGGTCCCAGCTCACCAGAGAGCTGTCCCCATCCACAAGTCCACTCAAGCTTTCAAAAACTGCTGTCTACTTACTGTGTCACTTACACTTACTTAAAGACATCACCCTGAAACTTTTCTGCCCCAAATTCAGAGGTTGCTCCCTCACTGGAGCAGCAGCCAGGAGCTGCCGCTAAACAAGAGCCAAAAAGCAAGTTGGCTTCCAAACGTCTCTGCTGGAGAGGACCTGGAGAAGCTCTGGCTGACCCTGCACAGGGCATCGTGGTGGCTCTGGACACACTTACGCCGCTCGAAAGCAGAGCAGAGAGAGAGCTGGGACCCACACCTGGGCTGCCCGGTGTGCCAGAGCGAAAACAGACTGAGAACAATTCAACAAAATACCTATTTTCAGCAAAATACCTATTTTCAACAAGTGCTTGGGTAGAGGATAACTGCAAACATGTGCTCGTATCCCCTTAGTTTGAATCCAAACATAAAGCCTGTGCTGGGATGTCCAGGGGCGCAGGAAGGGAGCAGGGTTTGCCTGTGTCCTCCACGGAGCCTCACGTCTCCATCCTGCTCTGACCAGGCTGTAACGAGGGCACTAAGGACTGAGGTAGCCTCTAAACACAACAGTCCCGCTTGAAACAGGCCCCAAAAATATATTAAAATGCACGAAAACCTAATAAAAAAACAACAACAACAAAAAAAGAGAGCGGAGCAAGGTCCCGAATACATTATAAATAGTAGCAAAAAGCATACACATTTATCAGCGTCTCTCAAACATTAATGCTCATCCTTGCCAAAAAGACACTGCCAAAGGCAGTAAAAACCGCATTCTCCTTTTTCTAATTATAAATTCAAGTTTAATGCCAAAACCACAGAATGCCAAATCTGACTGGTCTCTCAAGCAGAAATCTAAATTATACACATTGCTCTGTCTGAACTAAATCCCACCGACATCATGGAAGGAAGAGGGGTCTGGAATAAGGCAATATCATTGATATTCGGAAAGGGCTTTGTAAAAACTCTTACAGACAGCTCGTGTGTCCTGGCCGGGGGAGAGGAAGGTTATTCCTCGAGTGTAATGCACAGAGAGACAGAATTACCATGCCTCCATCTCCCCAGATTACTTTGGAAAAGACAGAAATCTTCTCCAAAAGGTACTGGAACAACTTCATGCCTGTGGGGAGCGGGGCTTTATGTAACAACAGACCTCAAAGACATCCATTTCCATAGATATCACATAAATATGTGGAATTACTGAATCCAGTAATTTCCATTTACTTTTTTTTGGCAGGGGGGGGGGATGTTTTACAAGAGTTTGCAGTCTCTCCTCCCTCCTGTTGCATAAAGCTGGCAGGGAGGCTGGAGCCCTCTCTGCGATATGGCTGGCACCTTACTCTGAACACAAGTGCTCTCTCACACACATACATTTTCCTGGAAGTAATTTTTCCATGGGGCGAAAAAACCCAACCCCGTGGCACGTGACAGCGCTAGCACACCACTTCCATTTGATAAGCAGCACATCGTTTTTGTAAAAGACAGAGTCAAGAGCACCATTAACAGATGTTTTCCGACGGTTCCCTGCTCCACTGCTCAGGGAGCAGCACCCCTGGGCTGCCCCAACACCAGAGACTCCTCCCTCTGCACGTTCAAGGCACTTCTGAAACGCAGCATAGAAAAGTTTTACGTTTAAAAGAAGAACAACGACGAAACTGCAGAGACCACGGTAATAAAACTAGCAAAATGCTAACAGCTACCCATCGCTTTCTGCTCGTTTATATAAAAAAAACCTGTAACGTCAGAGAGATCCAGTGTACAAATACAAAAAATTGTGCATAATAAATGTACTATAATACTGTACATACAGCATAAACCGTTCAATGAGAATGATTTAAATATACCTATTTGTCTCCTGACTTGGAAGACAGAAGAATAAAGTTCTATTATCCTAGAATATGCGTATAAACCCTTTCTGAGAGGTTGAATCACTAGCCAACGGTATCCCTGAAAATAAGCAGAGTCAAATATTTACTTAATGGAAGCCATTATTCAAGGGGTTGCTGGTTATGATAAACTAGGAGAAAAATCACAATATATAAACTCAGCCAACATTAAATCCAGACAGAGTTCTTCCCATCTCCCGACTTGCTACTGGCGCTGCTTTTGTTGGAGCCTGCTTTGGATTTCTTCTCTCTGGAACTGCCGGGGTTGTTTTGGTTGTTGTAAGCCTGGATGGCGAGGTCCAGGCGCTCCTGAGCCACTTTGATTTCCCTCTGCAGATTTTCCAGGTCGGCAGGAATGTTCTCCTCGTTGCTGCCGTACTGCTGTTCCTGAGCGATGTTGGCTTTGTTCTGTTTGTAGGCCATTTTGGCGTTGGACAGCTCGGTGTATTGCATTTGCTCTGGCTTCACGGCGATGTTGTAGCCAGGAGGAGCAGATGGTGTGTTCCAAGTAAAAGGGTAGTTGTAGGTACCGGAGTCTTCCAGCTCCTTTCTCTTGTTGTTCAACGTGTCCCGGATTGTGCCAAATCCCAAATGGATCATCTCCCAGACATTCAAAAGCAAACACATGCAGCTCACCCCGTACATTATTAGCAGGAAAATGGTCTTTTCGGTTGGCCTGGAAATGAAACAATCTATTTTGTGCGGGCACGGCTTCCTGCTGCACACAAAGATGGGGCTGACCTCGAAGCCGTACAAAAAATACTGCCCCACGAGGAAGCCGATCTCAAAGGTAGTCCTCGCCAGGAGCTGCAGGACATAAATTTTCATGAGTCCATCCTCCCGGATCCGCCGCCTGCCATCGTGCTTTGCTTTGGCAGGGGCTGGCTGCTCTTTATTCTCCCGCTCACTCTCCAGCTCTATTTCTGGGTACATCATCGGGTCTTCCTCGTGGTCCTCCTCAGTTTCCTCTAAGCCGCGGTGTTGTTTCCAGCGCATGGAAAAACCTTTGCTTCTGATTCTTCTGTCGGCTTCGCTGTGTTCCACCATCCGGGCGATTTTATGTATGGCGTAGCCTAAGTACATCACAGAGGGAGTGGCAACGAGAATGATCTGAAAGACCCAAAACCTGACGTGCGAAAGAGGAGCGAAAGCATCGTAACACACGTTCTCGCAGCCCGGCTGCTCCGTGTTACACACAAACTTGCTCTGTTCGTCGTAATAAATGGACTCTCCTCCCACCGCAGTCAGAACAATCCGAAACACAATCAACACCGTCAGCCAGATTTTGCCCACAAAGGTGGAGTGATTGTGGATCTCCTCTAACAGACGGGTCAGAAAACTCCAACTCATGGTGCTCAAATAATTTTATCTAAAAAACAAACAAAACCCCCAAATATATATGAGTTTATCAGCTTGAGCCTAAACATCACAAACATTCAACCAAGAGTCAGAAGTTTTCAGCCAAACACAACCACGTTCGTAGCATCACCTGCTATCGGGAAACTCCAGCTGCCAGAAATTGCTTGAAGATCCTACGTCTCCTCCGCAGGCTTTTGAGAAGTCTGTTACCAAAAAAAAGCAGCAGTTAATTGCCATTTCACAAACAAAACGTGCTCCCAAAGCTAGTCCCGAGCAGGAGAGAAAGACGCGGCTGTTCTGTATTTCAATTGTTAATAAAAACATTTACACTTGAGGCTGAAGTCTCCAAAACACAGTGGATGGGGAGCTAAGCTCCCGGGATGTTTTATGGGCGCTGCTGGTGACATCCCACCGCCGAGAGGGAGATTTATTGGAGCTGCACGGAGGTGGCCAAGCCCTGTCAGAGCCTGAGCTGGTGACCTCGGCCTCGACCACAGCCACAGAGAGAAATGGCTCTCCACGGGGCAAGGCCATTTCTCCAGGCAGAAATGAATCACCTGCCCAAACTGAGGGGGAACCAACTGCTGTTGTCTCTGATTTAAAGGCTGGACCACCCAGTGGCCTCAGCGGTGTGAGAGGTCCAGCCTGGAGACAGGGCTTGACCTATGGAACTTCTAACCTGATGCTCAAACTGTTGTACGGATTTGGGTTCAGTCCCTTAGGGAGGCTAAAAATCTCCCTTCCAGGGCCAGAAAAAACTTTAGTATGTACTTTGTAGTGTTTTGGGGGAGAGTAGAAGGAAAATCTAGTTAAAAAACCTCTCTGCCAAAAATTTTAGAAGAGGTACTGGATAGAAATCAATATAAATTTGCAACCTAACAGTAAAAAAACCCCATCATTGGAACTCACAGCTGGCAACAGCGTGAGGTATTACACTGAACAAAACCCAGCAACGTTCCAGGCCCAGCTGGAGCTCTAAGAAATAAAACTGGTCAAATATTGAGCACAGAAAGGACTGTTCAACACTGCTACAGCACAGGGGATAAGACATCTTTCTGTCCTTCGATGATGTCAAACGTTAGTTTGTCAAACAGTATTAACAGAAAATTTTACATCACAACAATATTTGGTTAAAGATCCTAAAACCAGAATTGGATGAGTCTCCGGCACTCTGGTCTTAAAAGTGATTTATTCTTAACCTGGAGGAATTCCAGGAGACTGGAAGAAAACTAGTATTTGCAACTATTCAACTTCTTCCACACAACTACAGAGTTATTTGTTCACAGGCAAAATAATGAAATTTAAGGGGATGCGATCAATACAGAATTAAGGGATCTAAATGTAATCCCCTTCTGGTGAAATTCAATGTTTCATTGCAAAGGCAAGCGCACAGCCACGATGGGGATGGGCTGGGTGGGACATTTGATTTATTACATCATGACAGTGTGAGAAAAAAATAGTGCAAGAGAGTATTAAAAAAGCCCGAATTAAGTGGATTAAAAGTAACAAAGATCTTGACAAATGATTCCCACATTAGAACCGAGAGCAACTGTGTGTAATTACAGCAAGTTGTGCAAAGCCTGGGACCAGGGCTGGCAGCGAGGCTGCCTTTTCCCCAGACTCGACTGGGAAATGGCTGCTGACAGAGCTGCAAACGGCACAGAAGTTTGTGGGCTGGCAAATAAAGAGAAGAGTTAGCAGTGATGCAGAAAAACACAGACTGCTCGGGCGGCTGAGTCCACTGAAACAAACCCACTGCTTCAACCCGGCTCAATGCAGAGACACACAGCTACAAAAAGCTGTGCAAGCACTGAAACAAACCCACTGCTTCAACCCGGCCTAATGCAGAGACACACAGCTACGAAAAGCTGTGCAAGAGGAAGGTTTGCAAGAGGATCGAGATGGATTGGATCACTGGGCCAATGCCAATGGAATGAGTTTCAACAAGGGCAAGGGTCCTGCACTTGGGCCACACCAACCCCCTGCAGCGCTACAGGCTGGGGGAAGTGTGGCTGGAGCTGCCTGGAGGAAAGAGACCTGGGGGTTCTAGTTGCCAAACGGCTGAATATGAGCCAGCCGTGTGCCCAGGGGGGCAAGAAAGCCAATGGCATCCTGGCTTGTATCAAAAATAGTGTGACCAGCAGAAGTAGGGAGGTGATTGTGCCCCTGTACTCAGCACTGGGGAGGCCACACCTCGAGTGTTGTGTCCAGTTTTGGGTACCTCAATCCAAGAGAGATCTGGAGGTGCTGGAGCGAGTGCAGAGGAGGCAACGGAGCTGGTGAGGGGGCTGGAAAACAAATCGTATGAGGAGCGGCTGAAGGAGCCGGGGCTGTTTAGTGTGAGGAAGAGGAGGCTGAGGGGAGACCTCATCACTCTCTACAACTTCGTGAAAGGACACTGTAGAGAGGTTGGTGCTGGTCTCTTCTCACAGGTAATTAGTGACAGAACGAGAGGGAATGGCTTCAAGCTCCAACAGGGGAGGTTTAGATTGAACATTAGGAAGGAATTTTTCACCGAAAGAGTGGTCGGGCATTGGAACAGGCTGCCCAGGGAGGGGGTGGAGTCCCCATCCCTGGCTGTGTTTAAGGGCCGTTTAGATGCAGTGCTGAGGGACATGGTGTAGGGGAGGACTTTGTAGAGTAGGGGAGATGGTTGGACTCGATGATCCCAAGGGTCTCTTCCAACCTAGACCATTCTATGATTCTATGAAAAAGAACAGGTTTTTGGAAAGGGGGGGCCGTTACTCCCTTCCCAGGGAGGGGAGTGAGGGTCCCAACGGATGAGCATCCCGACGGGATGGTGGTGGAGCAGAGCTGGGTAGTGCAATCCCTGGCAGGGTCACGTGCAAACGGGAGCCAGGAGGGGGATCTTACCTCCTCGTTAGCAAGACAGCACTCAATGCCTGTGTCTGCATCCTTCAGGAGTTGCTTAAACATCACAGGAGGAATTTATTAGTCTCGAAACCAGCTGAAGGACGGGGAAGATGCCTAAAAGTGAGAGATTTAGAGAGTTCAATTTGTTAGCTGGGAAGCATGGGAAGAAAAGGAAGGATTACTGGTGAATCACTTAATCTAGCGGCTGTCAATTGAGCGTGCAATCAATCCAAGGTTTACAGCCCAACATCTTCTTTCTACGCAACCGCGCTGCCCTTACGCCGTAGGCAGAATTGGCTGAAATAACACTTTTGTAACAGTAGAAAACACCAGAGGGTTCCAGTCCCAGTGCAGCACCTTAGTGCAGCAGTTGGCTTCACCCCCTGCACCCCCACTCAGAGAACAGCTCTGGAACCCTCACTCTGCACTAGCAGAGGACAGAGAGCTTCAGACACCCCCACACTCAGCACTTCCCAGGGGCTCACTCCGATCAGGAGTCATAATGGGTGGCAGAACAATTCTGGGGGTTCTCTGTGTCTGAAGAGCCCCCAGAACCCTGAACTGAAAAGGCAAGTGAACCCTACACCTGGAAGGGGGGTTATCGAGGTAAAAGCCACAGCACCCACAGTCACACCACACTGCACAGCCCATCTAGTCACCACAGACATGCAACAGGACACACATCTGCCAGCTGACATGCCGTGATTTGCCAATTAAAAATGAGACAAAACCCAAATGAGTTTTAGAAGGAGTTAATTTTCGGTCACTGAAAACACTAAGGCCAAACTCTTTTCTAAAAGTAAACTACTAAGTAAATTTGAAATGCATTAAATACTGTTGCCAGTGTAAATCTGGAGTAAAAGCAAGAACTCGCCTTTACATTCTCAGACACTGTCAATGGTCACTTGTCAGTGGTGAACGACAGAGAAGTTGGAAACTGGTGCTGGCTGCACTAAGAGAGAGGACACCGAATCTTTCCTTTGAGACCAGCTGCTGCCTCGACAGCCAATAAATTCTGTCGAGGTATTTATCAGCCTCTTCACTGTGTGTTTTCTATCTGCAGACCTCACCCCTGTGGTCAGCCCATACCACAGCTCCCCAGCCATGAAGAGGAAGACCAGCTGGATGACCCCTGGGCTCCCCAGCTCGGAGACACCCACTGGAGGGCACGAGGCATCTGGCCAGATCTGAGCTTGCTTCAGGAGAGGGACGGGACGGGATTCACGGCCTGGATTCCACTGGTTATATAAATGAGCAGCGTGACAAACCTACGGCCAGACACTGACCACACACTCTTGTACCTTTAGGTTAACCACAGCCTTCAGAGGCAAAACGCAGCGTTATCAGACACGTGCTGAATAGCCAAGACTTCTGTCTATTAGAGAGTTCGGGCTGCTGAGATGTGAAGTTGCTGAAGAGCTCTGATTCTCTTCAACAAGAAACTGTCACATTCTAAATTTAGGTTTAGTCCAGAGCAGAGCTGGTGACACAAATATGGGAGAATCCACCAGCAGGCAAAGAACTGCTTTAAGGAAACAAACATTTTGGTTCAAGCAAAACGACCTGTCGTTAAACCCTTCTCTCATTGGAAATGTTCAGCCCATCCAAATTAAACTTAATAAGAAAGCAAAAAAGCTGTCCAGGCAGAAGTGGCGTTTGAAATGGTGGCACCCTTCAGTCTCAGGAGATCAGCCAAGGTTAGAGGCTGCGTGTTTGTGCCTCTCCAGCACATGCACTGCGGGACCCAGACACATCGCAGTAACCTTCACCCAACGTACACTTGGCGTCTCCCGCCTTTGTTGTTCTGGCAACATTTAACTCAATAATTTTCCATTGTTTGAAACAGAAGTCTATGGACACTGACACACATCTCAAAAAGGCAAAATGTCAGCAATTTCAGCTAATTTAAGTCATGCCAGAAAGTGCATTTGAGAGAGACTTTCAATCCCTGTATTTGTCATAAGTTCATTCCAGCAGCCGCAGCGGAGGAGGCTCCTCGGAGCAGGAGATGTGATGCAAATAACGTGAGGCTGATCTCTGACAGCAAGCTGGCTCCTGCGGATTAAAGTTTTGCAGACACTGACATCCAGAAAGAATAGAGAAGAATCTGGAGCAGGTACATGGGAAAAAAAAAAAATCAGCTTTAGGTTTAGCTTTAGGTTTTCTCTGCAGGAAATCTCTGGAGTTACTTAACACAGCTATTGTTCACATCCAGACAGTGAAAGGCTCAAGCGCGCAGCTTCCCCCACCCAGCCCATATGTGGGTCTGAATATGAATTTAAACATGGGATTAATTTCATCCCACTTCAGCCTTCTCATCTAGCTGTGACGGCCTTTCGCCCATCAGGGAGGGAAGAACGGCTCCTCGGAGGCGCCATTGACCATAGGAACCTTGAAATCCTGCCTTGGGATGAGACAGCTGAAGTGTAGCAGGGAGGGACAGCGGGACAGGGAGACGGGAGGCAGCTGGAGGTGCCGTTACTCTGGTGAAAAGCTCCCAGCAACACCTCGTACCCCTCAGACCGATGGCACCTGGAAGGTGATGCAGCTCCCAACAGCCAAGCTTCAAGAACAGCCTTGCTCCAGGCTGTCAAATCCCAAACACCTTTGGAATATACAACTGGAGGACTCATTTCACATCATTCCATCAAGGACAGAGAGCAGGACTGAATGCACCCTCACAACTGGAGGACTCATTTCACATCATTCCACCAAGGACAGAGAGCAGGACTGAGTGCACCCTCGGCAAGTTTGTGGATGGCACCAAGCTGAGGGGGGCAACCCCTCACTGGAGGGATGTCATCCAGAGGGACCTGGAAGCCTGGAGAAGCAGGCCCATGTGAAATTCATGAAGTTCAACCAGGCCAAGTACAAGGTCCTGTCCCTGGGTTGGGGCAATCCCCAACATCAGCACAGTCTGGGGGGTGGGTGGATGGAGACAAGTCCTGCAGAGGAGGACTTGGAGGCTGAAGAACTGGACTTGAGCCAGCAACGCGCACTCTTCACTGGAGGGATGTCATCCAGAGGGACCTGGAAGCCTGGAGAAGCAGGCCCATGTGAAATTCATGAAGTTCAACCAGGCCAAGTACAAGGTCCTGTCCCTGGGTTGGGGCAATCCCCAACATCAGCACAGTCTGGGGGGTGGGTGGATGGAGACAAGTCCTGCAGAGGAGGACTTGGAGGCTGAAGAACTGGACTTGAGCCAGCAATGCGCACTCTCAGCCCAGAAAGCCAACTGTACCCTGGGCTGCAGCCCCAGGAACTGTACCCTGGCCAGCAGGGCAAGGGAGGGGATTCTCTGAAGTCCTCAGTAGAAGACATGGACCTGTTGGAGTGGGTCCAGAGGAGGCCATGGAAACAGTCAAGGGGCTGGAATATCTCCGCTATGGAGAGACACTGAGGGCGCTAGGGTTGTTCAGCCTGGAGAAGAAAAGGCTCCAGGGAGACCTTGTTGCGGCCTTTCAGTACTTAAAGGGATCTTATAAGAAAAGTGAGGACTTTTTATCAAGGCCTGTAGTGACAGTAAAAGGGACAACAGTTTTAAACTGACAAAGGGCAGGTTCAGACTGTGCTCAGCACTGGGGAGACCCCACCTTGAGGGCTGGGTCCAGTTTTGGGCCTCTCACAAAATGAAAGACCTTGAGGGGCTGGAGCGTGTCCAGAGAAGGGCAACGGAGCTGGTGAGGGGTCTGGAGCACAAGTCTTGTGAGGAGAGGCTGAGGGAGCTGGGGGTGTTCAGCCTAGAGAAGAGGAGGCTGAGGGGAGACCTTCTCGCTCCAACTCCCTGAAAGGAGGGTGTAGCCGGGGGAGGTCGGTCTCTTCTCCCAAGGAACAGGCGATGGGACAAGAGGAAACAGCCTCAAGTTGCACAAGGGGATGTTTAGATTAGATATTTGGAAAAAAATTTAAACTGAAAGGGTTATTAAGCATTGGTACAGGCTGCCCAGGGAAGTGGTTGAGTCACCATCCCCAGAGGTATTTAAAAGCCGGGCAGATGCGGTGCTCAGAGATATGGTTTAGTGGTGGTTTTCGTCAGTGTTAGGCTGATGGTGGGACTCGATGATCTGAAAGGTCCCTTCCAACCACAGCAATTCTGATTCTATGATTAGGAAGACACACTTTACCATGAAGATGGTGAGACACTGAGCTCACCATCCCACCACAGCCAGAGACACCCTGCCCTGGCCCAGTCCGCCCCCAGGAATGGACGTAGCTCACAGCCGAGTGTCCCCGCAGCAGAGGTGAAGCGCAGATCAGGAACACGAGACCCAGCACCCAACAGGGAGCTGAATTCCCAAATTCCAGCAGTTCACCAGCACCTCCTCCGACAAGGTTTGTCTCAAACAGCGTACGTAGGAGAAAATATTTACAGGAAGACATATTTCTTTTCCTTTAAAATATGTCCTCAGATGTCATGCTAATGAAATTTGATTAATGTATTAACGATCTATTTGTTTTGTTTTGTTTTTAAGCAGTTTAAAAGACATGTGCTGAGCAGAAAATAAAAAAATTCAAGAATAATACATGGCAATTCTGTTGATAATCAAAAGAGGTTTCATGCTGCATGAAAGTAAAATTGGGCCCACAGGCTAATTGAAATAGGATTTGAATTAGGATGAATGAATAATTAGCATTATTCATTCAAATCTCATTTACATTGAAATGTAAGAAATTGCATGATCTACAATTATTTTTGAGGAAGCACAGGGGTTCCTTTTTTTTTTTTTAACCTGAAAAATGAGTAAGACTTTACTGTTCAAGAAAGGAGAAAGTCATGGCCAGACTCAGTCCCGCAAGGCACCAGCACACCGCAAATCCTGCCCAGGATCGTGCCGACGCCACGCGCCTTCCCGACAATTCCAGAGTCCATCCTCCTCAGCAACACGAGGGGAAGGACACAGGGATCCTCCTGGGGTAAGAGAACCCACTGCTATCACCCTCCCATCACTCAAGAAAGAAGTGGGTTCAATCATCACCTTCATTCCTATGTTTTTCAGAAGTGTTCACAGCACCGTGCGGCTGAAAAAGAATAAGGAAATAACTGCACCGAATTTTAGTTTTTAATCAATATTATACAATATTTAAGAGCGAAAAGGCTGGGACTTTCCAGACAACACAGCACTTTTTCAAGTAAACACTCGGTCATCTGGTGAGTCTCACGTGGCAAAAAGCAGAGAATGGTTTTGAAAAAGCCCCAGCGTCAATGTCAGTTTGGAAACCATTTCTGAATGGTGCCTTCAGATCCCAGGCACGTTAACAAGGGTCTGCTCAGCCCCAGACCCATCCCCCCGAGTCTAAAAAACCCCTCGTCGAATTATGAGACCACAGATCCTATGCAGGATATAAATAGAACACTAAAATATGGGTAAGAGGTAGAGATATAATAAGATTCTTATGCTGTCAAAAAAATAAAGATGTCAAGTACGTATCTTTTTGAAAATCAACACACACATACCCACCCGAGCATTCTGCTTAAAGATAAACTGGAATTTGCAGATAAGACACGAACCTCCAGTAGCCTCAGCGTGCCCTCTAGGTAATGCTAACATGGAAAGCCAGTGACAATTTTAGCAACACTCCCCTGCAGTGACACAATTCAAATGAAATCGCTATGTGTTTCGTGCTGGCCAAAACTAGCATTTACTTCACCTACAGCAACCGCCGTCCTCCTGAAAGCAGCGTTTCCAGGGCAGACTCCCCGGAGCACGCCAGACCCCAAGTTTGGAAGAGCGGTGTCCGTCAGGGCAGCCCGTGCACCCTGTGCTGCAGCACGAGGACGTGCCGAGGTTGATGTGAGAGCAGAAGCAGAAGGCTTCATCGAAAATGGAGGCTGGGCTGCAGAGGCCCTGTTACCTCCTAACAGTTTTGGAGACCTGCTCTGGGGCCTGTGTCAGCTTGAGCCCCTTCATACAATGCTTCAGTGTCCCCTCTGAGTTGTGCCAGCTCACAGCCTGGCACAGCAAGCTCCCAAATTCGGCACTGCTGGAGCGACTCGGGACAGAGTCATCAGATGCTCCGCAAACCTGAGCAAGCTGCTCATCAGATCCGTCCTACAGACTGAAGGTATCAAGAGACAGAAGGAAGCCTCAGGTGATGCCTGCACTCTGGTGATGTGAAATGTAATAATGGAGAAAATCAGGCGGTCAGCAGATCACACGGCAAGACGCGGTGTGCTGTTTGACAGGCTCTGCGATGAAACACTCCATTCTCGGGGCAGCAAACCACAGTCAAACCACCACGGCATCACACCAAACCTCGGTGGGACCAGCACAGAACCGGGACTGAAGCCTGCAGTGTGAGCAGCCCCTCTGCCTTCACACAGCCTGGGCGTTAGCACCGACCCCACCACTGAAGAGCTGCTACATCCGAGCTCAAAAACAACCCAGGAGTCAACTCTGCCCGAGCTCTCCAGGGCATTCCCTCTCTCTCACCCATCTCTCCGAGTCCCACACACTGCACAGCATTTCTCTACAATATCGTTTAACCCTACTAAGCCCAGATGGTTTTGAGCAGCTCCAATAGAACTGCCCTCATACAGCGTTGGCAGGTCCAGCAGGACTTACCCACCCGGGCTGTGCCCTGCTCTCGGCCTCAGCGTCGCTGCGCTTGTTCCTCATGAAGTAGGAACCAGTAACATACAGCAAAACTCCTTCCTTTGCATAATTTAGTTGGACATTGAAAACAAGGAATTACAGGGTAGGTAAATGAGCATTTTTTTTATTTTGCAAAGAGTTTGCACCTGAAGCTCAAGCCATAGCAGAGAAAACACCCAACACTGCTTTTTTGAGACCAAGGCCAAGCATTTAACCAAACCCTGAGCTCTTGGATTGCCAGCCCGGGCTGTCTGCAGACAAGGTGGCCAGGGACTGGTATTTGTACCCTTAAAATCCAAAGATCAGGAGGGGATCCTCAAGAAAGACTGTTCCTACCAACAGAAATGACCATGAGACTGGGCGAGCCTGGTCTCAGTGCGGATTCAGGCCCACAAAACACTCCCGACCATGAGCTGTCAGTTCCCTTTCTTCCACACCAAGTGGATCCTGTAGGCTTTTCCACAAGATGATCACACACACACAGCACTCACCTCCCAACCACCACCAAGTGCTCCCCAGGAGCTGCTCCCAAGCTAGATACCCGTTTGGTAAGACACCACACGCTCCTCAGCTCAGGGCTACTAAACCCTGCTTCAGACACACGAAGCATCACCACTTGCCAAAACATTCAGAGATCAAACACACCAAACACCTAACAACTCCGATGCTGCAAGAGCTTCTTTGTAAGTGACAGAACCACCGTTTTACTTCAGTCAGTTTATATTTTGAACGTACTTAACCTCTAGGTTCCCTTGGACCCATACACTCTACCCTGAGAAATGTGTAATATTCCACCAACCAGCAGTTTAAACTACTAAATTCCATCCACCAAAGAAGGGTCACCTAGAGCAGGCTGGGAGGTCCATGTCCAGCCGGGTTTTAAACACCTCTGAGGATGGAGACTCCACAAGGTCTCTGGGCAACCTGTTCCTGCATCTGACCACGCTCACAGTAAAAAAACCCTTTTCTTACGTTTAAGTGGAATTTCCTGTGTTTCAGTCTGTGCCCATCACCATTCCCGGGGTACCGCTGAGAAGAGTCTGGGACAACAGCAGGAAAGCAATTTTTCCTGTAAGAAGTATGGTAATAGGAGGGGACAAGTTACAGGGACTTGAAATACCCTGGCAAGTGATCCCAACCGAAGATCCTTCCCGTTCCCAGTGCAGGATGACTGCCCAAAAAAGGCGGCTGCTGCTGCGTAGTCACCCCCGAGGCCCCTGTGCAACTCCCCTGGCATCAGCATGATAGAAACACGATACATTATCAAAATATTACAAATACTGTACTGGTGACTATTGCAGCTCTGTTCTCAGCAGTTATTTTAACAAATACAGGCAATGGCAGGGTAAAGACGGAAAAAACACAGCAGGGACGATGACAGAAGGTAAATACTAAGTGACCAACACCACTCCAGAGTGACAGTGCAATGACAGCAGAGCTGTGGTTACTGCACACACACCCCACAAATCCCACAGATTCAGCTTGTTTCAGGACGCCCACATCAGCCTGTGAGCAGCAGAGGGCAAGAAACCACGGGATAGCATCCCGCTTTGAACTCCGCAACAGCCCCGCGCGGGCAGGCCTGGCACCGCCACGCAGGGTGGCAGCGGGGGACACGCAGGGGAAGAGAAGAGCCCAGGCAAAGCTAAACAACTTGTGCATTCAAAGGAAACAGGAGCACCATGTCCTACCTGACACTTCAGACCCAAGGACGGGCACTGCTGCACCGAGACCCAGGAGGAGAGCAAGAAAAGAAGGAAAAATCATATTCTCCCAGACAGACCCACAAAGTCTCTGTCTAAATCGAAGAACACACGACTACAGTTGCACGTTACAGCCACAGCAAAGCCACCGAGGGACACGTGCTGCTGAGAGCAACAGCCTTTGCGTGGGCCAGAGCATCTGCACACTCACCTGGGCACCTCCATCTCCCTCATGGCGAGGCCTGGGCACGGGCACCCTCCCTCGCGCACCGCCTCAGCCGGGCACCGGGGAGCTTTCTCTGCCTTGACGCGATCAGCGAGTCGAACAACCACAACACCCCTTTAACTACTCCTGACTCCGCTGCAGCCAACAGCACCACAGCAATTCCCCATCGGGCTCCTCCTATATGCTCAGAGGGATGAGTGTCAAAAGAAAATGACACTCTGGAGGCAGCTGACCCAAATATCACTCTCACGGCCATTTCGGGAAAGGAGAGAGAAGCCAAAAGAGAGCAATTCTGTCGGCTCCTGTACGTCAAACGGCTCTCACTCGGCTGAGCTGGATACAGTCGCGTGGGGATGAACACCTAATTCATCCACCACCATATTATGACAGTCAAAAGAAGCTATGATAGCGTTTGCTTCATAGATAAGCCCCAAAAACTAGTATGAATGGCTTGTAAATAAAATAGATACCACACACACAGTCTGTCACAACGTCCCCAATCACCCATTCTGCTACATTTAAAGATGGCAGTTGTTTCACTGTGACCCAAATTAAAATAAAGAAGATTTTTCTTTCCCAGCTCTGTCATCTGATAAGGCACGAGATGCCGCCTCACCCTGCATTCATCCAATGTTTTCTTCAACAGCAGCTTTGTGACCAAGCTTTACAGAGAGGGATGGATGTTCAGAAGGCAGATGAGGGCATTGCAGTGAACACTGCAAACCCGCACCACCAACTGCTTTACAAGAATTTCCAAGCACTTGGAAGGACTTTCAGAATCACAGAAAGATATGGGGTTGGAAAGGACCTCTGGAGACCATCCAGTCCAACCCCCTGCCAGAGCAGGGCCACCCAGAGCAGGTCCCACAGGAACGTGTCCAGGTGGGTTTGAATGTCTCCAGAGAAGGAGACTCCACCACTTCCCTGGACAGCCTCTTCTAGGGCTCTGCCACCCTCACAGCAAAGAAGTTCCTCCTCATGTTGAGATGGAACTTCTTATATTCGAGTTTGTGCCCATTTCCTCTTGTCCTGTCCCTGGGCACCACTGAGAAAAGACCAGCCCCATCCTCCTGACACCCACCCTTGAAGTATCTATAGGCGTTGATCAGATCCCCCCTCAGTCAACTGTCTCAGTCTCCACTTGCTGAGATATGGAGGACCAGGAAGCTTTGCAGATCCCTGTGACTTTACACAACCGTACATCTCCTTAGGAGGGGAGCACTAAGCTCAGGAGGATGGTAGCCAGCTACACCAGAAGGCCACCTTCTGACCATCAGTTACCTGTACACCACAATCGAAGGGGACGGTGTTGGGAACGGCCTCACCAGCCCATCAAAACCAGTCTCTCCAGCGACGTGGTACCCTGCATCCACACGGCCTCACGCTGCACAGATGCTCCTTCCAGAGCACCATGCGGAGAGCCAGGAGTCCACTACAACAAGAGAGCAGCAAACACACAAGCTCTCCTGCCAAACGCTGGCCCACTGCTTCAGCTTCTCCCAACTGCTACTGAACTGCAGAAATAAATGAATGTCTTTCAGTAAATCAGTTTGAAGTAGGATTTGTTTTGGGAAAAGGAGCGCAATAAATCAGAGCAGACTGCTGCACTGGCATTAAGATTTTCCTCCAGCTTGAGTTCAGCAGGAGTCTTAACAGCTTTATCTTGCCAAAGATAAAATTTAGAATATAAATACAAACATAAATTCACTATGTAAATTATTTGTTGGAAAAAAAAAATATTTCCTATAGTAAAATAAAAAAAAACCCAAAAATTGTCATTTTTTAAAAGACTTGAATACGTTTTTAGACTCCCTTGGGAAGGGACCTGAAGCACGTGCTGATTGAACTCCCTGTGCTCCATCACACCAGCTGGAGAACACACATACCAACTGGGTTTTTTCTTTCTGAGAATAGCAGCAAATAACTTCTATTTTTTAAGAGGAGGCCAGAAGTCCTTTTCCCACCATGCCTCACGCCACAGAGAAAGGCACACTCCACCAAGCACAAAGTAGCAGGCGGGTCATTTTTTGCCGCTGCTTTACACGGCCGTGTATTTTGTCAGACTTCCTATCAACACAGATTATGAAAATTAGCAGCAAATTTAAGGCAGATTAGCCTCCCGAATGCATGGAAGCTGCTCGGGTCAGGCATGTGACTTGATCTGAGACTGCATATGGGACAAGGCTCTGCAATATACTGCTTTTTGGTCCTGCTGGAGATGGAAAAAGCACATTGAGGTACTACAGGCACAACCGTGGGCAACACAACAGTTTCAAGCTCCCCCCAGCTTCTCATTTCCAAGCTTTCAAGATTTTAGGAGGGGGGGTCACATCTTGATACAACCTTGTTGGTCACTGGGTGAACTTTATGTTTGTTGTGTGCTTGTTCTCTTCAAGCTCCAGCCAGGAGACAGCAGATCACCACCGTTTAGCAAGACCACAGAGAAATCACGACTTGCCCTCTCAGCACAAAGTGGGTCAGAGTAAACAGCGTTACACAGCACTGGCCAGGTCAGTGGTCTGGCCTCAAAAGATCTTAGAGAAATATCTAGAACACCAAAGATTGTAAAAAAACCTTACTTTTCTTATAGCTAAAAGAAAATAATAAGAGCACATAACAACAGAACCTGTACCAACAAGAGAATCTCCAGGTGGCCCCTGCAGCCTTTGGACAACCAGGTTCACTCCCAAACCCGGCTAAGGCCACGCTGCAACTCTGGGTACGAGTGATTCCCACCTGCATTACCAGAATCAAACATTCATGGGAAAATAGCAAGTAGAGGCAAAAAAAGTTGTAACACAGTAGATCGCTTTAGTGATAAATGCAAACACAGCCTTACCAGTCACCCAGCGCATACTCAAAAATTTATCACCAACTACACCAGCAATTGCTCTACCAGGTCTCTGAAGGGTTAAATCCCTGGTAAGCACAAGGGGCACAACTATTTTCTAAGGGAGAGGTGAACAGGCCACCTTGCAGGGACACCTCCCACCACACCAGGTTGCTCCAAGCCCCCTCCAACCTGCCCTTGAACCCCTCCAGGGATGGGGCAGCCACAGCTTCTCTGGCCAACCTGGGCCAGGCTCTCACCACCCTCACACCAAACAAGTTCTTCCCCACAGCTCAGCTCCATCTCCCCTCTTGCAGGGTCAAACCCTTCCCCCTCCTCCTAGGGCTCCCCTCCCTCATCCAGAGTCCCTCCCCATCTCTCCTGGAGCCCCTTGAGGGACTGGAAGGGGCTCCAAGGTCTCCCCGGAGCCTTCTCTTCTCCAGGCTGACCGCCCCACCTCTCTCAGCCCCCCCTCCCAGCAGAGGGGCTCCAGCCCTCCCAGCATCTCCGGGGCCTCCTCTGGCCCCGCTCTAACAGCTCCACCATGCTGGTGGTGGCCCCAGAGCTGGAGGCAGCAGTGGGGGGGTCTCCCCAGAGTGGAGCATAGGGGCAGAATCCCCTCCTCACCCTGCTGGCCACGCTGCTGCCATCCATCCTATGACTAAAATACCCACCCGCATCTTGAGGGAGCCTCCCTCAAGGGGTCTGCAAAGCCACCGCCAGGAACAGGTTCATTTCTTAACACTACGAAGAGAGATGACAATGCCACCCAAGAAAAATTAAGTGACACACCTACTCACAGAACTGGAGACAGAGCCAGCCTCCTCGCCAGCCCCACTCCTCCAGCGACTCTCTGGGACACTGGCTCACACTGAAGAGAGGGGAGAGGAGGTTAAAAGATCCAAAATGAAGAGTAATCGGGTTAGAAAACAGGACAGCATTCACCAGAGGTTAACAGAGCTCAGACCTGGAAGAGCCGACCTGATTATGGCCTTTCTTAAAATCGCCTTGGTCTGTGGAAGCAAGTGCCATGCCAGCTCTGTGAGACAAGGGTTGCAAAGAAAATCCTAGTTAACTGCAGGTCTCCAAACCCAACATTCGTACAGGACTAATTAGACAATATTATACAGAGTAGAACTAATGGGTGATAGATATATCTGCATAAATATGATACACCAGGAGAAATGTCAGCGTGGCTGCTGTGAAGGGATGTCCAGCCTCACAAAAGGCACCAGACTACCCGGATTTTTAAGATTTGCAAGTCTCATCAGAGCCTTCTGGCAGGGACACCAAAAGGCCACACCGGAAAAAGGACTGTCCCCATGTGGATAAAGAACTGGGTGAAAGATAACAAGGAGTAGGAGTAAATGGTCATTTCCTGCACAGGAGGCAGGTCCCAGTGGAGTTTTGCAGGGAGAGAGGCTGGGACCGGTGCTGGACACTGAGTAAAACAAGAGTGAGGAGGGTGGGATGTGACCGAGGGTCCTGATGGCAATAGCCAAGGCAAGGAAAATGAGCAACCACGAAGAATGGCAGAAGGACCTGGTAATAAAATGGCAGATGAAATTCCACATAGATAAAGTGATGCATACATCAAATAAAAAAAAAAAATAATCTCAGTTTCATGCTAGAAAAAGACGTGCCCTGAGATGGCCCCAGCAAGCTGGAGATCCTGGGGCTGAGAAGCTGCTCCAAGAAAGCTCCGGCACCGCTTGGCGCGGTCCTGGAAGGCAACAGCATTTTACCAGTGTTAGAGGAGCACTCGAACAGCAGATGCTGCTGCTGCATCACCACGAGCACCTGTGGTTCACCCACATCCCAGCCACGATCCACAGCTCCGGTCACTCTCATCATCCCCCTCCTGGGAACAGAGAAGAGGAGAAACAGCTTTGGAGAAGAGTTATGGACTGGCTGGGGCAGAAACAGTGAAAAAATGAGAAGGCTGATGGGGAAGAGAGTAGGGAGCTGTAAATCTGGAGTACCCTGGAGAAGGAAAGCCCCTTAAAAACTGGGAAATAAAAAGAGAGTGCTTCACACTACAGTAAGTCTTTAGGCAGAAAGCAGTCAAAATGCTGAGAAGGGTTCCAGACATGCTGCTCCCCTGCTTTCCCCGGGGCCTCCACTTGGGCCAGTGTCAGAAACAGGACTCCAGACCAGGCAGACGTTCAGCCCGATCCAGAGCGGCTGTTCCGAAGGAGACAGGAGCGAGTGGCAGGAAGAGTGTGTTAATGAATCAGCCACAAGGCAAAAAAAAATTGCTACCTTAGGTTATTAATCATTGATTAAAGTACAGGCGATTGGTATTCAGTATTTACTTGTCGGACAAATCTCACAATCGGCACACTCGAAGGGCAGCGCTGATTTCTTTCTGTCGATACCTCTCCAGCACAATCCTCCAGGGAAGTGGGTTTTGCAGCCACCCAGATCGATAAGGTTCTGCCACAGATTGCAAAGAGAGCGGGAGCAGGAGGAGGAATACAAATCACACTGGGCATTGCCACAGAGCAGGACATTTCAAGCAAACAGGCCAGGAGGAGAGAAGACTTTACGTGAACCAGGGGATAAAGAAGCTCATTTCCATATGGCTGGATGGAAGGTCTCTGTGTGCTTCCTCCCAAACGCTTCCATTTTCTTTTATTTTTTTAATATCCCAGGAATCACAGTTTCCACTATGAAAACTCCGTTCCTTTCAAAAATAGTTTAACTGTTTTTTGAATGTCTGCTCATCAGCTTCTGTAAATGAATGTCTGCTTAAATTAAAATTTAGTCAATTCTCAACTGAAAAAAAATGTTTATCGTGAAAATCAGGAGATTTTTAGTCAAATCTGGAGGAGATGCTGCACACAAGACAGGACACCTGCAAGATACGTGTGAAGAACCTTAATTATTTTTACCTCATTTAAAAAGGTATTAACAGCCCCACGTGCACAATCTCCCACCCAGCCCCTGGCCTGCCTGCAGACGTCTCTCTATCCTCACACCCCGGATCACGCAGCATCACTCAACAGCTGTGTCCCTGAATCCCTAACGGCGCCAGGCGTCCAGGAGTTAACGAGGAGCCAGAAACTCACCCTCAAGGTAGCATGGAAACCATCTACACACAAGAAATACATCACCCTTCCAGCCTCTCTACTATTTTAAGCATGAAGAGAGATACAGAACTTTACAGACGATGACTTGTTAGACCCACGTCTGGCACGGCCGCACCACTCCCCAGTGCCCAACGCTGGGATCACAGAATCTTCTAGGTTGGAAGGGACCTTAAAGATCATCTTGTCCAACCATCAACCTAACTGACAAAAATAGACACCCACACAACAAACAAGGAACATCATCACTAAACCAGACCTCCCAGCACTACATCAACCCGTCTTTTGAACACCTCCAGGGATGGGGCCTCAACCACCTCCCTGGGCAGCCCATTCCAAGGGCTGATGACCCTTTCAGTGAAAAAATTTTTCCTAATATCCAGCCTGAACCTCCCCTGGTGTAACTTGAGGCCATTTCCTCTTGTCCTGTCGCCTGTGACTTGAGAAAAGAGACCAACCCCCCCCTCTCTACACCCTCAAATGTCACCACGAGGAGTCGATGTCCCCCGATGCCACAAGCACCATCGCTCATCCCGAAACCCACCACACCTGGACCCAGGTTCAGACCCAGACGTCCTTTTCCCACATTCCTTCCCCAGTTTAGCTCAATCAGAAAAGCAAAGGAGAAACAACGGGCTCCAAGGCGCTGATTGTTTTTTGGGATGGCTTTGGGGATTTTCAGAAGAGAGGAAGCGCTGTGCACAGATACCTACAAGGCAAATAATACGACCCCGGGAAAGCAGATGAAGGGCTGAGCAGGACACCACAACAGGCGTTCAAAGGAAAAATACTAAAATGCAACTGTCAGCCACCGAACGCAACAGTCGTACTAAGAACAGCAGGCACAATCCACCCGTCACCCTTCTGTATGTCTTCTCTTTCTACTTCAACAGGATCTTAAACGAGGTCAGGCACACACACTCAGAAGTCTCTTCTGACAAATTTGTAACTAAAAAGGTGGAACTAATATCTGTAAGAGCCGAAAGCTGGTATCATGTCCTTATTTAGGCAAAAAAGCTGGCTGACTCCAACGATTTTCATCTAAGCAAGGTAATAGGGAGAAATCCTTCGCTCCTCTGTAAAAATGTAAATCCCAGGTCAGTGAGTCATTTAAGCACATGCCTAACGTAAAGCTTGAAAGAAATCCTGCTAATAACCGGGCTGCTCGCATATTTACAGTTAGGCACGGGCTTAAGTACCTGGATGATCTGGCAATACCCATTAGCCCCCGGAAAAGAGACTAAAACAGGCTGGTTCGTGAATTAATCACAGTGGTATGAACAGAATTGCTAATATTAAACTAGGGGGATTGTACATGTGTGTGTGTGTGTGTGTTGAAGCATCTGTTCAAGTTCAGGCACATAAAACATTTTTCAGCCCAATGATTCCACAGGGAAATGCCTCATACATCAGCTCATCTGACTCAATTTTTCCATCACATTTCCCTTTATACAGTTTTGTCCATAAATACACTATTCGGTTTTTCCAAATATAGCTTTTTATTTATAGAGACAGAAAACCTCGTAACTTCTGTTATTACTTAAAGCCCCGGGTTCTTCTTTGAAACGTAATCATTAAGGAATTACGAGCCAATACCGAGGTATGAAACTGTTATCTGTGTTTGCGATCACATTTACCGCTCTCAGTATTTCCTTCACCAGAAAATACCCAGTAACGTCGTAACTGCCCAGCCAGACACATATCAATTTAGCCCACAGCACATCAGGGAACTTTCACCTTAAATCCTCCTTTGACACAAAAGAAAGCCAAGTTTTTAAAAATCCCAACCAGATCTTCCAGACAATCCACAATTGGGGGAGAGCCGTGCGTCACTACTCAAACAGTGATAACCATTCATATTTATGGTATGAGGAGGTCAGATATCTAACAGTGCCTTCGTCCTCTCCAAGGAGAATTTTGAAGATAAAATTCATTTTTGTGGCTTTTGACAGAAAGCAAACAGCCTACCAACACCATGAGAAAGAATGGCCATCCTAAAAAGGATGGGATTCTTTTCAGAGGCAGAATTTAGACATGGAGCAGCATTGAACGCAGCAAGTGAAATGTGATTGAACAGAATTTGACCGTTAATAACCACAATTTGAGTCAAAAGCAAGCACAGCAAGTTATTAGATGGCACAAGTGCAGGACAGTGGAATTCCACTCCCGCTGCTCGCGGGAAGTGCAAAGCCCAGCTGGAGGGGCTGATAACGACACGGGGTCCTGCAATAAAACATTCACTCACAAAACAGGGCAAAGGAGATCGATTCCCCACACGGAGGTGGCAGCGCGGCCGCCCTTTGGGGGCTGACCAGGCTGTGGCACGGGGACCTGTTTTTGGAGACACATCTGTGATTCGGGGAGTCTTCCCAGGTGCTGGGCAGGGATGCTCAGAAGGATGGTGTGTCTCCACACAGGTCAGCTGTGTTAAAGTAGAGCGAGCATAAGAAATAGGGAATATTAATGGAACTTTGTTCACTGGAATAATTTACTTCCTATCAACCAGACTAAAAAATCTGGAGCAAAACCTCCATAAAACACTTTGTCAAGTGGCAGCACAAAAAACAAAAGCTGGAAATGGGGTGGGAAGAAAGGATCACTTTCCCCCTAATGAGACAGCAGCGCCCATCCTCTCGGACTGCGGAGCGGCCAGACAACAAAGGGGTCCATTATCTGCCCAGGATTTTACTCCAACTGTTTAACGATCGTTACCGCTGTCCGAGTTTGTGCCGCCCATCCAGGGAATCCGGTCTGAGCAATAAGGAAAAAGCATAAAATTGGTACCTGCTACAATTCACTGAATTTCACTGAATTTCAGTGAATTTTTAGAGTTGGAAGGGACCATAGAGATCATCTAGTCCAACTCCCCTGCTAAAGCAGGATTGCCTAGAGCTAGAGCATGTTACTTAGGACTGCATCCAGGTGGATCTTGAAAACCTTCAGAGAAGGGGACTCCACGACCTCCCTGGGCAGCCTGTTCCAGGGCTCTGTCACCCTCACCGTGAAGTAATTCTGTTTGTGTTGCCGATGTTTCAAAAAAAAGACAGTGAAAATCTGAAGTGCCATTAGGAAAGAGTCACAAAATTGCCTCCTGGTCGACACTGTTAGAGAGGCTACAGACTGAATCCATAACTTTTCTTCTCAGCCCCTCAGCCCTCCCAGGTACAAATGACCGCAAGGTGAACGTCAGCAAATCACCAAAACCCAACCTGCTGAGCAGTGTCTGCCCGGCTTCCCCCGATCCCGGCTCACACGTTCCCTGCTGTGCTTCAGCAGCTCTTGGCTGAAAGCTCACTATGAAGTAACAAGTCCTCACACGCCGGCATCACGGCTCGGTCGAAAAAGAAGCGTCAGTCGCACGGCGAGCGCCTGCTGGCTCCAGCTCCCCCAGCACACACACCCGAGGCACAGCAGGAACCAGTAAGGAACCAGGAGTAACCCAGTCCTAACGTACCAGGTTGCTTTGCTGGTCCTGTGTGGCTGAGCACACCTACATCCTGTGGCAGGCACTACAGCCACATGGATCTCATCCTTTGCTTGGCAAAAAGTGATGTTTCAGGAGAGCCCGGGGTTTTTTTGGACTCACAGAAGTTGCTGGCAGACAGTAAGTTACTAAGTCAACAAGTCTGCGTGTTAAAATTCATCGCAAGCTCTCCATCAGCGATTAGATTTCACAGCTTATAAGAATTTTGCTCTTGAATCTTGCCCTTGTCAGCTATAAAGCCACAGGATGCCAGAAAAGACCTTTTAATAAGATAAAGTTTCACCTATGCAACACAATTCCCAACTTAATTACCTTTTAAACCACAGAAAATTCTTCAGAAAAATCTGTGTCTCCAATTAAAACTCTTCAGCACACCTTTTAAACCACAGAAAATTCTTCAGAAAATCTTTGTCTACAATTAAAACTCTTCAGCACTTTCTAAAATCTTTGCTAAATTCTTAAAATTGGTCTAAACTTGCCCAGCATCCAATCACTGCCTTCGCACACCTTTGTCCCCACAAACACAGTCATAAACCATTTCCTTCACGAGTTTTCTTTTAATCTTCCCTTTGTTAAGAGACGGACAGGACCGCTGGAAGTTCCTCACTGTCTGCGCGTTTTCTGACCCTTTCGGGGCTCTTCTCTAGATCATTCAAAGTGAGACGCTGTGATCTCAGCCTGTGAGCCTGATTTTTTCAGTTATTTACTGTTATTTGCATCACTTGTAAGTTATCTGTGATGACTTGGATGCTTGCTTCAAAGTAACAGGCAAAAATAATCATTAATGAAGAGCTGAGAGCGGGTACATGTGGAACACACCTAGAAAACAAGTACTTCATGACAATTCCTCGTTTATAATCATGCACTCAGACCCGTGAGCTGCTTTAAGAAACCCAAAAAACTTATCGTTGCTGCATCAATTAGGAAAACACTTAAGATTTTTAAGTTAAAATGCTGTCTATTAGCCATAATTCACTGCACCAGCGATAACACAAACTCACAATGTTAGTGCTACAAGTACTAAAGGTTGGTAAGGGCACAGCCAATCATTAAGATTTTTTTAATAACTTTTCACAATTGATACTGATCTGAAACTCGATGAAGCCAGTTTTAAAAGCCATGGCAAGGATGAGAGAAGCCGGGGGACGAACCCAAGTAGCCACAACGAGTAGCAGCTGAATGTGTTTTCAGCACAGGTGAAGAAACAGGAGATTGTCTTGCAAAACAAACTTCACTTTGATCTGAAAGACAAACCTCCAAACGCGTGTGTCAAGGCATAATAAAACCTGCTCCTTCTTCCGTTTTGCCCCATCCTTTGCCATTTCAATTCAGAGATGTCAGTTGAGTTACCATTTTTTCAAGAAAGATACTGAAAAGGGATTGTTTTCTTACACAGAGCCACAGAAATACTCCCAGGGCAGAGACCTCCACTCAGCACAACCGACCCAGAGCAGCAGCCACCCCATCAGCCCCAGCTCACCTGAGCTTCAGCCGTGAGCCCCTCACCCCCTCACCCCCTTACCTCCCCTCCTCCTCAGCCGCAGACATGGTCAGGAGCCCCTGCCCATCCAGGATCCCCGCCTGCACCGTCGCACGGGAAATCCCTGCCGTCAAAATACTCTACACCCCGGCTTCAATCCCCAACACCGTCTACTCGTTAGGAGCCGTTGCCGCTGACCAGAGAGAGGAGGAGGACGGACGCCGAGCTGCCTGCGCATTCGTCAGACACAGAGAATATGTAAGGGTTCTCCCCACCCACCGCCGAGCCCTCCCGACCCGCTGCAGTCACCAGCGCGACGCCAGAGGGAAAACAAACATCGTCCCCTCCTGCCTTTTTAGCACTGCAGAAACACTGGGGTTAATTTTAGGATTGCTGGAAATACGGGACTTTCAGCTGTTTCCAGTGGTGTGGGGGAAATAAGGAAGGGCACAATAAGGCTCAAATTACCTGTGTGTTTGTACATTCACTTTCTTTTAACAATTCTTACATATCCCACCTCGTAGAACGGAGCTCGGTCCCCCCAGGAAGGCACACACATAACTTTAGAATATACTTGGAAAGAATCAAAAATACAAAAAAGGGAAACTTTCATCTTCCCAATCACAAGTCTTGACACAAAACAAAACAGTTTTCCCCTTTTAAATGACCTGAAGAAAGGTGAGGTTTGGTCCCAGGACTGACGGCTGGTTTGCTGAACATCACCATGAAACACATTTCTAACAGAAAGGGACAGTTGTTGTTTTTTTTTTTTTCTACCAATTATCCTTGGCTTACAGGGGGCAGAAGACATGGAAATAACAACAGGAATAATCAACTGTCTGTCAAATGCAAGGGTTTTGTTCATCCTCCTAAACACCCAATGAAAAAGCTGGACCCGGTGCTACCAACTGTTGCTCAAGAATCCATACTGTACATCCATGCCCTAATTAAATCTCTGTGTGCTATCCCCTACTTGTAATTAATTTGACGGTGGCACAAAATTAGCACTTCCCTGGGAAGCAAAGTCACAATGACCAGAAAGAGTCACAACTAAATCCCACCAGTAGAAAAGAGAATTGGCTAAAAAACGCCACTAAAAATAACTGTATAAATGTCATTCTTGTGAAATTTTACGACAATGGGTGAAAGTTATGCCCAACAGAGGCCAAAACTTTCATTATCTGCTACAGACGGCAATTTTATCTCCTTGTGCTCTGCATTCAGATCGAGTGCAGAGAACCGTCAAACCGCACGGCTGTAGCCCCACTCCGCTGGAGACAGGGTTAACTCGGGCTATCAGCAGCATTAGAAACATTTATCTGGCCAAGGAGAGTGAGGAGCTGCTGATTTCTTAGCTTGTGTTGGTGCCACAACAGCGTCTGCTGCCGTGGACTGAACGCTCAGGGATCTGCCAAGCACCGTCCTGCCCAGAGCCTTTGCAAGGAGAGTTCACTACCAACCTGGTGTCTCTTAAAGTGAAAAAAAATACCTGTTACTTCCAACTAAGAGCAACACGGAAAAAAAAAAAAAAAAAAAAAAAAAGCAGCAATTTACTCTTGGTGTCTCTTAAAGTGAAAAAAAATACCTGTTACTTCCAACTAAGAGCAACATGGGAAAAAAAAAAAACCACAAAAACAATTTACCGCTGAATGTGGTAAAAACACCTCAAAGGCTGTGTCCTACCAGCACCCATCTCTCTAACACCAGGAAGCTGCGACGAGGGTTCACTTGGGAAAAACACACCAGAAATGCCCGTCCCTGGAAGCCACCTCCACAGAGTGGGACCCAAGGTGTGTCCCTGCCCTCCAGAGCCCGGTGGGACACAACTGATAGCACTGGCTGCGGGTAAGCGGCAGGGATGTGGGCAAGCAGTGGGGATGCACGGAGGGGTGACCCGCATCTTGCAACAGATCCTCTAGGCCCCTTGCTCCCCTCAGAGCCCATGGCTTCCCTCAGCATCCCACCTCCCCTCAGACATCCCACCGCCCTGGAGGCTCAGTCTGAGGGGCTCGGTCCCCTCAGAGCCCCCCCTCAAAGCCCATGGCTCCTTTCAGAGCACATGACTCCCCTCAGCCCCCAACGCCTCAGTCCCCTCAGAGTCCACGGCCCATGGCTGCTGCCCTCGGCCCCCCAAAGCTCAGTCCCCTCAGAGTCCATGGCTCCTCTCAGGATCCCACCCACCCTCAAATCCCATGGCTCCCCTAGGGCACCCGGCTCCCCTCCACCCCCCCACAGTTCGGTGCCCTCAGGATCCCGCCTCCCCTCAGAGCCCATGTCTCCCCTCTGCCCTCCGCAGCTCGGTGCCCTCAAGCTCCGCGGCTCCCCACAGAGCCCATGGCTGCCCTCAGCCCCACTTGCCTTGATCCCCTCAGAGCCCATAGCTGCCCTCAGATCCCACAGCTTGGTGCCCTCTGGATCCACTGCTCCCCTCAGCCCCCCAGGGCTTGGGTCGCCTCCGCAGCTCGGTGCCCTCAAGCTCCGCGGCTCACCACAGAGCCCATGGCTGCCCTCAGCCCCCCTCGCCTCGGTCCCCTCAGAGCCCATGGCTGCCCTCAGATCCTGCAGCTCGGTGCCCTCAGGATCCGCTGCTCCCCTCAGAGCCCACGGCTGCCCTCAGCCCCCCAGGGCTCGGTCCCCTCAGAGCCCATGGCTCCCCTTAGGACCCCGCCTCCCCTCAGCCCCCATCGGCTCGGTGCCCTCAGGCTCCGCGGCTCCCCTCAGGATCCCGCCTGCCCTCAGAGCCCACGGCTGCCCTCAGCCCCCCAGGGCTCGGGTCACCTCCAGAGCTCATGGCTCTCCTTAGGACCCCGCCTTCCACCTCTCCTCAGCCCCTCTCGGCTGGGTCTCCTCAGAGCCCACGGCTGCCCTCAGATCGGAGCCTTCAGGCTCCGCGGCTGCCATCAGGGCCCATGGCTCCCCTTAGGACCCCATCTTCCCTCAACCCCTCTCGGCTCGGTGCCCTCAGGCTCCGCGGCTCCCCTCAGGATCCCGCCTGCCCTCAGAGCCCACGGCTGCCCTCAGCCCCCCAGGGCTCGGTCCCCTCAGAGCCCACGGCTGCTCTCAGCCCCCCAGGGATCGCCTCCAGAGCTCATGGCTCCCCTTAGGACCCCGCCTCTCCTCAGCCCTTGTCGGCTCGGTGCCCTCGGGCTCCGCTGCTCCCCTCAGGATCCCGCATCCCCTCAACACTCCTGGCTGCCCTCGGTCACCTCAGCCCCTCACGGCTCCCCACAGAGCTCCGGCCTCCCCATAGCCCCTCTCGGCTCGGTGCCCTCAGAGCCCACGGCTGCTATCAGATCCCGCAGCTCGGTACCCTCAGGATCCCGCCTCCACTCAGAGCCCAGGGCTGCCCTCAGAGCTTCCACCTCCCCTCAGCCCCTCTCAGCTCGGTCCCCTCAGAGCCCAGGGCTGCCCTCAGCCCTCCAGGGCTCGGGTCGCCTCCAACTCAATGGCTCCCCTTAGGACCCCCGCCTTCCCTCAACCCCTCTCGGCTCGGTGCCCTCGGGCTCTGCTGCTCCCCTCAGCACCCGTGGCTGCCCTCGGTCCCCTCAGCCTCACTACCCCCGCTCCCCACAGAGCTCCC
>NW_015090845.1:208595-211615 GCF_001431845.1 Calidris pugnax | reverse complement strand
AATGATGGGGGGGTGGGAGGTGGGATGGGGAGAGGGGGGACGTGGCTGGGGACAGCAAGAGGTGGGATCGGAGACCGAGGGGGGTGGGTGATACAGGAGAGGGACAGTGGGGAGGGGGCACTGGGAGCGGGATACTGGGAGAAGGAGGGGGAGACTGGGAGGACATGAAGGGTAGGAGAGGGATGGGGACACTGAGAATGGGATGGGGACAGGGACACGTGAAGGAGGACAGGGACACCAAGAACAGGATGGGGAGGGGGACACTGAGAATGGGATGGGGACACCAGGAGCAGGATGGGGACAGGGACACCTGGAGGAGGACAGGGGCACCAAGAACAGGATGGGGAGGGGGACACCGAGAATGGGATGGGGACACCAGGAGCAGGATGGGGACAGGGACATGAAGAGTAGGACAGGGATGGGGACACTGAGAATGGGATGGGGACACCAGAAGCAGGATGGGGACAGGGGCACCAAGAACAGGATGGGGATGGGGACACGGGGAGCAGGACAGGGACACCAAGAACAGGACGGGAACACCAAGAGCAGGATAGGGAAGGGGACTCTGGATGCAGGATGGGGAGACTGGGAGCAGGAGGGGGACAGAAATACTGGGAGCAGGGTGGGGGCGGGGACACCAAGACCAGGACAGGGACATCATGAGTGGGATGGGGACACCAGGAGCAGGATGGGGACAGAGACACCTGGAGAAGGACAGGGGCACCAAGAACAGAATGGGGAGGGGGACACCAGGAGCAGGATGGGGACAGAGACACCTGGAGAAGGACAGGGGCACCAAGAACAGAATGGGGAGGGGGACACCAGGAACAGGATGGGGACACCAAGAGCAGGATAGGGAGGGGGACTCTGGATGAAGGAGGGGGAGATTGGGAGCAGGAGGGGGACAGGGACATTGGGAGCAGAATAGGGACAGGGACATGAAGATTAGAGAGGGATGGGGACACTGAGAACAGGATGGGGACACCAGAAGCTGGATGGGGACCAGGGCACCAGGAGCAGGAGGGGGACAAGGACATTAGGAGCAGGATGGGGACAGGGGGGTAGGGTAGGGCAGGGATGGGGACACTGAGAACAGGATGGGGACACCAGAAGCTGGATGGGGACCAGGGCACCAGGAGCAGGAGGGGGACAAGGACATTAGGAGCAGGATGGGGACAGGGGGGTAGGGTAGGGCCAAGAAGGATGAGAACAGCAGAAACAGGATGGGGACACTGGGAGCAGGATGGGGACAGGGACTGGGAGCTGGACTTGCGCAAAGTGTTTGACACTGTCCCACAGGTCATCCTGGTCTCTAAATTGGAGCAACACGGATTTGATGGATGGAGCACTCGGTGGATGAAGTGGCCGGGTGGCTGCACTCAAGGGGTTGGGGTGACACGGACAGCGGGATCAAGGGCATCTTCAGCAAGTTTGTCCATGACACCAAGCTGGATGGGGACAGAGACACCTGGAGAAGGACAGGGGCACCAAGAACAGAATGGGGAGGGGGACACCAGGAGCAGGATGGGGACAGAGACACCTGGAGAAGGACAGGGGCACCAAGAACAGAATGGGGAGGGGGACACCAGGAACAGGATGGGGACACCAAGAGCAGGATAGGGAGGGGGACTCTGGATGAAGGAGGGGGAGATTGGGAGCAGGAGGGGGACAGGGACATTGGGAGCAGAATAGGGACAGGGACATGAAGATTAGAGAGGGATGGGGACACTGAGAACAGGATGGGGACACCAGAAGCTGGATGGGGACCAGGGCACCAGGAGCAGGAGGGGGACAAGGACATTAGGAGCAGGATGGGGACAGGGGGGTAGGGTAGGGCAGGGATGGGGACACTGAGAACAGGATGGGGACACCAGAAGCAGGATGGGGACAGGGACACCAGGAGCAAGACAGGGGCACCAAGAACAGGATGGGGACAGGGACAGTGGGAGCAGGATGGGGACATTGAGAGCAGGACGGGGAGAGTGGGAGCAGGATGGGGACAGAGACACCAAGAACAAGATGGGGACAGGGGCACCAAGAACAGGATGAGGGGACTGGGAGCAGGAGGGGGACAGGGACAGTGGGAGCAGGACAGAGACACTGGGAGCTGGATGGGGATAGGGACAGCAGGAGCAGGACGGTGACAAAGACATTGGCAGCAGGATGGGAACATGGACATGAAGAGTAGGAGAGGGATGGGGACACTGAGGATGGGATGGGGACACCAGAGGCAGGATGGGGACTGGGGCACTGGGAGGAGGACAAGGGCACCAAGAACAGGATGGGGGACACTGGAAACAGGATGGGGACACCAAGAGCAGGATGGGGATGGGGACATTGGGAGCAGGAGGGACAGACTGGGAGCAGGAGGGGGACAGGGATATTGGGAGCAGGGTGGGGACGGGGACACCAAGACCAGGACAGGGACAGTGTGAGCAGGAAGGGGATGGGGACACTGGGAGCAGGAGAGGGACAGGGACAAGACCAGCACAGGGACACCAGGAGCCAGGTGGGGATGAGGGCACTGGGAACGCAATGGCAATGGGGACACTGGGAGCAGGGCTGCAGACAGGGACACCAGAAGCAGGAGGGGGACACCAAGATGGGGACAGGGACACTGGGAGCAGGAGGGGGATGGCGGCACTGGGAGCAGGACAGGGACACCAAAGAAGAGGATGGGAACTGGGACACCAGGAACAGGATAAGGAGAGGGACACCAAGAACAGGATGGGGACAGGGACACTGGGAGCACAATGGGGATGGCCCGCCAGGAGCAGGAGGGTAGTACTGGGAGCAGGACAGGGAGGGGGACACCCCAAGAAGGATGAGAACAGCAGAAACAGGATGGGGACACTGGGAGCAGGATGGGGACAGGGACTGGGAGCTGGACTTGCGCAAAGTGTTTGACACTGTCCCACAGGTCATCCTGGTCTCTAAATTGGAGCAACACGGATTTGATGGATGGAGCACTCGGTGGATGAAGTGGCCGGGTGGCTGCACTCAAGGGGTTGGGGTCAAGG
>NW_015090845.1:179553-208585 GCF_001431845.1 Calidris pugnax | reverse complement strand
TCTCTAAATTGGAGCAACACGGATTTGATGGATGGAGCACTCGGTGGATGAAGTGGCCGGGTGGCTGCACTCAAGGGGTTGGGGTGACACGGACAGCGGGATCAAGGGCATCTTCAGCAAGTTTGTCCATGACACCAAGCTGGGTGGTGCGGTCAACACACTGGAGGGAGGGACCTGGACGGGCTGGAGGAGTGGGCCCATGTGAACCTCATGAAGTTCAACCAGGGCGAGTGCAAGGTCCTGCTCCTGGGTCAGGGCAATCCTAGGCACAAATCCAGGCTGGGGGGAGAATGGACTGAGAGCAGCCCTGAGGAGAAGGCCTTGGGGGTGTTGGGGGGTGAGAAGCTCCACACGCCCCTCAACATGCGCTGGAGCCCAGAAACCCCCCGCACCCTGGGCTGCATCCCCAGCCCCGTGGCCAGCAGGGCCAGGGGGGGATTCTGCCCCTCTGCTCCGCTCTGGGGAGACCCCCCCAGTGCTGCCTCCAGCTCTGGGGCCACCACCAGCAGAAGGACATGGAGCTGTTGGAGCGGGGCCAGAGGAGGCCCCGGAGATGCTGGGAGGGCTGGAGCCCCTCTGCTGGGAGGGGGGGCTGAGAGAGTTGGGGGGTTCAGCCTGGAGAAGAGAAGGCTCCGGGGAGACCTTGGAGCCCCTTCCAGTCCCTCAAGGGGCTCCAGGAGAGATGGGGAGGGACTGTGGATGAGGGAGGGGAGCCCTAGGAGGAGGGGGAAGGGTTTGACCCTGCAAGAGGGGAGATGGAGCTGAGCTGTGGGGAAGAACTTGTTTGGTGTGAGGGTGGTGAGAGCCTGGCCCAGGTTGGCCAGAGAAGCTGTGGCTGCCCCATCCCTGGAGGGGTTCAAGGGCAGGTTGGAGGGGGCTTGGAGCAACCTGGTGTGGTGGGAGGTGTCCCTGCCCAGGGCAGGGGGTTGCACTGGGGGGGCTTTAAGATCCCTTCCCACCCAAACCCTTCTGTGATTCTGTGATTCTACACTGGGAGCAGGACAGCGATGGGGACACTGGGAGCCTGGGGCTCACCCCACTGGGAGCCGGTTGCTCAGCGAGCACCTTCCCTGAGGACACAGGAACTCACTGGACATGGGAGACAAACGGGGACGACCAAGGGGTCAGGCCGGTGTCACCCATTGCTGCCCACCCTGCTGCGGATGGGGGTGTTTGCCCCCTTGTGGTGGGAGGTGTCCCTGCCCAGGGCAGGGGGTGGCACTGGGGGGGCTTTAAGGCCCCTTCCCACCCAAACCCTTCTGTGATTCTATGATTCTACACTGGGAGCAGGACAGTGATGGGGACACTGGGAGCCGGCCTGGGGCTCACCCCGCTGGGAGCCGGTTGCTCAGTGCAGCACCTCCCCCGAGGACACAGGAACTCACTGGACATGGGAGACAAACGGGGACGACCAAGGGATCAGGCCAGTGTCACCCATTGCTGCCCACCCCACTGCGGACGGGGGTGTTTGCCCCCTTGGCAGATGCCAGTGCTGAGCCCCGATGAACTCGTGCCAAGGATGGAGCCCTCCAGCACCCGCTGCCCTGGTGAGCGGTTCCACGTGCCTCAGTTTACCCGCTCCACAGCCCCCCTGGGCGCCCTGCCCCGCTCCTCTGCTGGCTGGGGGGGAAATTCCAGCTGCTCGGAAGGGCCGGGGGTCAGGGTCCGGCCACACACTCCCCCCGTTCCCAGGGAAAAGCCGTTTCCGTGGAAAATTCCCAGCCCGTGGGTGCGGGGGCAGGTTTTCAGCTCGTGCAGCCCTCGGCCCCACGGCGGGTCAGCGTTTTCCAGCCCCTGGGAAGAGCCTGCGTGAGAACCAGCTCCTTCCCACGCCTGCCCGCTCCATCCCACCGCTGCTCCGGGCTGAGAGCTGGGGCCACGCTCGGACCCCCAGGGACCCCCCAGGCAGAGCAGCCCCGTGGGGGTACCAGTGCCCATGGGGGTATCAGTGCCCCCACAGGACCCTCCAGCCCCGTTATCCAGCCACGGAGAGTCCAGGGCTGGGATTGGAGCCACCCCAGGATGATGACAGATGTCCCCTTCCTGGGACAAAGCCCACAGCAGGACGCAGTGGCCGAGCGCTTGGGGAAGAACTTGTTTGGTGTGAGGGTGGTGAGAGCCTGGCCCAGGTTGGCCAGAGAAGCTGTGGCTGCCCCATCCCTGGAGGGGTTCAAGGGCAGGTTGGAGGGGGCTTGGAGCAACCTGGTGTGGTGGGAGGTGTCCCTGCCCAGGGCAGGGGGTTGCACTGGGGGGGCTTTAAGATCCCTTCCCACCCAAACCCTTCTGTGATTCTGTGATTCTACACTGGGAGCAGGACAGCGATGGGGACACTGGGAGCCTGGGGCTCACCCCACTGGGAGCCGGTTGCTCAGCGAGCACCTTCCCTGAGGACACAGGAACTCACTGGACATGGGAGACAAACGGGGACGACCAAGGGGTCAGGCCGGTGTCACCCATTGCTGCCCACCCTGCTGCGGATGGGGGTGTTTGCCCCCTTGGCAGATGCCAGTGCTGAGCCCCGATGAACTTGTGCCAAGGATGGAGCCCTCCAGCACCCGCTGCCCTGGTGAGTGGTTCCACGTGCCTCAGTTTACCCGCTCCACAGCCCCCCTGGGCGCCCTGCCCCGCTCCTCTGCTGGCTGGGGGGGAAATTCCAGCTGCTCGGAAGGGCCGGGGGTCAGGGTCCGGCCACACACTCCCCCCGTTCCCAGGGAAAAGCCGTTTCCGTGGAAAATTCCCAGCCCGTGGGTGCGGGGGCAGGTTTTCAGCTCGTGCAGCCCTCGGCCCCACGGCGGGTCAGCGTTTTCCAGCCCCTGGGAAGAGCCTGCGTGAGAACCAGCTCCTTCCCACGCCTGCCCGCTCCATCCCACCGCTGCTCCGGGCTGAGAGCCGGGGCCACGCTCGGACCCCCAGGGACCCCCCAGGCAGAGCAGCCCCGTGGGGGTACCAGTGCCCATGGGGGTATCAGTGCCCCCACAGGACCCTCCAGCCCCGTTATCCAGCCACGGAGAGTCCAGGGCTGGGATTGGAGCCACCCCAGGATGATGACAGATGTCCCCTTCCTGGGACAAAGCCCACAGCAGGACGCAGTGGCCGAGCGCTTGGCTCCAGCGTCGCACCCCCAGGACACACCGAGTGCGCTGCCGGCCCCGCGGGCACTGATCTTGCTGCAGCCCCCACGTGGGCTTGTGCGGCTCCAGGGGATGCCTGGGTCCCCAGGGGCCCAGTTTGGTGCTGGGATGTACTGGGAGATGAAAAGACCATGGTGGTGGTGGGGTGGCCGGGGTGCAGGCTGGTCTGGCCTGCCCCAGGCAGGGTTTGAACCCCGTTTCCCCCAGGGCAGAGGGGGAAGGTGCTGCCGGTGAGGCCGCAGTGCCGGGGCGGATGTGAGAGGCGATGGGGGACCCCCGGCAGGAAAGGCTGAGCCCAGAGACAGGGCCAGAGCCCCCGGCACCGCGCGCCCTGCGGATGGGATGGGGCAGCAGGCGCGGGCGATGCTGTTGTCCACAGGAAATCCTGCCCCATCCCCCGTTTCCAAGCCCCCTGGTGACCGGCAGCCCTGAATTATCCCCCTCTTATCCAGTTTCCACAGGGACCCACTCACTGTGGGACGGCTGGACACGCTTCTGTGGGGCTGCTTCCTCTCCCCTGCACCTACGTCAGCCCAGTACCTCCCAGTTTCCACCAGCAGATGGGAGGAGGTTTGGCTTTTCCTTCTGCTCCTGGGGTGCTGTGCCCCCCAAAGCCATCTTGAGCCCCTCTGAGCACAGGGATGCTCTGGGGCAGGCTCCCAGAGGGGGATCTGGGGCTGGACCAGGCCGTGGTGACCAAACCCAGCCCGGTGGCATCAGGGCAACCCCAGGGAAGGCTCAGTCTGGGGGAGCAGCCCTGCCAGCAGAGTGGGGGCAGGGGACAGAGAGGGTGTAATCACCCCCCAGGAGATGTGAGGGGCCCTTGTTTCACAGGAGCAGACCAAGGGCTGAGTCCGGAGGCAGAGCGAGGGGCTGGGGCAGGGGACAGGGAGCACTAAAATCCTGTCAGAGCACGAGCAGCCAATGAGATCACAGAATCCTCTAGGTTGGAAGGGACCTTAAAGATCATCTTGTCCAACCGTCAACCTAACTCTGACAAAAACAGGCACCCACACAACAAACAAAAAGCAACACCATCACTAACCCATACCTCCCAGCACTACATCAACCCGTCTTTTAAACGCCTCCAGGGATGGTGCCTCAACCCCCTCCCTGGGCAGCCCATTCCAATGGCTGAGAACCCTTTCAGTGAAAGACTTTCCTAATATCCAGCCTGAACCTTCCCTGGCGCAACTTGAGGCCATTTCCTCTTGTCCTGTCGCCTGTGACTTGGGAGAAGAGACCGACCCCCACCTCTCTACACCCTCCTTTCAGGGAGTTGGAGAGAGCAATAAGGTCTCCCCTCAGCCTCCTCTTCTCCAGGCTGAATAACCCCAGCTCCCTCAGCCTCTCCTCACAAGACTTGTGCTCCAGACCCCTCACCAGCTTTGTCACCCTTCTCTGGACCCGCTCCAGCACCTCGATGTCTGTCCAGGGGAACCATCACCTCCCGAGTCCTATTCCCCACGCTGTTCCTGACACAGGCCAGGATACCATTGGCCTTCTTGGCCACCTGGGCACACTGCTGGCTCCTGTTCAGCCCACAGGCCACCAACACCCCCAGGTCCTTTTCTGCCAGGCAGCTCCAGCCACTCTGCCCCCAGCCTGTAGTGCTGCAGGGGGTTGGTGGGACCCAAGGGCAGGACCCAGCACTTGGCCTTGTTGAACCTCATCCCGTTGGTCTCAGCCCATCCATCCAGCCTCCAGCAGGTCGACACTGCCACCCAGATCCCCTGAAACGCAGCAGAAGCCCAAGACCTTGCAAGAAAGGAAGAAAATCTTAGGGTGGGACAGGATTGTGCTGGGTTGGCTGGTGAGTTCGCAGGACCAGGACGGCTGGGGGACACGGAGCCCTTGGGGGTGGGACAGGGCGGAGGACAGGGGGAATCAGGGCTGAAGATTGGGAAAATTGGGGCTCTAAGCCCCAATCCAGTGAAGGCAGAGCCTCTCCCAGAGCTGCCTTCTCTCAGCACAATGAGACTAAGCCCCGCCTGGAAGTTTGTATTAAACGTTTACAAGGGTTCCAAAAAAGGTGTACAAAAAAGGGAAAAGCCACACTTGCCTCTTCTCCCGGGGAGGGTGGTAGAAGCGCTGCCCCCGCCTGCCCGAGGCCGTGCTTTGCCTGAGGCAAAACGCCCCCAGCAGCCCAGGAGGGCGAGCAGGAAGCCCAAATGCTCAACACACGCTTATGCTCAGTCCTCAGTAACCTCAACATTATATTCCTGCTGCTGTGCTGCAGCCGGGGTGACCCGTGTGCCTGGAGAGAGCGTATCCAGAGGGAAATCTCCTCCCTGGAGGCCACAACGGCTGGTAACTACAAAAAGCATCAGCACTCGGGGCTGGTCCCCATAGGGGGCAGGCCCTGAGCACCCACCCCGTCCACGAATGCCCAGGGAGACTTCTACAGCCAGGAAAGAGCGACCTGAGGAGCGGTTCCCTGTGCGCCCCGAGGGTTCAGGAGCCAGGGGTGGGGAAGGACAGACAGACGCCGGCCGGGACGCGGGTGAGCCCTCACGCCGCGGGAGCACGTTCACATGGGGTAGTTGAGAACGACGTCTTGCTTGGCCAACTCCAGCAACATGGGGTCATCGAAGAACTTGCTGATGCTCACGTCCTCGCTCAAGCCCTGCGGGGTAACGGCCAAAGCAGAGGTTATTGCTCTGGCAGCACGCGTCAGCCGGCGTGGCAGAGATCCCACAAAAAAGCCCTTGTGTCGCGCAGTACGATAAATTTTCAGGCTCCAGAGGAGGCAGGAGAATTTGCAAGAGGTCAGGCACTGCTCGGCAGCTTGAAGATATCCAACAGCCTGTCGGGAAGCTGCACGAGTGGTGGCTGCTGCTGCTGAGCACATCTGCCCGCTCACTGTCCTCCCAAAGGGAGCCTGATTCCCTCCACTCCCTCTGCCGTCCCTCCGAGCCCCTCCAACCCCCCCAGGCCAGCACAGGAACCAGTGGCTGCTCTTTCTGCAGGACAAAGGAGCTGACTCAGGCCACCAAAGGCTGGGGAGGGAGCAGGGCTCAGGGGATGCTGCAGGACCCCGCTTTTGGCTGGAGTCGCTGCCAGACAAGTCGTTCAAGGGACCACCACGGGCACCAAAGGCAGCACGGGGGGATCAAGAGCAAAGGAAGTCCCAAGGCACAAAGGACATCAGTCCACTCCAGGAACACGGAGGGGACGTGGCACGGCCAAAGGACAACCCTGCAACAGCTGAGCGGCCGGTACAGACAGACAGAGGGACGCTGCAGGGATTCCTCCCAGACGTACCTTCCTACGCCTGGTCTTGATCATGAACTCTCTGGCCAGATGTGGGGCTGGTTGGGGCTCCAGGGGCCGGATGACGATGCTCTTGTCCAAGGGGTCACCAGGCACAATCTGAAATACAGGGCCAGGACGTGAGAGCGATGCTGGGGGCTGGTTCAACCTCCTGGAGAGACTGAACTCCAACGGGAAACACCCCGTGGACACCCCCAGCCTTGGTGCAGCATCCCTGACGCCCCACGTTCTGCTGTCACATCACTACTGGTGATCCCTCCTGCGAGAAGTCACTGATATGGTGACTTCTTCCAAGCCAAGAACACGTCCCACCTTCCCCATGTGCAACTGTACTCTAAGACCCTAAAGGCCTGCAAACCGGGACAACCCACAAGGATCCCAGTTCGTCTCTGGAAAACTGGCACATTTATTCTTAGGGCTCAGGCTGCTGCTGTTCCCACCTGGCTGTACCACCAGTCGCTGTGCACCTCACAGTGGTGGCTCTCATAAGACCTGAGGACAGTATTTTGTTCCAAACTCTGTTTTCCATAGGTTTAAAAAGCCTTCTCTGAGAGGCAAAGCCAAATTGTGACAACCTGTGTCTTAGGGCAGATCAATGACCCCGAGCCCTGCTCCAAGACTTCTGCTGCCCAAGCTGCTGAGCACTGAGTGCACTCAAACAGCTTCCCTTCTCCTGAACCATGTTGTCATAGAACCACAGAATGGTTTGGGTTGGAAATGACCTTAAAGCCCCCCCAGTGCCACCCCCTGCCCTGGGCAGGGACACCTCCCACCACACCAGGTTGCTCCAAGCCCCCTCCAACCTGCCCTTGAACCCCTCCAGGGATGGGGCAGCCACAGCTTCTCTGGCCAACCTGGGCCAGGCTCTCACCACCCTCACACCAAACAAGTTCTTCCCCACAGCTCAGCTCCATCTCCCCTCTTGCAGGGTCAAACCCTTCCCCCTCCTCCTAGGGCTCCCCTCCCTCATCCACAGTCCCTCCCCATCTCTCCTGGAGCCCCTTGAGGGACTGGAAGGGGCTCCAAGGTCTCCCCGGAGCCTTCTCTTCTCCAGGCTGAACCCCCCAACTCTCTCAGCCCCCCCTCCCAGCAGAGGGGCTCCAGCCCTCCCAGCATCTCCGGGGCCTCCTCTGGCCCCGCTCCAACAGCTCCATGTCCTTCTGCTGGTGGTGGCCCCAGAGCTGGAGGCAGCACTGGGGGTGTCTCCCCAGAGCGGAGCAGAGGGGCAGAATCCCCCCCTGGCCCTGCTGCCCACGGGGCTGGGGATGCAGCCCAGGAGGCGGGGGGCTTTTTGTGCTGCCAGCACACATTGTCGCGGGGGGTTTCTGGGCTCCAGCGCACGTTGTCAGGGCATGAGGAGCTTCCCATTCACCAACACCCCCAAGTCTTTCTCCTCAGAGCTGCTCTCTGTCCAAGCACTAAAGGACCCTCGTGCTCAGCAAACAGCAGCACTCAGCGCTCCCTCACTCAGGCAAAGGGTGACGTGACCTGGAACAAAGCTGTTGGCTTCTGGCAGACACTCAACAGTTAGTGTACAAAGCCTCCCCAACTCGAGATCCTTTGAGGAAGTTCTCCAGAAGTTGTCCTGCCCTGTGTGCGTCGTGGCACTGAGGTCTACTGAGAGGACCTACCTGGTGCCTGATCCTACCGTGTCCCTCTTCCCCATCCCGCCACGGCATGGACTCACCTGCCAGTGGTGGAAGACAGAGAGCGAGAAGGCTTGTCCCTGCGTGTGGGTCCTCAGGTCCGTCTCAAACCCAAACGAATCGATGGCTGGGATGAAGGCTTTGATGGTGTAGAGAGGGGAGCCTGGGATTGGAGCATCTTGTGTCACGTGGCCTCTGCCAACACATCAAAAGATTAGTCTTCCTGTGTCACAGAATGGTTTGGGTTGGAAGGGACCTTAAAGCCCCCCCAGTGCCACCCCCTGCCCTGGGCAGGGACACCTCCCACCACACCAGGTTGCTCCAAGCCCCCTCCAACCTGCCCTTGAACCCCTCCAGGGATGGGGCAGCCACAGCTTCTCTGCCCAACCTGGGCCAGGCTCTCACCACCCTCACACCAAACAAGTTCTTCCCCACAGCTCAGCTCCATCTCCCCTCTTGCAGGGTCAAACCCTTCCCCCTCCTCCTAGGGCTCCCCTCCCTGATCCAGAGTCCCTCCCCATCTCTCCTGGAGCCCCTTGAGGGACTGGAAGGGGCTCCAAGATCTCCTCGGAGCCTTTTCTTCTCCAGGCTGAACCCCCCCAACTCTCTCAGCCCCCCCTCCCAGCAGAGGGGCTCCAGCCCTCCCAGCATCTCCGGGGCTGCCTCTGCATCTACTCTAGCAGGTCCATGTCCTCCTTATTCTCTGGGGCCCCCAGAGCTGGACACAGTGCTCCCGGTGGGGTCTCAGGTCCCTTTATTTTTCCTCCTCTCTGACACTCAGGAGGAATGAGACACAAACCAAAGGCTGGGTGTGATCCTGGACACCCCCTCCCCACCCAGCACCCAGGGGCTGGGATCAGTCACGGAAGCTTTCAGGTGTCAGTTCCTCCAGGTTTCAACCTCTCCCCTCGCTCTACAAGTGGTTCTAGGACTGCGAAAGTCTCTAACAACCCCGACCCCAAGGGAGCTCTAAGGTGACAGCAGCTGGTGTGAGCAGCTCACCTCCGCCTGGCCAGGACCGTGTACACCGCGGACACACAGTCGGCAGGAGCCTGCACCTCCACAAAGTAGTAGGGCTCCATCAAGCGAGGGGTGGCCTGCGAGGAGAAAGGGACACCAGGCACTGAGCCTCCAGCAGCACCAACACAATTGGGTTCAAGTAAGAGGCAGAGACTGGCGGGCTCTGCTCAAACGCAGTGCGTGACTGGGGACGGAAGGGTTCCTGCTGCCCAAACCGACGCTGAAAGGAGCTTTTCTCCTCCTGGCCATGAGTCAGATGCTTCCTTCTCCTCCACGCCCACCCTTCCCAGCAAGCCAAACAGTAGCAAAAAGGGAGAGCCAGAGCAGATGCACACAAGTTTCCAGCCAGATTGGAACGTGACTGCTTGTAAAACCCGTCTGCCAGCCCACAAGGGCGCTGGAAACGTTAATGGATGAATGAGTCGGTTCCAACTGACATCCTTGGGGCAGACAGCGCAGCACACGTGCAATCTGCACTCCTTGGAGCCCACAGGAGCCAGCACGGCACGAGGGTCAGGCTTTGTCACGCACAGCACAGTCCTCACCATCAGGAAAGCAGAATAGACCACTCTCCGGGCCGTCGGGATGATCTGTCCTCCCCCCCGGTGCAGGGGCTCCTGAGCAATCACCGCATCCAGGATCTTGAACTTCACGTTGCGGATCACTGAGGAAGGGCAGAAATGACAGAAAATGACTGGAGGGGGCAGCTCCCTGCCACAGCAGCACCAACCGTGCCCCCCCAGAGACCCTGCACACACAGCAAACATCCAGGCAAAGTCCTAGAGCCAACAGAAGACATTCTGAATTTAATTAGAGCAGGGAAAGCATGACCATGGCCTAATCCTGCATATTAAACACCAACAATTCAGCAGTTCATCCTGCAGGGTGCTCAGGGTCTGCACCTGAAACACAAGGAGCAGAGCCAAGGTCTGGGGGAGCCAGCTTGCCAGCAAACAGCCCCGAGTTTGGAGGCAGGAGGCAAGTGCCAGTGCCTGGGTGGCATCTGCAGCCAGGGAAGAAGGTTCTGTGACCTCCCTTGTCACCCGTCCCCAGAGCTGTCCCCAGCTGTGGTGTGAGCAGGGAACTGGCCACTGAGGGACGGCACCGGCACAATCACTTGAATGCTTAGAGATGGAAGAATTTAATTGATCTTATTAAGCTCCGTTTCTCCACAGGTCTTACTTACACTCGTCACAGAGGGGCCCTTCCCTGGTTCCCCACTGAAAGCCCTGCACAATGCTGTCCTTCACAGAGCCCAGCAGCGACTTGTCCACCTACAGACAGACAGACAGACAGACAGATGGCTTCAGAGACCAAAGCTGCACCACGAGGCAGTAACAGACAGACCCCAGTGTTTAAAAACCAGCTCCTAGAAGGGCAGCAAAGTCCCCCTAAACCCCGACGTCCATCCCTCCCTCTCACAGCTCAGGAGCATCATCTTCAGAGGCTGGCACCTAAAGCTATAAATTAAAAGAGTCCCTATTTTGGTAATTTTTTAAAGGCTGGACATTTAGTTGCCTATTTTCAGGATGCTGGTCCAAATAGCAACGCCTGAAGATTAACAGCCTATTTGCTAGCCAGTGTAGGAAGTAGAGCAGATCTGAGATCCAGCAAACCAAGGAGCACTCCGACAGCATCAGGACCTTGTTGCAGGTTCTGGAAGGAGCAGACACCTCTTGGCACCACAGGACAAAGGTGTCACTGAAACAGACCCTCCATGCCTGCGTTCCTCACCTCTGAGGGCAGCGTATCGTCTACCAGGATGTTTGGGCCGGTGGCGTCTGGCCCAAAGGCCCAGATGGAACGGGCAGCCAGCAAATCCCAGTCATATTTGGTCTGGAAGAATTCACCCAGCTTCTTTCTGACAGAAGAAGTAAAGAAACTTTAGGAAACAAGTATTTGACCTGCTCTCCCAACTTCCTTATGACCCTGTTCCCTTCAGGCATAACATGGCTTCAGCTTTTCACCTGGAGCAGCTCATTTGCCGAGGAGGGATGCTCATGGACCACCTGGTACCAACACCAGACCCAGGACCCCTGCCTGGAGCTTGGTGGCTGACACTGTGCACCTTGCAGGTCCCAGCATTCCCTTTTTTTCCCGTAATTATTTGATTCTAGATGGATTTCTGCTCTCCCCAGATGGGTCATACCTGTTCCACGTTATCTGGACTACTTCGTTTTCAATGTCCTCCGCGAGCCCCTTCTCCAGAGGCTCAGCAATCATCGTGATCTTGTTCCTGAGAAGAGAGACAGTCGCAATTAGTCCACGGAGTGATGGAAATGGGAGTAATTGGCAGGACCTCAGGGACTGCGCGCTGCCTCAAACCCAGCTGGGGAGACGAAGCCCTTCGTGTCCTTCGCTGTTACTGTCTTGCTTGTAAAGACAGCCCATGCGCTTAACAACTGCTCTCTGAAGCTTGCTCATCTCCAGGAGCAGATTGCTAAGGGACAGCATGGCTCCATCCCTCCTGTGCTCCCCCCCAGGCTGCAGCAGGGAGCCCGTGGGCCAGGCAACGTGCCTCTGGCCAAGCCACCCCTCCCTGTGGCCAACTCATGGGACACTGCCCTGGAGAACCTCACCAGCACGAGGTACCTGCCCCCAGAGCAGGACACCCCAAAAGATCAAAGGCTGACCTAAGACTGGAACCTTTAAAGACAAGAGGAAACAGCCTCAAGTTGCATCAGATGTTTAAGACAGATATTAGGGAAAATTTCTTCACTGAAAGGGTGAAACCTTGGCAGAGGCTGCCCAGGGCAGTGCTGGAGTCACCATCCCTGGAGGTATTTAAAAGCCAGGCAGCCGTGGTGCTGAGGGACATGGGGCAGTGGTGGTTTGGGCAGTGCTGGGTTGATGGTTGGACTCAATGATCTGAAAGGTCCCTTCCAACCTGGACAATTCTATGGTTCTACCTGTCTCTTCCCAAAAACAAGGCTGCCAACCCCAGAGAGAGTACACCAGAATAAAGGAGGGTAAGAAGACCCAGAAACCACAGGAGTACACAGGGGAGCTATCTTCAGCACGTGACAGATCATGATTTCCCTGAAAATCCAGGCATCAAGATGTCCTGTGCTCCTAGATCTCAGCCTGGTTACTCAGCCTATGCTCCCTCACAGACCCCCCTCTTCCAAACACGTGCATCTGATAACACATTGCTGGGGGAGGAAGATGAGACCAGGCCCTAAACCTCCAGTGCCTCACCAGAAAGAAAAAAAAAAATCCATTTCAAGATTAAAATGGATAAGAGAAGACAAAGCTTTTGCTCATGAAACGTTTGGGGAGTTACTGAAGGCAGCACTTTGGCACCTGCTCTAGGATCCCAAAACATCTCCTAGTCTTGGAAACACCACAAAACTGCTGAGAAGGTGTGAAATTCAGCTAAAAGAAAGGAAGATGTGCATCTGTCTTTATTCCCTCCGTTCTGAGCGTTCCTACACAGCACAGAAACACCCCTGAGACTCAAGCATGTTACTGAGGAGCTCAGCAGAGCTGCTGCAACAGCAGGATGGTCTGGACAACAGCTGCTGAGAACAGACCCCCGAGAGGGGATGAGTTTAGTCTCCAGTGAGTCCCCCAACACCGCGCTCGCCCACGGGCTCTTACTTCTTGTTGGGCGTCTCGGCAAAGCACTTGAGGGAGGACGTTTCCACCACGGTCTCACAGAATGTCACAACTGGATCAGCCACCTGGAATAACGACAACAGGTCTGTAAGGTTTTCAAGTACTTTTTTTTTTGTTTTCAAAGAGACTGCTTGAAATCTTTGACACGAAAAAAATGGTTCATCTGCCAGTGTTTTAATCAGCACCGTGTATGAAGCGCTGAGGCCTGCACAGGGAGCTTTACTAATTCCTTCATTCAAACACGACAAGAACATTTAAACCTAATTCCAAGTATGAAAAACCCTGCTCAATTTATTTATTAGATGTGAGCCAGGCAATGGCTGAAGTTCAGGAAAAGGCTGGAACATGGTCACATACCCCTCTCCAAGCCAAGTTTCAGACTCTCAATCACTGTGGTGTGACACAGCCAGGCTGTGAGTTACTTTTGCACCCTAGCAGCCTTTTTTTTTTTTCCTTTTAAAAGGACCTGACAAAATCCACACTATTTGATCAGTGAGGCTTTTTCCCATTCTTCTGAGAAAGGGGGACAAACCCCCCTCCCCAGGTAGGAAAATCCCTCTCTGACTTCCTCACCTTGATATCGATCTCCGAATACATCTTCCGCAGATCGTGCATCACGCAGTCCAGGTAGAGCTCCCCTGTCCCCAGGATCACGTGCTCCCCAGACTCCTCCACCTGCAAGACAAAAGAGGGGTTCAGCTGCCAGCATTCCTGCTCCCAGGCTTTCCCCCCTTTCCAGGCTCCTACACAAGCCTGAGGAAGCACCAGCTTTAAATAAATTGGTTTGGATCAGAGCACCCCAAGGAAAGCTCCCAAAGGCTTTTCCAGCAGAAAGTGCTGATGTGCTCTGCAGAAAGCTGCTATCTGGGCACAGCAAGGTGTGGGTTTTTCTGCTGGATTTACAGTTTTCTGCTATTTCCACATGATTTATGAGATCAACTGCAACAGTGTGGAAAAAAAAAAAACAAACCCACAAGAAAACAACCCACAGTAAAAAAATATTTACTTTTAAGTTCAGGCTACAAGGCAGCCCACGGCATGAGCTGGAGACAGCCATACGCCACAAATACCTTAGTAGTAAGCGAGGGGTAACTCTTGTTGACTTTGCGGAGACCATCCAACATTTTGGGGAGCTCTGAGGGGTTGACTGGCTCTACAGCGATTTTGATGACAGATGTGGTGTTGAACTTCAAAGGACGGAATATCTGAGCCTGAAAACAGACAAGGACAAGGACAAAGAGCTGAATCCCTGCATCGTCGACGGCCGCTGGAGTCAGAAGCAGCACCTGAGGCTGTTCTCTTCCTCTCAGTGGCTCTTGTGCCCCGGCTCCTCAGCAGATGAGGTTTCTTTAACCTCAGAGCCTTTGAGATGTGCTCCAGCCCCTTGGCTCCCTGTAAGGCTGAGCAGTACCAGCTTTGCACAGTACCTCCTCGTTGCCCCGAGGCTCCGTGACAGTTGCTGTCTTCACTATGGGCTGGTCCACTCCTTCTATCAGCACCCAGTTGCCAGCAGGAACCCTGTTAACCTCAATGTGGTACCTACAAGGCAGGGGAGTGTCACTGCAGCGCTGTCCTCACCCCATCCCCAGCAGCAACAACCCCAGTGACTCCTCTCCCAGATGAATGTATCCCCAGAGCTTTCCGTACCTCGCAACCGAGATCCAGAGGCGCCCGACGGTGCAGATCTGGGAATCTTCCTCATCTTCCAGGGTATAGTTTTCTCCGAGGACCTTCACGGGCTGCCCAGCGTGGATGGTACCACTGAGCACTCTGCCAAAGGCGTGGAACTGAACGCCGTCATCCGTGCTGTACATTTTCGTGGTGTGACACATCAGCGGTCCCTTTCCAGGAGAGAAAGAGAGAGAAATAAGCCTCTTTCAAAATCAAGAGTCAAGAAACAGACACAGACCTCGTTGGACTCATGGCCACAAAGAGATTAATGGGCTGGAATTTAGCAATATTTTTCTGACTTGCCAAGTCCTTCATTTCCTTCCACTGGAAGCCTTACATCTCTCTGCCCTCTATGGAAACCCCTGGAATGACTTGCATGGACTTTTCTGGAGCTCTCCTGCCTCCTCTTGTGGAGCGGTGAGTAGTGGTTGGGACAAGGCCATGAGAAGAAATGTCATCTGCTGGCCTGCAAACGGGAGCACCTGAGTCCCCGCAATACCATAAGGTCACTCCACAACTGGTGATCTGGTGACAGTCCCCGCTGTATGTGAGTAATTACAACTCATTAAAACAAACGGTTCATTTTCTCTCCAGACATTTGAGCAAAAGTCACGGGCAAGTTCCCCACTAGCTGCTGGCTGGCGTTGGTGGCTCCAGACAACTCTGAATAACAGCTCAGCACAAGCTGTTTGAGGAGGAAGGTTTTTGCAAGGCTCTGATATGAAAGGTGCTGACTAACAAATGCAGGGCTATTTTTGTCAGTACAGTTCAGATCAGTTTTCTCAGAGTTTGGAGAGAGAATCAAACTTCACAGAAAAGGGACATAAAGGCAGCAAAAGGACATAAAATCGCCCTGCAGTCACCACGTGCTCCAAAGTCCTGACCTAGTCCTGCTCTCCTCTGAACACTGTCAAACAATTCCCTCTCTCAAGGGCTGCCCTGGCAGGCAGCTGAAGTTTCTCAGAGCGAAGAGATTTGTTTCGGTGTCGGATGAGAGGTTTCAAAACGCTGGAAGTCAGATCTGTGCAGATGGCTGTCTGGGAGGCAGCTGCCCTGTCAAGGCAGCGAAAGGAGGGCGTATTTGCCACGCTTTTGGACAACTGGGAGCAAAGCAGAAGAGTTTCCTTACGTCAGGGTCGCATTCGCTCATGGCCTCCCCCAGATCAGAGTCAACGCCGCCGGTGTAGGTATGCTCAATTTTGGTCTTTGCCCCCACCTTGGGGGAGGGGATGTGCTGCACACACATGTCCACAAAGCCTGGAAAAGTAGTATTTCACAAGAATAGGATTAAGCAATGTCGAGGAAAGAAACAGACTCCAATCAAACACAAGACAAAGCCATTCTGACCGCAGCGCACCCACAGCAACGGGGAGGATGTGAGCAGTGTCTCAAGCCATCCTTTGGGCAAACAGTTTAATATTCCATATTTGGAAAGCTGGGAAGGGATCCCTTCACCCCCTTGGTATGAGACCAGGGAAGACTGCAGAGAGAAGACAAACAGCATTTACCTGTGAACTCCCCAAAGAACTTCTTGCAGACAAGCCGCAGGAGGGGCCGGATATTGAGTTTCAGTTCCTCTTTGGTCAGGTGGATGCCAAGCTCATCCAGGGTCCTGGGCAGGGTGGTGTCCACGTCCCCCACCACCTGTGAGACAACGAGCACCATTCTCAGCTTCGCTGTGGGGGCTCCAAGCCAGTAACTCCCAGGGGCAGCTTCACACACCAGCCATCACCCTGAGGGCTCCTGACCTGCTCTGCTTTACAGCTCACCCGAGAACCGGCAGGTTCAAATTATCACTTGGCTGATAGAAGAGCACTCTAGAAAGAGCAAAGCCAGTTCTATTAACTGTGCAAATAGGATCATAGAATCATAGAATGGTCTAGGTTGGAAGAGACCCTTGGGGTCATCGAGTCCAACCATCTCCCCTACTCTACAAAGTCCTCCCCTACACCATGTCCCTCAGCACTGCATCTAAACGGCCCTTAAACACAGCCAGGGATGGGGACTCCACCCCCTCCCTGCCCCTGTTGGAGCTTGAAGCCATTCCCTCTCGTTCTGTCACTAATTACCTGTGAGAAGAGACCAGCACCAACCTCTCTACAGTGTCCTTTCAAGTAGTTGTAGAGAGTGATGAGGTCTCCCCTCAGCCTCCTCTTCCTCACACTAAACAGCCCCAGCTCCCTCAGCCGCTCCTCATACGATTTGTTTTCCAGCCCCCTCACCAGCTCCGTTGCCCTCCTCTGCACTCGCTCCAGCACCTCCAGATCTCTCTTGGATTGAGGTGCCCAAAACTGGACACAACACTCCAGGTGTGGCCTCCCCAGTGCTGAGTCCAGGGGCACAATCACCTCCCTACTTCTGCTGGTCACACTATTTTTGATACAAGCCAGGATGCCATTGGCTTTCTTGCCCCCCTGGGCACATGCCGGCTCATATTCAGCCGTTTGTCAACTAGAACCCCCAGGGCTCTTTCCTCCAGGCAGCTCCAGCCACACTTCCCCCAGCCTGTAGCGCTGCAGGGGGTTATTGTGGCCCAAGTGCAGGACCTGGCACTTGCCCTTGTTGAAATTCATTCCATTGGCCTTGGCCCAGTGATCCAATCTATCTACATCCTCTTGCAAAGCTTCCCTCTCCTCCTGGGAGTCAACACTCCTGCTTAACTTGGTGTCATCTGCAAACTTGCTGATGATACACCCTATGTCCTTATCGAAATCATCAATAAAGACGTTAAATAGAAATGGTCCCAACACTGAGCCTTGAGGCACACCACTAGTGACCGGCCACCAGCTGGACGTAAATCCATTGAGCACAACTCTTTGGGACCTTCCAGTCAGCCAGTGCTTGATCCAGCAAATAAAGGGCTATATTCACAAGGAGCAACTCTTAAGGAGTTGCTCACTGTTGTTCTGCACCCTCAAACCCAACCTGGCAAGTCCCACTGGCACCAGACACACCACCACGTGGTGTTCAACCCTCGGATGCTCCCATCTGGAACCGTGGGGAGGAGAATGGACCACTACCCACCTGAGCCAAGATCTTGTACAGGGGCTCCAGAATGAACTCCACAAAACTGCGCTGGGAGCTGCTGGTTGGGGCCTTTTTAGTGAACTTGCGGCTGTTGGGAGACCAGAGGAGCTGTAAGGAGCAGGCACTCTGCAGCCTGCAAGCACCCCTGCTGCAAACACAGCCTCTGCTCTTCCCAGCTCATCTTCTTCTCCCTCCCAATCCTCCTGGGAAGCCGTGAGGGACACAGGAGTCCCATTTACTCCAAATGAAGGCCAGAGGAGGCTCTCTGCTCCTGCTTACGGGATGCAGGAGGACCACATGGATTCACACCAAGCAGGAGGCCTGACTCAACCCTTCCCAAGTACTACTCCATCACAGGACAACTCAGGTTGGAAGGGACCCTGGATGGTCAGCTAGTTCATGTTTTACAGGGAAAGGAGGGAACAGCCCAGCAATAAACTAATAGACATTTAAACAGGCTTCTTACGTCTTCGGGTTGAAGTAGATGTCACCCCAAAGCCGCTTTGCAAACTCCTGGTAATTGATGTCTCCTAAAGGGAAAAAGAAAATGGCAAAAGTCTCTCAGATGACACTGTATTTCTCTCATCTTGGAAATCTTTGGGTTCTGGCTTTTAAAACAACCCTGAGGATTCGATTTAATGGACTGATGCTGGTGACTGAACGCGTGGTCCCAATTCTGAATAAAACAATTAAGCCCTGACCTGGGGAGAGCAGGCAGAGGTGGGCAGAAGAGAGTCCACCGAGGGCGACAGCAGCAGCCCAGGCCCACTGTGGCTCTGCACACTTACTTCTCAGGGACATTTCAGCTCCCTCAATTACACACAAGGTTAGAGCTGAGAAGAGCCAGCCTGCCAGACGCCGCGCTGCAGGAACCCACTTACATCTGCTTCATTTTCCAACCGTTAACGCTGCAACCTGACGCTGTGGTGCCAAGGTGCTGGGATCCTTACACCCCGTCTGCCCCGCAGGCTTCACACAAGCATTTTCTGCCCTGCTGAACATCTCCAGGTTCTCTTCTCTCTGTCAGCTGATGCACTAAGCGCATAGCCAAATATCCCAGTGCCCAAGGAATAGTGGAGTGCTTGGCTGTCACGGTAGATTTACAAATAATAAGACAGCGGTGATAATTTACAGCAGTTTCCAAACAAGCTTTTGCTGTGGGCAGATGTGCAAGCATAAGAAATTTCATGGTGGCTGCGGTTTTGACAGTTAAACTACCATAACTCAGGCTGGTTGAAGTGTGGTGGCTGCACATAAAATCCCTGGTGGCCACGATGGAGCATTACTGGCTCCACGTACCCGTTCAGCCCGTGTCTGCCCTGCACGATGACACCTCCTACCCACTGTGCCTGCATCTTGATCAGGCCCCCGAAGAAGGGGCACCAGCCGAGCCGGCACCGCGCTAACGCCACGATGCCCAGGGAGCTCATTTATTTCTCCAAACTCACGAGGACACGCGATAGTCCTGACACATCAGTCCCTGACCTCTACAACTTCATCCTCCCTCAGGCAAACTTCTCTGCAAGAGCTGGGCCAGCTGCTTTACAACATCCTTCCTCCCCTGCTCGCAGCTCCTACGGATCACCCCAAATTCCCCAGCGGGAGACTTCAAAACTCTCGCCTGTGCAGCTGGCTAATGGAAGCAAAAGGCCCACTTTTACAAGTGGCAGATTGCCTTGAGCGGGCACCTGGGGAACAGAAAATTAAATCAAAGCCAGAAAAAGACAGCTTCTTAAAAAAGAAAGAGGGCAAGAGTGCAAAACCTTGTGGGCCAAGCTTGCGCCCGGCTGCAGCTGAGTCTCAGGCTCTGGAGACTTTAGTGGGAAGGCAGGAGGAACTTAACTGCTTCGCTTCTGAGCTCTTCTGACAGGGAGGCAAAGCACAACACACACACTTGCCTTCAACTGTCCTAGCGGGACTTCTTTTTTTTGCTCAAGGGTACGTATAAAATACTGGCTTGTGACTCTAGAAACATTTATCAGGAGAAACTATCTAGTTAAAAACAAGTTAGAACCATATTTTTGCTTTTTATAACCCAACGCCCAGCTCTGCAGTACTGCCTAAAAAGTCAAGAACTGGCCATATACGTGCAGCGAGAGTCGAAGCTGAGTGGCTTGGAAAGCCTCAGCAAAGAAGGTTAGGAAATGAGATGTTAAAGTGTACAAGGTTTCTGGATAATCCTCACCATATGTGTCTGCATAAATCTTTGCAAAAGATCCCAGCGTGAAGCAGATGCTGTACTGTGAGCTGGAGAAACACACGTTCCCCAGAAGGGGAGACAGAACGAGGTTCTCATCGGTGGAATACATGCTGAGAGGAGACAGTTTTTAGAGACAAGAAAAATAACAAAAATCAATGTTATGAACCAAGAGAGACACTTAAATCCGCTTCCCACACCAAACAGTATGTGATGGGCAAGGATTCTACGTTGCCAAACAGCAGCTTAAACGGGCTGCAGCATGCTTGCCACTGGAATTTCAGGGTCAGTATCATTTTATGACTATAAATTCTAAAGCATTAGTGTGCAAAGAAATATTTAAAGCCTAGAACTAAAAAGTTACAAGTGCTTTGTATTTTTTGTCGGATAAGAGTTTTTTCTCCCCTAAAAAAAGACAGTAAAGATGGTCAACCAAGACAGGGAAGATACTACAAGGCAAATATCGTCGGGATAGAATTGAATCGAAGGTTTTAATGAGCTCCCAAGCACGCTGGGCAGGATAAATTACCCTGCTCAGACCTGCCTGATGGCAGTAGCAACTGAACAGAGACATGCAAGTGAGCTCCTGTGCAAACCCACACACATTTGAAGGGGAGAACGCTGTTAAGAGGATCACCCAGATGCAGAAGAACCCCCAGAAACGATGCATTGCTGCGGTGAAAGCTGGAGAAGGTGTCACCCCCTTCCCCGAGCAGGGTCTCACAAGGAGATCTGACCACAGCAATATCACACTCCCTGTTTAGGGGTTGGGACAGCAAGTTCACTTTAGTTTTATAACAAATGTTTAGGAGCATTGAAACATCTCAGCCCACAACTCAGGACACAATGAGATTGTCCAGGCTGTATTTGAGACATTTGGGAGCACAGAAGTTCCCCACTCGGGTCACATGTCCACTTTCCCTACTTTTTAACAGGGGGAGGAAAGAGCTGATCCCATGAAGCTTCTCAGAATTCAGGTAGGATTGGTCCTTCCCTTATAATTCCATGTACTGGCTGAGATGAATTTCTAATGGTTCTTCCTGCCCCATTTTCTACGATTCAATATTACACAAGTGACAAACCCCTGAGATTTTGGGTGTGCATAGGGCTCACAGAGAAAAAGCACCCTCAGAGGAACAGGCACATCCCAAACACTCATACCTGATCAGGCCATTAACTTCGTCCACGATGTGTCGGAGTTTGTAATAAGCATCCGTGGGGGGCAGTTTCAGCTCCAGGATGAGGCGGTCGATCTTGTTGATGCACACAGTCACTGCCAGCCTCTCCTGCACCGCGTGTTTGATCAGCCGCTCCGTGTTCAGCATCACCTGCGGGGAACCACGAGCACAAACATCCCCTAGAGAAAGCCCCCCAAGGAAATGCCATCCGGGGCGTGATGGACAAGGCAGCGACCCTTACACGCGGGGCTGCGAGCCTCCAGGGAAGCCTAAGCTCAGCCACCAGGGATCAGTTAATCTTCCTGAAATTCAGAATTAGGTGCTAACCCAACCGAATTCCTTGAATCCTACCCCTCGGACATCTGTGATATAAATAACCTGCTCAATTTTAGGTGTCACAGGGATGGAGATGCAAACCAGTTAGATAATCAGGTCGCAGGCACCACGTCAGCCCTGGACACAGAACCAGAGGCTTTCACTCCCTGCTTTGGCTGAAAAACACTCTCGCTTCCCAAACCGTCCTCTAAAAACCCTTCACCCTGGAACGCTGAACCCACTGCAGACCTTCAGGCTGAGGCAGGATCAGAGGCTCCAGAGGAAGAGGTTTTGAAGTTAACCCCCAGGAGAACCTGACACTCACCCCCTCGGCCGCGTCAATGAAAAGCACAACGCCGTCCGAAATGCGAAGGCCAGCGGTCACCTCGTCGGAAAAATTGACATGACCTTCAAAAACATGAAATGGTGGTGAGAAGCAGAGTGAGCCCCAACGCCAGCAGCACAGAGGGTGGAAAGCCATCCTCCTGCCCCACAGCTTCCTCTGGTCACTGGTACCCAGCCAGGCAGCACACAGACAGCTTCCTCCTCAGCCAGGGACCCAGGAGCGGCTGCCAGAGTTCTGTGTAGGGATCTGCTTCAGCTTTAATGCTATTTTTTGAGATTAAACACAACAACTCATTTAACAGGCACTTTCCCTCACATTTGTTACTGTTTTTCTCACAGCTCCGTGCAAGTACTTCGGGAAAAGGAGGAAGATTACTTCTCACCAAAGAACAACAGATGCTTCTCCCTCCAGTCTCCTCCTGCGCTCTAACCTCCCTCCTCTCAAGCTGTAACTCAGCAGATGTGTCCCAAGACCTTCTTTCCTAAAGTTTGGCCTTTGGTTTCTTACAAGAAGTTGATCTGTGATTATGTTCCCCCCACAGGAGCTTGTCAGAGCCTCAAGGGAACTTGCTGGGAGTCTCACTGTGGGGCAACATCGTTTGAGCAAAGCGGGGTCCCCACTGGGTGTGATACCTGGAAAATCCAACTCCACACGTGCTTCTCATACACTGGAGCAAAACACATTTTCAGCCCCATTAGCCCTTAATTAGGCCTGCTAATTAGAAGCATAAGCCTGAGTAAAAGCCAGCGGCACAGTCTTTATTCTGGAAGTGATTTCAGAAGAACAAACTTAGCTCAAGGCTCAGGACTATACTGGAATCATCTACACAAAACACAAAAAAAAATAGAGTTGTCCATCTGTGAAAAAAAAAACAACCAACTTTCCAGGGTTTCACTGCTCTCAAGTGACATCTCCAGGCGCATCAGTGAGGTTTCAGGGTATGGATTCTCTGTTTTTCTGAGAGCCAATGCTACTCACTCCCACCACAACCCAACACAAAAGCTCTTTGAAGGCCCTCGTTAACCATCACCCTACATGTTTGCTCTGCTCTGGTCCTGTCAACAGCACTATCCAGAGGACCAGGGAGGTTTATTAATGAGAGAAACACGGTCATGTATCTGCTCCACACACCAAGCTGCCTTCAGCTAAGCACATCCCAGACCAAGATTTTGGGGATTACATGCTCACCTGGAGTGTCGATGATGTTGAAGAGAAAAGATTTTCCTTTGGTGTCCGGCAGAACAATGGTCACGGGTGTGCTCTTGATCCCCACTCCCCTCTGCGAGACAGGGAACAGGATTAGCAGTTAGAAGAAAAAAAACACACCACTATGTAAAGATATAAAAGACGCCCAAAGAAACCTGAGAAAGATGGAAAGAAACAAACATCCCCCCAGGACATCCTGTTACTCCCAGGGAGGGTGCAACCACCTCAGATCATGGCATTCCCATCCAGCCCCTCCACCCGCACTGGCTCAGACTGGGGAGCCACCACTCCAGTGTCCCGGCCCCATTTCAGCGGAGGAAGTACCATGTGCAACAGCAGAGACAGAAGATCCATCTTTTTCTGTGCTTTTGCCCTTCTGCTGCTATCAAGTTATACCTCAAAGTGTCAGATTTGAACGCCCAGAACATAAATTAGAGTGTTAAGATGACGAGAAGGAAACGCTTCACAGGCTTGATCTGGTCATTACAATATTTAGCGAGTAACAAAATAAGATTCCCATTCTCACACCCAACCACGTGGAGTCAGAGCACCCAGCTAAGAGCTCCCGTCCAAGGAAACTGAGGAGAAATATATTTATTCTGAAATCATAGTTTTTTTCCCCATCCACCATTGCTGCGAACCCCTTCCCCCTTTTTCTCCCAAAGGAAAGGAGTTACCCATAAGCTGGGATAACCTGGCTATAGATGTTCAACATTACACAGGTTATCACTGCAGATAAATAAATAAATGGAGATGAGAGCTGCAGGAAAAGGAAGAAAGTTGGATCTAGAATCTTACCAAACAAGAGGAGCAGATCATTGTATTGATAAAGAAAATAATCAAAATGTGGAAGGCACAAAAAGATGTTAAAATGGAAGAGGAAACTGCCTACAGTAACTGTGAGTAAAGCATGAGACAACTGCATAAAAATCACTGCCTGTTCTACAAGACTCACTCACCTCTTGCTCTGTGAACAATATATCAGTGTAGCAAAGCTGCAGAGACAAAAGAAAAGTCAGAATGTCACATTTTGGTATCAAATATCAAGTTTGAAGAAGGACACAATAACTGTACACATGGTTAAGGTGGCAAGTGACAGGGACAGAAAGAGGCCTGAGGCCTGGCTTTCCAGTCCTACGCTCTCATCACTGAACCACGTTTTCCCCACGTAGAGTCAGGCTCCCTCGGAGTGTAAAAGCCAGCCCGTGTTCCCCGGGGCAGGAATGCTCCAAAAATTCACTTACATCCTGGTCGTAGCGCTTCCGGATCTCTGGGTGCGTCTGCGAGAGCTGCAGGAAAAGGAAGAAAGTTGGATCTAGAATCTTACCAAACAAGAGGAGCAGATCATTGTATTGATAAAGAAAATAATCAAAATGTGGAAGGCACAAAAAGATGTTAAAATGGAAGAGGAAACTGCCTACAGTAACTGTGAGTAAAGCATGAGACAACTGCATAAAAATCACTGCCTGTTCTACAAGACTCACTCACCTCTTGCTCTGTGAACAATATATCAGTGTAGCAAAGCTGCAGAGACAAAAGAAAAGTCAGAATGTCACATTTTGGTATCAAATATCAAGTTTGAAGAAGGACACAATAACTGTACACATGGTTAAGGTGGCAAGTGACAGGGACAGAAAGAGGCCTGAGGCCTGGCTTTCCAGTCCTACGCTCTCATCACTGAACCACGTTTTCCCCACGTAGAGTCAGGCTCCCTCGGAGTGTAAAAGCCAGCCCGTGTTCCCCGGGGCAGGAATGCTCCAAAAGCTCACTCACATCCTGGTCGTAGCGCTTCCGGATCTCCGGGTGCGTCTGCTCTATCAGGCAGTCGACAAAACACGTCTGAAAAACATCAGATCGCAAGAGAAAGGAGGTGACTACGTTCAGGCAGAGACACACAAGCACAGCCCTGTCCCTCCAGCAGCAGCACAGAGAGTCAGGCACAGCGTTATTTCCACGTGGCTGAAAGAAAACCTCCAAATGACTGCGTCAGGAAGAGGAGCAGAAGGAGGGTGCTGCTGCGGTGGAGCCAGAGGGGTCGGTGGAAAAAGTAAGAACCAAAGGGATCGTTACTACCACCAATAGAGGGGGGGTACCCACATACCTTCCCGTGGTGCAGGTGCCCACACAGAGTCACGTTTCGGATGAGCTCGGAGTTGTCCATCAGATCCGCCAGGAAACTGGAGGAACGAAACACAAAAGACTATTTTGGAGGCTTCTGCTGTGTCTAAGAAAAGTAGGTGCCGTCTCAGCTACACTTTCTATCCAAGGTGCCCCCTGAATCCTCTCCAAACTCGCATTCCGGCAGTGCCCTGCGGAGGAAGAATCCCACTTTCCAGATGGGGAGGACAAGAAAGTTGGAGTCCTAGACAGATGGCAGTGGGTGGGAGGATACGGAGCTGGTAAAACTGCCAGCGATGGAATATTATTGAATATTTTTCTTCTCTTCTCGTCAGTATTAGAGCAAAAGTCACATCCATGCACTCAAATGATGAAATACTTCCACTCAAATAGTGGCAGGCAGTCAAGTAAATCACAGAGCTGGATAACAAGCCCCCCACGCAGATTTAAAAGGTAGCCACGGGGCTCCGCAGACCATTAATGCTGATTTTCAGGTCTTAAAGCAGTGATGGTCCCAGGGACTCAAGGAAACAGTAATGGAATTGAAATCTTTTTAGAACAAGCAATTGAGCTGGGTAATGATGGGCCGGTCACTTCTGCATGGACAGGAGCCAAAATATAATTGAGATCCTAAATTACCAACTCCTCTGAAAAATAATGGGAGGCTATAAAACACGTAGCCATTTGCTATGGGTCTACAGAACATAAGTGCTGTCAAATAATCTCCTTTTTAAAAAGACTTCAATTTTCACGGATGCATTAGACTTATTAACGTACAACATTTTGATTAAGAGCTAAAAAATACAAAGATCAATAATAATACTGATTAAAAGCTTGCTTATTGGTCTTAAAATAAGGCTGAATGGGAAATCAATACCAAGCTTGCAGGTTTCTGGTTAAGTCCCACTGGGAATTTCTTCTGGCCCCATCCTAACAATTTATATTAACAAACAGGATGAAGAGGAATTCATTACAGATGGAACAAGCAGAGGACACAGGGATCAGGCAAGCGGTAGATAATGAAGAGTACAGGTCATTGACTACCAGCAAAATGGACTGCTTAGAAAAATAAAACCTTGCTGGCTCTTTGGTTTATATCTGGCCGTATCAAAAATCTCCCCGATCAATAAACGCAGCCAAACTGGCAGTATCAGGGCACAGCCTCAAGAAGCAGCCGTTCCAAAAAGGTCCTGGGCATCCGAGGAGCCAACGGACTGAATACAAACTGCAGTGAAATCTCCTTGCTGGAAAATAACAGGATCCTCTACGATACACAGAGGGACTGCTCACACTGGGGTCTGTTTGGGACCCAGGGAACTGCACCTGGGGCTGGGATCGACGCTTGAAGCCGACTACTAAGAACTGGAAAAAGCTCCGACTGGCCATGAAGTGGCGCATGGAAAGATGAGCCTAACGAGACACTCACGCAGCTCAATCTGTTCGTCCCCAAATAGAAGGCAACACACAGAAACACTACACACACGAGGACACAGAACCCCCCCGCCCATCCACAAAACGTAGACATTGATGGCTAAGATTATACATTTTTTACAGAGAAAGCACACAACAGTTTTTATGCTTTACCAAAGTCACATGAGGTATTATATCTCTGATTTTAAATTTGTTTGGACTTTTTTTTCCAGGGTTTTCTCTCAACCCTTCTCCTTCTGTCAGGTTCTCACACCCTGGTGTCCCAGGGTGCAACCAGCAGAAATCATCAAGCCCAGCGTAAGTGCAGCTTGGCTGCACCATTACCCTGACCTACAGTGCAACTTTGCACAAAAACTCCCCCTAGAAACTCCTCCAGGATAGATGGGAATTAATTTGAGGCAGCAGTAAGCCAATGGTCAACCCAAAATGTCCCAATATGAGGCGTGCCACACGCTGACCGTATAAATATATCTTGAGCCAGTCAAGAAAACTTGCCTCTGGCAAATCTGCCCAAGTGAGGTTTCCAATTATCAAGCTCTGTATCAGCTGTCGAGGTAAGCTTTATATTCCAGTGTCAGAAAACTACACACTACACTGCGTTACTCAGAGGGAAAAATATCTGTAAAATGTCTTGCACTTTCCTCCTCTTCTTTTTGCTTCAAAATCTGGGAACCAGCTGCACTCAGCTCTGTTGCTGCTGTCAGTAAGAAACAAAGCCAGAGCCCCCGAAATCTGCCTCCCCCAGAGCACACACCACTCACCCCCCTCCCCCACCTTTGCCTCCAAACAACAAAAAGTGAGGAAATGACAGCACAGATGGCTTGAGCCAACGTACGCACTGAGAACCCCTCCACAGGACTTACTCCATCTCATAGACAGTGACCGGTAACGTCTGTTCCATCAGAGAGAACTTTTTGGTTTTCACAGGTTTAATAATAGGCTCTGAAAACAAGAGAGAGAACAATAAAACACTGTTACCAGAGACCCTGAACCCCACAGGCTCATAGGAAACAGGGACTTTTGCAGACAAAACCACAATTTTTCAAGATGACAGAATCTCTTAGCTTTTTATAAAAGCTGTTGTGCCAGATGATCTTGTCGGTCCCTTCCAAGTGAACTATTCTACTCTATTACAGAAGGATCAAATGAGATGACTTGAATGCATTTTTATTTGTCCTGTGATATCATTCCAGTATCTGCTGATATTTGTTCTTCAAAATATAGTTAGTTTGGCATTTGTAATAATCCCAAGCGCTAAAATTTGTGCATCACTAGTCAAACAAGTCTACACATGCCTGGGGCTGAGAGGGAATTCAAAAGGGCATTAAAACCAATGGGAAGAACAAAAGGGAATATTATTTTCCCTTTTCCAAGGATCCATTAAGAGTCTTCTCCTCCCTCCGTACCCAACTCGCTGCTTCCTCACCACTCACCAGTGAGGGGCTGCGTGTCTTCCTCTTGTACTATGGTCTCCACTTCGGGCCCGTAGACCTCCTCGGCGGTGGGATAGTATTTCTTATCCTCATGCAGCACCACCTCCATCCCAGGGTGGTCCTCGTCATGGTCCCCCATATCATCATCATCGTCATCATCCTCGAGCTGCAACCGACACTCACATTTAGCTGCTGCCGGCACCGAAGTGCTTCACAAGCACCAATCACCCCAGAAGGCACTGGCTCGGTGTCCCACAGCAAAAGAGGGCTACAAACCCAGCCAGGGAACCACCAAGGTGGCCCCAGCACCACGCATCAGAGCAGCTTCCAGAGGTGCTCTCTGTAAGCAACACATCTCTGCTTGTGGTGGGACGGCTTGGAAATGAACTTGCAGAGGCTCCCACCCCTCGCTCGCACACACAGCACAACCCCGGTCACACACAGACACCACTTTCGGACAAACTGCAGGATCAGGAGACCAGAAGGGGCTGCCTCAGCCCTGCCATGCTTTCCCACTGTGGCACAGCAGCCTCTGCTGTCCTCCCAGTCATCACTGCTCTCCTTTAGTGTCTGTGGAGCTTTCTCTGCCTTCACCACAGAGGAGCTGAGCTCCTCGCAATGCAGTTGTAGCATTAGGGCATGTTACTGAGGGCCTGAAGACCTCACTGAATGGATACAGATCCTTCACCTGACTGAACACAGATAAAACTGCCAGATACAGCCTGAGCTACAGACGCTCCCCGTTCTAACCACGATTCAAGCAGAAACTTTGTCTTTCCCTTTATGACAGGAACAGGGAGGCAGCTTTTGCTGAATCCTTTAAAAGCCAAATCCACTTCAAGAGTCAAATCCCACCACTGAAGAAAGCCTCCCTGCAGACCCAGAGTCCGGCACGGGAAAGGAGTCACCAGCTTGTGAAGCCCACGGTGCTCAGCCCCTGCCCCAGGGGGGAGAACAGGGCAGGGTGAGGCCCACACCAGGCCCCGATGGGACGGTGCCCCTCCAGCCACCCCCACTCCTCACCTCGTCCAGGTCCTTGGACTCTCTGCCCAACTCATCGTCATCATCGTCCGAGTCCAGCTCCGGCCCGATGTAGTTCCCAAACTCATCGTACAGGTCGGTGTCCATGCTGGGGATGGGGCGGGGGGTGCAGGAGGGTGAGGACCCTGCCCCGGGCACCCAGGGCTCCCTGCCCGAGCCACCCACGGCACCCACCACCCACCACCCGCAGCACCCACCACCCACGGCACCCACCACTGCCCGACTCCGGGGCTCCCTGCCCGACCCGGCCTCACCCTGACCCCGGCCTGCACCGTACGCGACCCTCCGAGCCCTGCACAGCCCTAAGGGCCTCGGCCTGAGCTTCGAGCGCCCCTCCGCCCTCCTCGCCCCCTCCCCGGATCTCTCCCCGGGATCCCCCGC
>NW_015090845.1:162123-179304 GCF_001431845.1 Calidris pugnax | reverse complement strand
CCCGCCGCGCTGCCCTCGCCGCCGGCGCCGCCGACACGGCCGCGGAAGGCCCCCGGGCTGCCCTGGCTGCCTGTCCCGACAGAGCCCCCACCCGCGCCCGCCGTCAGCGCCCACCCCGCGGGGAGAGGGAAGGAAGAAGCCGGGGAGGGTCCCGGCGGGGTCCCGGTGGCCGCGGGCCGGGCCGGGCCCCTCGGGGCGGCGGGGACGGTTCGATCAGGCGCGACCGGGGCAGCCCCCGCCGGGGCCTCGCGCCGCGCTGCACGGTCGCTATGGCGACGGGAGGGGAGCGCGCGCGGCGAAGGGAGCTCGGGGCTGTCGCGATAGAGAGCGGCTCCAGGGGCCGGCGTCTGTCGGGGCCCGGCGGGGCTGTCGTGACACAGTGAGGGGCCCCCGCAGCCGGCGGTGGGTCGAGGGCTGGCGGGGCTGTCGCGATAGAGTGAGGGGCTCCAGGGGCCAGTGGTGTGTCGGGGCCCGGCGGGGCTGTCGCGATAGTAGCGGGGTTCCCGGTTGCCAGCCATGTGCGAAGCCTGGGAGGGCCGCTGTGACAGGAGTGAGGGTCCCCGGGGTTTGGTGGTGTGTGCGGCCCATCAGGACTGTCGCGACAGGAGTGGGGTTCCCAAGGCCAACCCTGGCAGGACTAGATGACACCAATTTAAGCAGGAGTGTTGACTCCCAGGAGGAGAGGGAAGCTTTGCAAGAGGATCTAGAGAGATTGGATTACTGGGCCAATGCCAATGGAATGAGTTTCAACAAGGGCAAGTGCAAGGTCCTGCACTTGGGCCACAACAACCCCCTGCAGCGCTACAGGCTGGGGGAAGTGTGGCTGGAGCTGCCTGGAGGAAAGAGACCTGGGGGTTCTAGTTGACAAACGGCTGAACATGAGCCGGCCGTGTGCCCAGGGGGGCAAGAAAGCCAATGGCATCCTGGCTTGTATCAAAAATAGTGTGAGCAGCAGGAGTAGGGAGGTGATTGTGCCCCTGTACTCAGCACTGGGGAGGCCACACCTCGAGTGTTGTGTCCAGTTTTGGGCACCTCAATCCAAGAGAGATCTGGAGGTGCTGGAGCGAGTGCAGAGGAGGGCAACGGAGCTGGTGAGGGGGCTGGAAAACAAATCATATGAGGAGCGGCTGAAGGAGCCGGGGCTGTTTAGTGTGAGGAAGAGGAGGCTGAGGGGAGACCTCATCACTCTCTACAACTACGTGAAAGGACACTGTAGAGAGGTTGGTGCTGGTCTCTTCTCACAGGTAATTAGTGACAGAACGAGAGGGAATGGCTTCAAGCTCCAACAGGGGAGGTTTAGACTGAACATTAGGAAGGAATTTTTCACCGAAAGAGTGGTCGGGCATTGGAACAGGCTGCCCAGGGAGGGGGTGGAGTCCCCATCCCTGGCTGTGTTTAAGGGCCGTTTAGATGCAGTGCTGAGGGACATGGTGTAGGGGAGGACTTTGTAGAGTAGGGGAGATGGTTGGACTCGATGATCCCAAGGGTCTCTTCCAACCTAGACCATTCTATGATTCTATGACTATCGTGATAAGGGTAAGGGTTGTCACAACAGGAGTGGGACCCCCAGGGCCAGCCCCTCAGGACTGTTGTGACAGGAGTGAGGCCTCCCAGGCCAGCCCTGGCAGGGCTGTCGTGACAGGAGGGGGGTCCCCCTGCGCCCAGGGGTGGCCGGATCTCCCATGTCACCTCCCGTCCCCACAGGCCTCGGCCGTCCCCGCGGAGATGGAGGTGGACGGGGCCCTGGACCCCGCGGTGCTGGAGCGGGAGCTGCGGGCGGCGGTGGCGGCCGACGAGAAGCGGGAGCGGGAGAACGAGGCCAAGCTGCGGGCCCTGCGCCAGCGCGTCCCCTCCTACCAGGAGTTCAGGTCCGGGGGGGGATGCCCAGGGTGGAGGGCGGGGGGGATTCAGGTCCTTTCCGACCCCAATGGGCTTTGTTGACACCGTCACCTTGCCCAGTGCTGGGAGCCATGGGGCTGACCCAGCCCACGGGTGGGTTTTGGAGCTCCTTCTTTTGAAGCTCCAATTTTGGGACCTCTGAAGAGAAAGGTTTTGACCTTGCTGCAAGAGGGAATTGAGCTGTGCTTTCTGCTCCAGGGGACCATGAGTGCATCTTGGCAGAGCAGCAAACCCGAAAAGGGGGGTCCCGAAAAGGCCCTGGCTGTGGGACACAGAGCCCTGGTGGGACAGAAACTCAGCCTTGCTTAAGATTTGTCCCACAAAAATCATCAGGTTGATGTGTGTGGGCTGAGATCTCAGCCATTCCTGCCTGGAACAGCTGGCTCCAGGACTGGTCCTCATGGTGGCCAAGCTGTGGACCAGCAGTGGGGTGGCACAGTTCCCTCTCTCCACATTCCCAGGCACAGCACCCACCCTCCAAGCCCCACTGGCCTGTCCTGCCCTCCCTTTCCTCCCCACACACCCCGTGCCATGGCACTGGTGCAGAAGAGGGTGACATGTGTCCCCGTGCGCCCCACCCAGCATGTTCATCCTCCCAGGTTTGGGAGGTTTGGGAGCAGGTTTGTGGCCTGGAGATGGCAGGGATGCTCCGTGGAGGCACTCCCAAGGCCACCAAAGTCCTGGATCCACCTTTAGTTCCATCTGGAGAAGTCCCTGGCCCTTGACATGCACAGACAGATCTGTTGGTGGATCCAGGAGTTTGCCCACCCCATGTTAGACTTCTGTGGGACTAGATCAAATTCCTTTCACGGCGTCGTCTCTGCCTGCATTCAGTTGTGCTGTCTGATCCCTGAAAGGCAGGAAAACACTTAAAAATGGTATTTTCTCCCCCAGTCTTCTCGCCAGCCCTACAAAAGGATTCCCGAGTGATTTTAAATTGTTTTATCAGGGTATTGGTAACAGTAAAGGTAATCTGAGGGAGGGAAGGGAGCAGCTCTCTGTGGGTGCAGCATCTTTACTCGCGCAGCCCACACTCGCACAGGAGCAGAGACCTGCACCCCTTCAAAGATCTCCTGCCAATTGTGGGGAGGGCAAACAGCAGGGATTCATCCCACGGGATGTGAGGAACCACATGAGCTGCTGAGTCCGGGCTGCTGTAGTTAAGTCACAGATATCAGTGTAATAAGATGCTGAATTCCAATGAATCCATACCTGCTCAGCGTGCTGCATGCTACAAAACAGTCCCAAGGTGCTGTAGGAATTTAGGGTAAGAATTTTCCTGTGGAAGTGCCAAAGCCACAGAAACCTCAGTGTACAGTAAGAAAAAAGCAGGAGGAAACAACATCCTGCCAGTTCCTCAGGCTCTAGCTCTGGAGGAACTGTTGGATGGAAATGCCCAGCTCCTGGGGCGCCAGCCATCCCTGTGTTGCAGGGAAATCGCCATGGTGTTGCAGGGAAATCGCTGTCTCGTGAGCCCTGATCACTGGATTAACTCAAGTGTCCCATGCAACATCTTCTGTTTTCCTCTGACCCATCTCTGATGCTTCATGATCTCATTTGAATCCCAGTCTTGTTTCATAGAATCACAGCATGGTTTGGGTTGGAAGGGACCTTAAAGCTCATCCAGTCTCACCAGCCCAGGTTGCTCCAAGCCCCCTCCAACCTGCCCTTGAACCCCTCCAGGGATGGGGCAGCCACAGCTTCTCTGGCCAACCTGGGCCAGGCTCTCACCACCCTCACACCAAACAAGTTCTTCCCCACAGCTCAGCTCCATCTCCCCTCTTGCAGGGTCAAACCCTTCCCCCTCCTCCTAGGGCTCCCCTCCCTCATCCAGAGTCCCTCCCCATCTCTCCTGGAGCCCCTTGAGGGACTGGAAGGGGCTCCAAGGTCTCCCCGGAGCCTTCTCTTCTCCAGGCTGAACCCCCCAACTCTCTCAACCCCCCCTCCCAGCAGAGGGGCTCCAGCCCTCCCAGCATCTCCGGGGCCTCCTCTGGCCCCGCTCCAACAGCTCCATGTCCTTCTGCTGGTGGTGGCCCCAGAGCTGGAGGCAGCACTGGGGGGGTCTCCCCAGAGCGGAGCAGAGGGGCAGAATCCCCCCCTGGCCCTGCTGCCCACGGGGCTGGGGATGCAGCCCAGGGTGTGGGGGATTTCTGGGCTCCAGCGCACGTTGAGGGGCGTGTGGAGCTTCTCACCCACCAACACCCCCAAGTCCTCCTCAGGGCTGTTCTCATTCCCTTCATCCACGAGTCTGTAGTGATACCAGGGGTTGTCCTGACCCAGCTGCAGGACCTTGCACTCGCCCTGGTTGGACTTCATGAGGTTCACATGGGCCCACTCCTTCAGCCTGTCCAGGTCCCTCTGGATGATACATGTGGCCCAAACTCAGAAATAGCCTCAGAGAAGAAGCTCGAAGCCTTGAAGTATTTGATCTTGGTAAGTATCCCAACCCCTTCTTGTTGCCTGCAGGAACATTGTGCTGGCATCACACCTGAAGCCTCTAGAGAAGAAGGACAAGATGGGTATAAGGAGGAACGTGCTGTGGAATCCCTGTGCAGCCAACACCAAGGCCCCTCAAGCCAGCAACGTGGAAATATCCCAGGTGAGGGAGATGCTTTCCAGGACCTTGTCCACACGTAGAAATACTCCAGAATAACTTGGGTATTATATTAAAATGTGAGAGTTATTCCGAAATGTCTCTATGTATGAGCAAGCCCTTGAAGTCCCCAGGAGTGTCTAGACAACCAGGGTTCAGTCTTGGCCCCTACTTTGCGTCTGAGAAGAGCTTGCACCAGCTGCTTCAAGAAGAGTCTGCTTCAGCCCTGGGGGAATCTAAGACCAGCTGCACACCAGAGCTCCCAATACCCCGCCTCTGCTGGTGGCCAGTAACAGATTCTTGGGGAAGAGTGCCCTCCCTTGACCGCTCTCCTCCAGCTGGCTGCGGTCTGGAGAGCGGGCGCCAGCGCCGTGCAGCTGGAGCATCACATTTAACAGCCACCGACCACAGAACTTGGGTGAACGTAGCCAGGTCTTTTTCACCCTGCGGTTTAATTATGCATGATACAGAAAAGTGCTGTTTGGTTTAAAACCTGCTGCCTGATGGGTTCACCGGATGCTTCTTCAGATGCGGGAAGTAGTGACTAAACATTTTCCATCCAGCTCATTTGGGATTTGAGTGACATCCGTCCCGTCCCCTTTGGTGGACTCTGCCCACGCGGGAGAGTCCTGCTCACTGGACGTGGACATGATCTTTCTCATGGATTTTTTTGACGCTGAATTTCATTTGCTGTTTGTTATGAGATCTTCTTGCAGCTCTTCGAGGCAGCTTTGTGTTTTCTTGGACTGTGCAGTGATCTCCCCAGAGCAAATTCTGTTCCTAATCCCGTTAGCGCTGGGGCTCTGATCTCCAGGGCTCCTCCGTTTTGTGTTTAGACACAGCCTGACGTTGCTGCGCCTTGTTCTCGCTATCTGTATAAAAGCCTAAACATCTTAATCCTCCTTCAGTCTGTGCGTCAGTTAAGTCAGCGGCGATGAGTTCAGCAGTTCAATTACATATTATATAAAACAGGATTTCCTTTTATCTGGAGATGCCACATTGAGCTTGGCTCTCTCTCGCAGTGCAAGCTCTCTGCCACGTACCCGTACGAAGGCAGTGTGTGACGAGACGGTGTGTTAGGGCCATCTGCATGTTTTCTGGGGTTTACATCTCATATCTTTCATCTCCTCACTCCTTTGATTCGCCTCACAGCGCTTAAGATGGAGCAGAAGTTTACACTGAGCTACCCTGATCTCCAGGAGATCCCTCCCAAGCAGTGATGGTGGATCTGGACTGGGCAGGGTGTCTGGTTCTGGTTAGGGTTACACCTTTACTGGTCTGTATTTGTCCACGCTGGGCTTCATATCTCATCCATTCCTCCATTATTTTCCCCTGAAGTTCTCTGGTTTCTATGGGGCTTGAGGAACCTGGTATTTCTTTGTCTTCATGCATTGCCACCCCCCAAGCTTTATCACCCTTTGTGCTGTCAAAGCCTGGATTAAAAACATCTCAGCCATCCACAGGTTGATCAGGGGAGGTGGGGCGGGGGGAGGGGAGATAAAAATCTTCAAGTGAGAACAAAACAAATAGAACTGCTAATTATTTTTTCCTTCAGGAGCTGAATCAACTGCCCGGAACCTCTGCCGAATTTTACAGAGATTGGCGCAGATGCTTAAAAACCGGAAAAGAAAAATACCAGTTTTTGCTTGGACTCGGAGGGAAGGCCTTGGGCAGAATCTTTCAGGCTGATTTGGGCTTTGGCCTCCTGGGTGAATTCCTGACGGTGCTGGCAGAGAACGTCTGTCGTGAAGACAGAGATGCTGTTCTTCAGATCTTACAGAGCCTTTCGGGCACCAAACGCTTCGGGTTAAACGTGGATCTTCTGAGTGAGTCGGAGAAGGAGAGCAGCAGGGATTTGTTTAGGAAGCTGCAGAGCATGAGCAGGGACTACTGGGCCACTGGCCATCCCAGCGGACTGGCCAGCTGCAAAGCAGAGAGGGAAGCCCACCTCACAGACACCAGCTTGCCAAAGGAAGCCCAGGAAAGGATAGTGATGGAGCTGATGAAATGTTACCAGGTCAACTGAAGGAGCAAAAGCACCAGGGTCGTGCAGAAACAGAGGGCAAAAGAGGCTCAAAGCTTAAATTCAGCATCAGACATCGTGCGAGACAGATAAATGGGAACTTCTGGACAGATAAATGGGTACTTCTGGACGTTGCTGTACATTTCTCTGTATCTGGGAGCTGCCCGGGGCACTAGTTCTGCACAAATAAAGGTTAGTTACCGAGAGGACTGTGCTGTGATCTCTGGGGCAGGGTGTCCTCACAGAACTGCTCTGTCACAATCTCTTAGATGAGGAAAAAAGTGAGGGAAAGAAAAACTAGGCTGCTATTTTTGAAAGAGAAACCAAAGCCCAAATAGTCCCTTACCTTTCTCGTCTCGGTCCATTGTCACTATGGGGGTTTAAAAGGTATGTAATCAATTAACTGTGCAGCCACTGAAGATAGAATGGGCAGATGGAGGTAGAAATGCTGTGCAAGGTGGGGTATCTGGGACTGTTCCAACCAGCTATTTTATTATTATTCTAGCCCAACCAGCAAGGCATGGGGTGAACCTCAGAGACCCTGTCACCTTATCATGGTCTTATGATCTCAGACACTGTCTGATTTGCTGAAATTCCACATCAATTGAAATTCAGAAGGAACTGGCAGGTATCAGTCCAACAAAGAGACTCTCCAGGACTGCCTAATGCCGTGATCAAATTGAGTAGCCTTTCTGTTTTGGCTGCAGACCTCAAAGGTGCCCTCATATGACACAGCTCAGCACCTGCCCACCAAGGTCTCTTGCAGTTCTGCTCCGGGAGGATCCTCAAGCTTCTCCTGAGCGTGCTGAGGAGCCCAGTGTGTGTTACAGTGCTCAGGCTCCCTTGAATTCAGCTCAAAAACAACTGCCAGGTCCATTTTGTTGCAAAACCCAGCTAGAGGAGCAAAAGGTAGAGTCACCCTGGCAGACTGTAACCATCCCTCTCCCTCCTTCTCCGTAGAAACCACCAGGCACCTGATTGATTCTTCTCTGAGGCCTGTCACTTGAATGTTGGGCTTTGTGACACCTCTCTTGGGGACATCTGTGTCCCTGCAATCTGTTGTGGGTGCTGTTCCTCTTGCCTTTGCCTAACGCTTGCAAACCTGAGGACTGGCAGAAAGCTGAGAGCTGGGGTCTTAAACAAAACAACGAAAATCCTGGAGTTTCCCAAGGTTGGGATGGAGGATGTTGATGCAGGAACAGCCCTGGCACGAGTTATAGCTTTGGTGGGAACAGCCACAGTGCTTTCAGCAGTCCCGAGGCTCAGGGCTGGCACTCATAACCTATGTCAAGGATGGGAGCAGCCTGCTGCATCCCCATCACCTGGGGAGGGACAAAATCCCTGTGGTTTGGTGAGAAAACTCAAGAGAAATGAAGTACAGGAGAGGTTGGATGAATGTTTATGGGAGGACAAGCTGTTGGACCAGCTGGGATCAGTTTCCCAATCGGAAATCCCATGGTCTGATCTGAGCATCTGCTCAAGAAGGACCAAAAGCTGAGCTGAAAGTCCAGCCAGGGTCAGTGGGGAGCAAATATCTCACCTTTGCCAGAGGAGAAATGCATTTAAGGCCTCCAGGGCTGGTTCCTGACATCAACCCTGTCCAGCAAGGGTTTTGTGAGCAAAAAGCCCTGCTTGATCACTCAGAGAGGGGGAATCTCAAACATGACCTGTGTGAAGGGGCTCCCACACACAAACCCATGGAGAACCGACAGGGACGATGGTGTAAATATCGTGTTTGAAACCTCTTCTGGGCTTCAGAGGTCAGAGAAGGTTCTTCTCCAGGTTTGTTGTGCTCAAAGGGATCAGACAAATAGAAGGTTCTTCTCCAGGTTTGTTGTGCTCAGAGGGATCAGAGAAATAATAATTAACATTTACCGCACGAGCCTTTCGAGAAGATGTGGGTGCTTCCCTTGGTCCCACCATGCTTTCTGTCGCTGCGTCTTCCCATCACCTGGGGAGGGACAAAATCCCTGTGGTTTGGTGAGAAAACTCAAGAGAAATGAAGTACAGGAGAGGTTGGATGAATGTTTATGGGAGGACAAGCTGTTGGACCAGCTGGGATCAGTTTCCCAATCGGAAATCCCATGGTCTGATCTGAGCATCTGCTCAAGAAGGACCAAAAGCTGAGCTGAAAGTCCAGCCAGGGTCAGTGGGGAGCAAATATCTCACCTTTGCCAGAGGAGAAATGCATTTAAGGCCTCCAGGGCTGGTTCCTGACATCAACCCTGTCCAGCAAGGGTTTTGTGAGCAAAAAGCCCTGCTTGATCACTCAGAGAGGGGGAATCTCAAACATGACCTGTGTGAAGGGGCTCCCACACACAAACCCATGGAGAACCGACAGGGACGATGGTGTAAATATCGTGTTTGAAACCTCTTCTGGGCTTCAGAGGTCAGAGAAGGTTCTTCTCCAGGTTTGTTGTGCTCAAAGGGATCAGACAAATAATAATTAACATTTACCGCACGAGCCTTTCGAGAAGATGTGGGTGCTTCCCTTGGTCCCACCATGCTTTCTGTCGCTGCGTCTTCCCTCTACAGCTGTGCTGCACCAGGGACCTGCTGTTGTCCAGGGCACAGCCAACAACGTTCTAGAGCAGCTGGGACAAGTGGAGGTTCTAGAGCTTGTGTCCCCAGGGGGGACAGAGTGCTTCCCAGTGGGTGTTCAGCTGCGATGGGGTGTTTCCGCCGCTGTTTGGTCCCTGCTGTCAGCCACGTGCACTGCAGGGCAGGGGTGTCACCTGCAAACCCCATCGTTGTTGAGGGAACCGGTGTGTGCACCATCCCCGCCCCGGCGCTGCCACCCCCACGCGCGGGTTCCTGCTGTCCCTGCCGAGGACGCGGTGGCCGGGTTGGTTCTGCTGCCTGCAGAGACCACCCGGCGTGATGGAGGGGAGGGTGCTGGGAGCCACCGTTCTCCTCTGCCTGGCAGATGTTCTCCGTGCTTTTGCGATTGAAGAGAAAGGAGATGTGTTCAACAGAATGGCGTGTCCCGCTTTCCTGATGTTTGACAACGCCGCTTACTTGGCTGACATGACCTTCGAGCTCCCCTGCAACTGCAAGCCCCAAGAGGTCTCTTCTGTCGTCTGGTACTTCCAGAAGAGCACGGACAACCACAAAACCACGGTCCTGACAGACTTTGCCGGCACCGTGGTTGTTGACTCAGAACATATCAACGTGAGCAGCAACATCCTGAAGCGTTTCAGCATCCGGATGTTCAGTCTCATTGTCTTCCAAGCCCAGGTGACGGACTCGGGCCACTACCTCTGTGGCACCAAGGACGGGGACTTCTTTTATGGCTACGATGTGGATGTGCAGCCCACCGAGCATGTCAGGGTGGCTTTTTTGGACAGGGGTCAGCATGTCCAGGGCAACTTCACGGATAAGTTCTTCAGCCTCTTCACCACCTTCTGGGACTGGACCAGATGTGACCGCTGTGGGGTGAGGGGTGAGCAGCGGCGGATCGGGCTCTGCTACATGCGGAGCTCCCAGCTGCACCCTCGCTATCGCACCGCCGTGCCCAATGTCACATCCTGCGGCTCGAGGGCTGTCCCCGTGCATTTCCAGCGTGCCGCCCGCCTCCGGAGACCTGAGGTGGCCATCCGAAGCTGCCTGACCCCTTGCCTGAAGGAGGACGCCCCCAAGGAAGGCATGCAGTCCATCTCCAACATCATTTCCAAGCTGGGTGAGAAGCCCTGGATGGCTAAAATCCCCACCCAGTTTCACAAGCAGGTTGCTGGAAGTGTCCTGGTCATCGCGTGCCCAGGAGCCCGGCCCGAGCACGCTGTGGCCTGGGACAAGGACTCTGTCCGGCTCTACCGCTCCCACTACCTCATTGGTGTCAACAAGACCATGCGGGTCTTCATCGACCACGGAAACCACCTGCACATCCGGCAGGTCCAACTCAGCGATGAAGGCACCTACCTCTGCTGGCATGAGGGCAAGACAGTGGCCGCCTTCCAGCTCAGCGTGTTCTACCAGAAGAAGGACAAGCGGAAGTTCAGCGATCCCGAGACGATCTTTGCCATCAAGACCATCGGCCTGAGCTACATCCTCATCAGCATCGTCTTCGTTATCATCCATGTGTACCGCTTCTGCCGGCGGGCGTTCTCCTCCTCTCCTAGGCTATAGCACCTCCACCACGGCCCCAGTGGGTCACTCTTACACCTCGGACCACCTCCTGTTAGACATTTCTAATGTTTTTCACCATTAGAAATCAAAATTCTGCCAGCGCCCGCTCGTCCTCCCTTTTGGGTCAAGAGTGAGACGGTGAAGACCGATGTGGAAAACTCCTCGTGGTGCGGATTGGCACGACTGCGTGGGACAGGAGGGGCTGTCACACCACCACCGTTTGTCCCTGGCTGGCGTGCGGAGGGGTTTGCAGCTCAGTATAGTCCCTTTCAAAGGAATACTTGGAGTTGGTGCAAGATCTTCTGGCCAAGCTCTATAGAGTTCTCGAACCGCATCGGTGATTTATTAGAGCTGTTTTTCTAAGAGGCTGCTAAAAGGATCCACCAAACTCTTTTAATCCAATTAATTCTTGCTTTTCTTACCCTTTTTTTTTTTTTTTTTACTTTTTTTCATTGCTGAGAACTTTGAGTGCCAACGTTTCAAACTGTTCAGTGTTCCTTTCAGCCCTTTAACTGGAGCAAACCCATTTTATTAAAATTTTGGCTTAATTTCTTTCATTTTTGAAGGAAAAAAATATTTTTCAAATTAATCTGGTGATTTTCTTCAGAAATTTCTCTGGGTTTTGGTTGGTTTTTTAACTCACCTGACTCAGGACAGACTTGTGAGTCTATATTTATGCCTGACAAAATTATTATGCAGCTCCTCCAAAGAGGATGGCATCTCTACAGGGTTTAGGTGACCCTTTGCTTGCTCCTGGACATGGAGCAGGACTTCCCCACGGGGCTCATCTCCACTCCTTCTTTCACGGAGGTGGCTTGGGGATTTCAGCTTTCCCAGGAGAAATCCCGCTCTCCAGGAGGGCAGCCTTGAGGGTCCCAGCAATGCTCCGTCTCTCGAACCATGTGGATGGTGTGTAGGATCTCTAATCCTCCATCAGAGCCCTGGGATGGGCTGCCCAGAGAGGTGGTGGAGTCTCCTTCTCTGGAGATGTTCAAACCCCACATGGGCACTTTCCCATGCAACCTGCTCTGGGTGACCCTGCTCTGGCCGGGGGTTGGACTGGATGGTCTCCAGAGGTCCCTTCCAACCCCATGTCATTCTGCGATTCTGTGATCAGCCCCAAAAGCTGCAGCCCGTCCCAGGAGCTTCCCAGGAACCACAGCCTGGGTTTGTACGAGAAAGGAGCTGGTTTGAGGATGGAGAACCCCGAGCAGACCCCTGCTTCTCCTCCTGGGAAGGGGATCTCTCCCACCCCACTGCCGTCCCCCGGCTCTGGAGGGGTCATTCCTGCACCCACCTTCCCCACGTCACAGTCCCTTAGGGGTGTTGACCCACGTTGGCCATGCCTTGGGGTGCAGCACTGGGCGTGCGTCCCCTGGCCAGTTCAAGCTCAGTTTTGGCTCCCAAAGGTTCTCACCACCCCGGCTAATCCCAAATAACCCACGGAACAGGCAGGTTGAGGGCACGACCATGGAAGCACGGTGCTTGCGTTAGCTTTATTTGTCATCTCCAGCCACTGCAGGCGTTAGTGCGTTAGTTCAGTAGCAACGTGGGCTGCAAAGCTCCAGTCAGAGCTGGTACCCCTCCTGGGCCACCACCATCCCACCCCACATGCCACACCTGGGCACCACCCAGGTCTCCTGCCCCTGGGAATGGCCCTTCTGGAGTCGTTAGCTGCAAAGCGTGCTCAGCACCTCAGCCAGGGGACGAGGGGGACAGAGGGGACAAGGGGGATGGCACCCCAGTGGATCCAGTGTGCCCATCCCAAAGGGCTTATGGGGCAGGAGAAGCGCTGCTTGGGTGGTTGCTGCTGTGTTAGGTGGCATCAGGGCAGGTTTCACTCATGGTCAGTAGCTAAATCGAAGGTGGGGACGGGGGCTGCAGGTGGGCACCGAGCTGGGCGATGGCCCTGGGTGACCGGTGGCATGTGCTGGTCTGGGCGGGGGATGGATGGGGGGACAGGGCCACGTGGAGCCCAGGGACAAGGGATTTCTTCTGACCCCGTCTTGAATGCCCCTGGTTGGGGTGGACTTGGGCTCCACGTGCTAGGATTGTGATGGGGCAGTCCTGGCTGCTGTCCCAGCTCCTAGTGTGATCCCAGGTGGGACAGACGGGATGAGGATGGCTTGGTCTATCCTCCCGTGTCACTCCTGGGTCACGGGAGTCACCTCCTGCTCCCAGAGCACCCATAGGTGCCCTGGCATCCTCCTCCTCCTCCTCTTCACTCCCCTCCTCTCCTCTCCATTTTCACCTGCGTGGGACCCCCCCGGGTGAGGGGCCATGGGTCACCCCTCACCACAAGCACCTTGGAGCTGTTTTTTTCCACCACAGCAATGGCAACACCTTGGTGGCAGACACCCACTGGGGGTCATGACAACCCTGTAGCCCATGGAAGCCCATGAGGCCACCCAGCCTGCTGTGCCCACCACTGCTCCAGGCCCACAAACCACCCTGGACACCTCAGCGTCCCCAGGAACCCCTCATTATACCCATTTCATCACCCTTTGATACCATCCTGACAGCACCCTGCCTCTCCATCCTCCTCTTCCTCCTGCTGGGCCTCTTGGTTAAGCCCACCCAACACTTGGTGACAGGGAAATGTCCCTCAGCAGCTGGTACCTTGCACCCTGCAGCCCCCCCAAAGATGCTCAGGGCCTGGGTGCACTGGGGAGATTGGGGTTGGCCTTCTGGACTGGGGAGTGGGCAGCGAGGTGGGATGCAGGGAAAGATGCTCTTGGCACCATCTTCTTGTCCAACCAGTGCGTGGAGATCGAAACAGGATGGACCCTCTCCCTGGGACAGTGCCTGGTCAGACGGGTGTTTCGCCAGCAGCTGGCCCTGAGCAGGGTGTCAGGGGGGTCCCTGGGGCAGGGGGTGACATGAGAGAGGCGAAGGGTGGGGGAGAAGGTGATGCCCCCCACCGAAACATCGCCGGCTCCTCCTGTGACTCCTGCCCAGCCGCGGGGCTCCCTCGCAGCGTCGGGTGGGACCTACGGAGCTACGGCTACAAGCGTGTGGCTGCTGCGGCTCCTCTGCCCTACATCACCTCCTTGTGCTCCTGCTTGGACTCCTTGATCACCTGGAGACAGACGGAGAGAAACCATCACCCCAGGCTTGGGGTCTCCTCCCCGGCTGAGTCTGCCTGGGCTCTGAACGAGCCTGGGGACAGGGACAGTTTTCTCTATGAGCCACCAGGCCCAGCTCCACCATGGTCCAGAGCCAGCTCATTCCATGCTGGCAGGGCACTGGGATCACTGATCCCTAACCAGGATCCTCCAGGGGGCTGAGGGATGGTGGTCCCCACGTGCATGATGACTGACCCCCTTGGGGTGGAGGGGAGGCAGCATGGGTGACACAAATGAGGACTTCCCACCTCTCCATCTCTTGTCTCCACAGTTTTGACCACGATGCTCCTCTTCATGTGGGCTTCTGACACGGATTTAGTGTCCAGGCTGGTCTCTAGGGGACATGGGCAGGACATGGAGGTGACCTGGTGGCCAGGTTATAGCCCTTTCAGCCATGCTCAAAGGAAGGGTCCTAAAGGGAACAGGCTGGGCTGGAAAACCCTGATCCATGGGAGACAGTGGCTCTGGGGACAACACCAGCTTCAGGAACACTGTTGGCCTCAGGGACACTGTTGGCCTTGGGGATGTGGTTGGCACTGAAGATGTGGCTGGCTTTGGGATGTGAGTAGCCCTGGGGACACAGTTGGCACTGGGGGCATGTTTGGCCTTGGAGATATGGTTGGCCATGGGGACATGGGTGACTTTCGGATGTGATTGGGCATATCCCTGGGGGCAGGGTTGGCCCTGGGGACACAGTTGGTCTTGGGGACATCATTGGCCGTGGGGATGTGGGCACACTTCTCCCCCCATCTTGGGAGAACCCAGGAGTCCTGGTTCCTTGAGATTTGGTGGAGAATGTCCTGGTCTCTCTGGATGGGGCAGGAATAACCAAGATGGTGCCTCCTCCCACAGAGCCCCCAGAAGCCACTCCTGCTTTTGCCCCACACGTGGCCATGGCCTCACCTCGGATCTGCAGGTTGGAGAAGCTTTGCATGGGGATGGTGATCCTGCAGGAGCAATAGAGGGGTGTTGGGAAGAGCACCAAGATCCTGCCACCCCCAGGCACACCAGCTCAGCCCTTCCCAGGGCTGGAACAGGAGTGCTGGAGGATAGTCCCCAGGCAGATTGGAGACCCCAGAGGGACCATGAGGACTTGGGTATGGTTTGGGACACGGCCAGGGAGGGGGAGGGGGGCAGGATGGAGCCCCCACTCTGCCATCACCTGCTCTCCTCGCCCTCCAGCAGCTTGCGGTACGTGGCAATCTCGATGTCAAGGGCCAGCTTGACGTTGAGCAGGTCCTGGTACTCCTGCAGGTGCCGGGCCATCTCCTCCTTCAGGCTGCGGATGTCCTCCTCCAGCCGCACCACCGTGTCCTGGTATCCAGCCGTCTCCAGGGCGTAGCGTTCCTCCAGCTCCCGCAGCTGCCTCTCCAGAGACTCATTCTGGGGAGGCCACCAGGGGAGGTGACACTCTCCATGGCCACCTTCTCCCAGGAGCTAGGGGCTCTCCACAGTGCCCGTCCAGCTCCCATCCTTGGGGACCACCATTCCTCCAGCATCGGGTGGTGGTCCCCAACATCATGCCAAGGAACCCCTGTGGTGGTCACAGCTCCCCAAGGCCACCTCGCCCTCCAGCAGCTTGCGGTACGTGGCAATCTCGATGTCAAGGGCCAGCTTGACGTTGAGCAGGTCCTGGTACTCCTGCAGGTGCCGGGCCATCTCCTCCTTCAGGCTGCGGATGTCCTCCTCCAGCCGCACCACCGTGTCCTGGTATCCAGCCGTCTCCAGGGCGTAGCGTTCCTCCAGCTCCCGCAGCTGCCTCTCCAGAGACTCATTCTGGGGAGGCCACCAGGGGAGGTGACACTCTCCATGGCCACCTTCTCCCAGGAGCTAGGGGCTCTCCACAGTGCCCGTCCAGCTCCCATCCTTGGGGACCACCATTCCTCCAGCATCGGGTGGTGGTCCCCAACATCATGCCAAGGAACCCCTGTGGTGGTCACAGCTCCCCAAGGCCATGTCCCTCCCCTTGCACCCCATGGCTGTCACCTACCGAACCCCGCAGAGCCTCCAGGTCGCAGGTGAGGGCCTGGAGCTGGCGCCGGTACTCGTTGGCCTCCTGCTTGGCCGCACGCAGAGCCTCCGCGTGCCGGGCGGCCGCGTCCGTCAGGTCAGCGAACTGCGGGGAGGACACACATGCCGTGGGATGGGACCATGGGGCAGGGATGTGTCCCAGTGGCACATGGCGTGGGGACATGACCCAGCTCTGCTCCGTGGCAGGGACATGGCCCCAGTAGCATGTGGCATGTGGAGAAACGTCCCTGCTACTGCAGGGTGGTGGGACGGTGCACATGGGACGTGTCCCTGGTGCCATGTGTCCCTGGGGACACGTCCCTGCTCCTGTGGCCAAAGGGCACCATGCACATGGGAAGCGCACTTGAGGTGGGACTGGGGACATGTCCCTGTTCCCACAGCAGGAAGGGACACATGGGACAATCCCCAAAGGCACATGTCCTGGGGCCACATCCCAGCTCCCATGGGAGGGACGTGGCCCCAGCAGGACGTGTCATGGGGACACATCCAGCTCCCGTGGAAGGGACAGCACACACAGGATGTGTCCCCAGTGGCACGTGCTGCAGGGACATGTCCTGGCTCTCTGGGTGGAAGGGACAGTGCACGTGGAGCATGTGGCTGATGGCACGTGTTGTGGAGACATGTCCCTGCTCTCTTGGGGTGGTGGGACAGTGGACATGGGACACTTCCCTGATGGCAGGTGCTGCTGGGGACATGTCCTTGCTCTGTGGGTGGGAGAGATGGTGCTGTGGGATGTCACAGGGGACATGTCCCTGCTCCTGTGGGACAGTGCACGTGGGCCATGTCACTGTGAACACAACTCCTTCGGGACCACGCCAATGGGACTCACCATGGGGGACACATTCCTGCTCCCATGGGGACCAAACCAGGACATGGGATAGGAGCAGGGACAATGGGAACACCAAACCCCACGCACCACCACCAGGAAGAACCACCCAACCCCGGGGTGGCCAACCCCAACTCTGAGACTGTGACATCCCAGGAGGGGACAACCACCACCAAGGAGAGCCACCAACCCTGCGGTGGTCACACCCACCCCTGAGAAGGTGACACCCCAGGAGGCCACCCATCCATTGGGTGACCATGTCCCACCACACCTTGGACTTGTACCACTCCTCGGTCTCCTGGACGTTGCTGGCGGCCATGGCCTCGTACTGGCTGCGGATGTCGCGCAGGGCGGCCGTCAGGTCGGGCTTGCTCGCGTCCACCTCCACGTGCACCTGCTGCCGGGCCAGCTGCTCCTGCAGCTCCCGCAGCTCCTGGGGGGACAGTGGGGGTCAGCCCACCCCCCCACAAGCCCTGGGACCCACCTGAGGCCCCCCCCCGAGCGAGGTTACCTCCTCATGGACCTTGCGGAGGAAGGCGATCTCATCCTGCAGGGTCCC
>NW_015090845.1:129456-154483 GCF_001431845.1 Calidris pugnax | reverse complement strand
GCCGGAGCAGAGACATCGTTACTCATTAGCACCATTACTCATTAGCACCATTACTCGTTAGCACCATCACTCGTTGCCCTCAGCCCCTCAGCCAGGCTCCCCCCGGCTGACGGAACCCGTTACCACCAGCACCCCGTGTCAGTGCACGTGCCCATCCCACACCCCCACCACCACCCACACTGGGGTCACCCTGCTCCCTGTCACCTTGTCCCTGTCACCACCCTGGTCCCCACCAGTGCCTGGTCCCTAGGGCTATCCGATCCTAGAGGCCACGCTAGGTCACTGTCTCAGTGGCCACCCTGATCCCTGGGGACCCACCAGTCCTCATCCTGGTCCCAGGAGTCACCACCACAGTCCCCGTCACCCCACAGGGCCCCAGGAAAACCCTGATCACCATCGTGCTGCCACTCTGGTCCTGGTGGCCACCCTGGTCCCCATTCTAGTGGTCACCCTCGTCCTAGTAGGCACCCTGACATCCACCCCAGTGGTCACTCTCAATCCTGTCCTGGTGGCCACTTTGATCTCTGGGCCCACCCTGCTCCTGGTGGCCACCTTGGTCTCCATCACCACCCTGATCTCCACCATCATCCTGGTTCTGGTGGTCACGTTGGTCCCAACCCCCATCTCCACCACCTTCCTAGTTCTGGTTGTCACCTTCATCCCCAGGACTACCCTAAGCACGGTAGCATCTTACTTTTGCTGGAGGCTGCCGAGGTCCTCAGCAAGGTTGTCTCTCTCAATCTCCAGACGGGCCTTGGCAGTGGCCAACTGCTCCACTTGGTGCCGCAGGTCACGCAGCTCCTCCTGGTAGACGTCGGCCAGACGAGAGGGCTCCTGGTCCCGTGCCCGGTTCAGTTCCACCACCAGCACCTTGTTCTGCTGCTCCAGGAGCCGGACCTTCTCGATGTAGCTGGCGAAGCGGTCATTGAGCTCCATCATCTCCACCTTCTCGTTGGTGCGCGTCTCCCTGAACTCCGAGTTGAGCGCCGCCGCCAGCGAGAAGTCCATCTTGCCTGACCCCAGGCGGGCACCCACACGGGGTCCCGGCTGGGTGCTGCGGGCACGGGGGGCCCGGAGCCGGGCCGGGGGGCTGGTGGGGAGCACCCGGTACCCGGGGGCGGTGGGGCCGAAGCGGCGGCCGTAGGAGGACAGCCGCTGGCTCTCCATGCCGAAGGGGTGGGCGCGATGTGCCTGGACCAGGGGCTTTTATGGAGCCAGGGGGCCCCCAGCACTGGCCACCGGCCAGGGAGCCAGAGGGCCAGCACAAAAGCCAGCCTTTGTGGCGCCCGGCAGGCACGGATGTGCCCTGGCACCCAGCCTGGCCCCTGGCATGGCCCCCTGCCCACCGCTGGCCCCTCCAGGCTCTGCCGTGGCCAGGGAGGGCCAGGGGACACGCCAGGGTGGGAGGCAGAGTGGTGGCCACCAGCACCCACAGGGTAGCCCAGGGTGAGCACTGAGGGGCTGGGTGCGGGGCCACAGCACTCTGGGGGTGCTGGGTGCGATGGCGTGCACATACACGGTGCGATGGTGTGCACACACACGTGCACACACACCCCTGCACACTTGTGCACACACCCTGCCATGCACGCTCCCATGGGAGGGACGTGGCCCCAGCAGGACGTGTCATGGGGACACATCCAGCTCCCGTGGAAGGGACAGCACACACAGGATGTGTCCCCAGTGGCACGTGCTGCAGGGACATGTCCTGGCTCTCTGGGTGGAAGGGACAGTGCACGTGGAGCATGTGGCTGATGGCACGTGTTGTGGAGACATGTCCCTGCTCTCTTGGGGTGGTGGGACAGTGGACATGGGACACTTCCCTGATGGCAGGTGCTGCTGGGGACATGTCCTTGCTCTGTGGGTGGGAGAGATGGTGCTGTGGGATGTCACAGGGGACATGTCCCTGCTCCTGTGGGACAGTGCACGTGGGCCATGTCACTGTGAACACAACTCCTTCGGGACCACGCCAATGGGACTCACCATGGGGGACACATTCCTGCTCCCATGGGGACCAAACCAGGACATGGGATAGGAGCAGGGACAGTGGGGACACCAAACCTCACGCACCACCACCAGGAAGACCCACACAACCCCGGGGTGGCCAACCCCAACTCTGAGACTGTGACATCCCAGGAGGGGACAACCACCACCAAGGAGAGCCACCAACCCTGCGGTGGTCACACCCACCCCTGAGAAGGTGACACCCCAGGAGGCCACCCATCCATGGGTGACCATCTCCCACCGCACCTTGGACTTGTACCACTCCTCGGTCTCCTGGACGTTGCTGGCGGCCATGGCCTCGTACTGGCTGCGGATGTCGCGCAGGGCGGCCGTCAGGTCGGGCTTGCTCGCGTCCACCTCCACGTGCACCTGCTGCCGGGCCAGCTGCTCCTGCAGCTCCCGCAGCTCCTGGGGGGACAGTGGGGGTCAGCCCACCCCCCCACAAGCCCTGGGACCCACCTGAGGCCCCCCCCCGAGCGAGGTTACCTCCTCATGGACCTTGCGGAGGAAGGCGATCTCATCCTGCAGGGTCCCCACCCGCCGCTCCAGGTCCAGTCGAGCCAAGGTGGCCGTGTCCACATCCTGACACCACGGGGGGGAACAGGAGGGACCATCCCCAGGGGCTGCTCCTTCCTGAGCTGCCTGCTCCTGCCTGGCCCTGCCCATCACAGCCCCAGCCCCACTCCATCCCTGCCCCATCCCAGCCCCATTCCCACTCCATCCCAGCCCCATCCCTGCTCCATCCCTGCCCCATCCCAGCCCCATTCCCACTCCATTCCAGCCCCGTTCCCACTCCATCCCTGCCCCATCCTAGCCTCATCCCCGCCCCATCCCTGCCCCATCCCCACTCCACCCCTGTCCCATCCCTACCCCATACCCATCCCCACTCCACCCCTGTCCCATCCCTTCCCATCCCAGCCCCATCCCTGCAGGAGGCTGCTCGGGGGGCTGAGCCCCCGGGGTGCCGGGTGGGGGTGCAGGACCTGTCCCCTGCCCTCACCTGCCTGTAGGCAGCCAGGTTGCTCTCGGCCTCCAGCCGCAGGGTCACCTCCTCCTGCAGCCTTGGCCGGAGCAGAGACATCGTTACTCATTAGCACCATTACTCATTAGCACCATTACTCGTTAGCACCATCACTCGTTGCCCTCAGCCCCTCAGCCAGGCTCCCCCCGGCTGACGGAACCCGTTACCACCAGCACCCCGTGTCAGTGCACGTGCCCATCCCACACCCCCACCACCACCCACACTGGGGTCACCCTGCTCCCTGTCACCTTGTCCCTGTCACCACCCTGGTCCCCACCAGTGCCTGGTCCCTAGGGCTATCCGATCCTAGAGGCCACGCTAGGTCACTGTCTCAGTGGCCATCCTGATCCCTGGGGACACACCAGTCCTCATCCTGGTCCCAGGAGTCACCACCACAGTCCCCGTCACCCCACAGGGCCCCAGGAAAACCCTGATCACCATCGTGCTGCCACTCTGGTCCTGGTGGCCACCCTGGTCCCCATTCTAGTGGTCACCCTCGTCCTAGTAGGCACCCTGACATCCACCCCAGTGGTCACTCTCAATCCTGTCCTGGTGGCCACTTTGATCTCTGGGCCCACCCTGCTCCTGGTGGCCACCTTGGTCTCCATCACCACCCTGATCTCCACCATCATCCTGGTTCTGGTGGTCACGTTGGTCCCAACCCCCATCTCCACCACCTTCCTAGTTCTGGTTGTCACCTTCATCCCCAGGACTACCCTAAGCACGGTAGCATCTTACTTTTGCTGGAGGCTGCCGAGGTCCTCAGCAAGGTTGTCTCTCTCGATCTCCAGACGGGCCTTGGCGGTGGCCAACTGCTCCACTTGGTGCCGCAGGTCACGCAGCTCCTCCTGGTAGACGTCGGCCAGACGGGAGGGCTCCTGGTCCCGTGCCCGGTTCAGCTCCACCACCAGCACCTTGTTCTGCTGCTCCAGGAGCCGGACCTTCTCGATGTAGCTGGCGAAGCGGTCGTTGAGCTCCATCATCTCCACCTTCTCGTTGGTGCGCGTCTCCCTGAACTCCGAGTTGAGCGCCGCCGCCAGCGAGAAGTCCATCTTGCCTGACCCCAGGCGGGCACCCACACGGGGTCCTGGCTGGGTGCTGCGGGCACGGGGGGCCCGGAGCCGGGCCGGGGGGCTGGTGGGGAGCACCCGGTACCCGGGGGCGGTGGGGCCGAAGCGGCGGCCGTAGGAGGACAGCCGCTGGCTCTCCATGCCGAAGGGGTGGGCGCGATGTGCCTGGACCAGGGGCTTTTATGGAGCCAGGGGGCCCCCAGCACTGGCCACCGGCCAGGGAGCCAGAGGGCCAGCACAAAAGCCAGCCTTTGTGGCGCCCGGCGGGCACGGATGTGCCCTGGCACCCAGCCTGGCCCCTGGCATGGCCCCCTGCCCACCGCTGGCCCCTCCAGGCTCTGCCGTGGCCAGGGAGGGCCAGGGGACACGCCAGGGTGGGAGGCAGAGTGGTGGCCACCAGCACCCACAGGGTAGCCCAGGGTGAGCACTGAGGGGCTGGGTGCGGGGCCACAGCACTCTGGGGGTGCTGGGTGCGATGGCGTGCACATACACGGTGCGATGGTGTGCACACACACGTGCACACACACCCCTGCACACTTGTGCACACACCCTGCCATGCACACACACACACGTGCAATGGGGTGCATCTGTGTGTGCACACACCCCCCTCCAGCCTGTGCACACAGCCATAAGGAGGCTTCCACACAAACACAAGTGCACACCCACATGCACACGCATGCACACGTGCACCTAGAGACATGTGTGTGCGTATTCGTGTCCAAACACACACGCACTTGTGTGTGTGACATGTGACACACACTTGTGTGTGTGACATGGAGTCATCCCTCCATGCCCTTGTGCACACACACGTCATGTTCAATGCACACATGCTTACCTACATGTGTGCACACGAGTAGTGTGCACAGATATGTCCACACGTGCTGCTTTCCCTCCCTGAACATGTGTGCACACACACACCCAGACACCTGCACACACGCACCCGCCCTGCCGCGCATCCACCGCGTGCACCACCACATGCACACATGTGGCCATCCAGCCACCCCCCCCCCGCCGCTCCAGGTCCAGTCGAGCCAAGGTGGCCGTGTCCACATCCTGACACCATGGGGGTGGACAGGAGGGACCATCCCCAGGGGCTGCTCCTCATGTGTGCACACGAGTAGTGTGCACAGATATGTCCACACGTGCTGCTTTCCCTCCCTGAACATGTGTGCACACACACACCCAGACACCTGCACACACGCACCCGCCCTGCCGCGCATCCACCGCGTGCACCACCACATGCACACATGTGGCCATCCAGCCACACACACGTGTGCACATACATGTGTGCACATCCACCCGTGTCACATCCCCCAGGACTACCCCCCGCAGCTCAGCACCAGCCACCAAAGCCCGGTCACTCCAGCGGGGCCGAGGCACATCGCAGGCAGCCTGGCAGGCTGCTAATTAAGGCAGGCTGCTAATTAAGTGGCTGAAGCCTCCGAAGTCCTTTCCACCCCAGCGGGTCCATGACAGCGCTGGCGGTGGGAGCCCGGTCAGGACAGCGGGTCCCCTTCCCAGCGCTGGGGGGGCCCGATCCTGCCTGTGCGTGGCCGTGTCACCCGTGACACATGCAATGAGTGTGGGGGGTCTTTGCCCCCCGTTGGCCCATGGCGGGGGAGGGGGGGGATGAGGGCTGGGACCCCTCCCCGGGTGGGGGCTGGGTGCCAGGGCTGGTGAAAGGGGCTTTGTGCGGCGCTGGAGCCATCGCTGCCCGGCAGAGCCACGGGGGGCCTTTGTGCCAGGGCCACTGCGCTGCCGGGAAACACGGGGGGATGGATCCAGGGCGGCAGCAGTGACGGGCACCAGGCCACCACTGTCCCCTCCCAGCCACGGTGTCTTGGCCACAAACCACGCTCGGTGCCAGCCCAGGCGGGCAATGGGGGTGTTTTGGGGACATAAGGGACACGTGGTGGCACCCAGGGAGCAGCACACAGTGGGTGCTCCAAGGGGTGGTGGGGACAAAGCTGGGGGACAGGGGTGTCCCTGGGGTGCTGGCTGGGACAGGGACGGGGACAGGGACAGGCCTCACCGGCCTGCAGCTAGATGGCAGCCGATGGCCGGGAAAGGCTCCCTGCCGGGGACACTGGCCAGGCCCCGCTGGACATGGCCACCATCGCTGGGCCACCCAACAATGGCCAGTCAGGGAGGGTTGTGGCAACAACGGTGCCCCCTCAGATGCAAACTGTGGGGACCCAGAGCCACTGGGAGGTGATACTGGTGGGACTGGTGGCATTTGGGCAGCGTGTAGGGACAACTTGCTGCCACATCCCCTTTAATCCTCAGAAGCTCCTTGTCCCCAGTCAGCCCTGTCCCCACGCTGGGCAGCCCCATGTCCCCTGACTGTCCTGGGCCAGTGTCACCAGCGAGGGGCAAGGGTTTTGCCCACAGAAATGCTGGGTTTGGGGCACGTCCCTACCCCACACGAGACACTGGGCGTCCCCAGCCCACCAGAAGAGTGACATCCCCGGGGACACGTGCTGTGCGACAGCCCACGGTGACAGGGGACCTCCGTCCCCACAGACTTTCTGACGTCCCCTGGGGTGCGCAGCCCTGGCAGGTGTTATGGTTTGAGAAAACCCATAACAATCTATTGTCATTTAGATAATTATTCTATCACCTGGTGCCCCTCCCCCGCCCGGAAAGGGAAATCGGGGAACACAAGGAAAACACAAGGGTTGAAATATAAATAGATTTAATAGATTAAAACCAAATAGTTAACAACAATACTAAAGAACCAGTATTAATCCTGATACTGATATAAGATACAGGAATTAGACTCCGCCCATTCTCTCAGCAGAAGCCATGTGCTCCCAGCAGGGACAGCAAATGGCGGACACTGCCAGCAAAATGGCTGCAGGAGGAAGGGAAGGCCTCAGGGCTCCGGCACCGGGGCAAGGAGTTCTCTGGACCTGCCACCATCAAGGGAGAGAGAGCTACACAGCAAATTTTTCTAATTTATATTGAATGTGACGTTCATGGTATGAAATAATCCTGTTGGCCAGCCTGGGTCAGTGCAGTGCAGTCTGGATCAGTCTGTGGCAAATAGTAGGACTATGTTTCCACCCCTGGGGCAATCCATTCCAGGTGTACTGGACGCCCCTCCAGGTGAAAGCAAACTGTGGCCTGCACTCTGCTGCTAAAGGAATAGAGAAAAAAGCATTAGCAAAGTCAATTGTAGCATACCATTTAGCTTCTTTTGACTCCAATTCATAGTGAAGTTCTAACGTATCTGGGACAGCAGCACTCAATGGTGGTGTGACTTCATTCAGGCCACGATAGTCTACTGTCAATCTCCATTCCCCATTAGGCTTTCGCACTGGCCATATGGGACTATTAAAGGGTGAGCGAGTCTTACTGATCACCCCTTGGCTTTCCAGCTGACGAATCAATTTCTGAAGAGGGAGCAGAGAATCTCGGTCAGTGCGATATTGTTGCCTATGCACAGTTGTAGTAGCAACGGGCACATTTTGTTCCTCGACCCTCAGCAGCCCTACAATAGAAGGGTCCTCTGACAGGCCAGGCAGTGTTGACAGTTGCACAACTTTCTCCATCTCCACCACCGCTACACCAAACGCCCACCAGTAGCCCCTCGGGTCCTTAAAATACCCTTTCCTGAGGTAATCTATGCCAAGAATGCATGGTGCATCTGGGCCAGTTACGATAGGGAACTTTTCCCATTTATTCCCAGTTAGGCTCACTTCGGCCTCTAGTACAGTCAGGTCTTGAGATCCTCCTGTCACTCCAGCAATAGTGACAGATTCTTCCCCTGTGTGATTGGATGGCATTAGGGTGCACCAGGGTCCACCAGGGCTCTATACTTTTGTGGTTCTGATGTGCCAGGCCATCGAATCCACACAGTCCAATAAACTCGATTGTCCCTCTCCTCCCCCTGGCTGGAGGCAGGGCAACCCTGGTTTTGATGAAAGGGCCCACCACTTCTATCTGTGACAGTTGTGTGTCCTAAATCAGGCTCTGAGGCCCATCTCTGCCTTCTAGGGGACTTTTCTCTGGACACTGGAGCAGCACTGCTCCTGGAAGAACCCCTTCCAGTGGGCGTCTTACTCCGCAACTCACGAACACGTCTGTAAAGCCGAAGTAGGTTTTCCATCCCAGTTCCTCATGTTTTCTCCCTGATTACGCAGGGTAGACCACAGGATGTGTCGTGGTGTGCTTTGCTTCTCTCGACCACGTTTAGCAGGGAAATGTTTGTCCCCACCTGAGATATTGGCCTTGCCAAATGTTTTCTTCAGCACTGAAACTCTGGCCTGTGGGGCAGAAAGAAGATTATTTGCATAATGTTGCATTCAGGCATCCATATCACCCACTGTTGGTGCCTCATCATCTGTCCAGCTAAATAATGCCAATACATTAACATATGCTGCTGGTCTGCTCAGTACCCATTTGCGCCAAATAGGTCCAGTTACTTTGAGTGCATCTGGATCTAATGATGTCTGTGGGTCATCCAAGTCACTGAAAATAATCTCCCATACAGCTATTTCCCTCAGATTCTTAACACCTCTCTCAATAGTTGTCCACTTTGACGGCTGGTACATAGTATCGTCCCTTTAGGGATACCTGCTCCTCACACTTAACAGGAGTCGCCTCCAGAGCGTGAGGGATTGTGGTGGTCTTCCAAGGGCTCTGTCAATACCGATTCTCTAGCTAATGGTGCTATCCTCTTGGCTTCTCTACCATCTAAGTCCAAACTATCAGCCCCAGTGTTCCAGCATCGGAGCAGCCAAGAAATCACTTGCTCGCCTTCCTGACGGCTGTAATCCTTACGTATGTCCCGCAGCTCAGTTAGGGTTAATGATGGAGTAGTTTCCTCTGTTACTGTATTGCCTGATGTCCCTGGTTGACCATTGTCATCTGATGCTACTGCACCTTTCCTCTTCTGTACAGGGTTGACTGACACTGGCACTGATTGAGTCCGTAGATCAGCTACATCATCCATCACCAACGTTGAAGTAGATTCAGTCCTTGGTGCAGCTGCAGGTCTTGTCATGAGAGCCAGCACGGTCTGGATAAGACCAGGGTCTGTCGGAAGGCCTGGCGAGGTCTGCACGGGCGCCATGTCAGTTACGGGGGTCAGCAGGAGCACGGACTGTGGGGGAGGCCGGCAGGTTCTCCAGAGGACGGGGGGGCCGGTGGGGCCCCTGTCGGACGCTGCCTTCTACCGCAAATCCAGCCCATAAAAAAGAACAAGCCCGCAAAAATTAACACTATAACTACAATGAGCAAAACATTCCAAGGGTATTTCAAACTCTCAAAAACTGTTACTATTGAAGCTACCGGAACATAGAAATCCTCAAAAGATATACCCCCCCTCACTAAATGGCCCGTAAAATAACCCAAAGTATAATTATGCACAGTGCCCAAAAAGGATTTTCCCGCATTCTGAGGAGATTCTAACTATGATTCACAAGATGCAAGTACATAAGTGACAAAAAACGGAACAATTACAAAAGACCCAATAACATAGCAAAATACCACCACACAAAATAACAAGGCAATATTTTTAACTCCACATTTAGAAACTATAAGCTTCCCTAAACCCAATGAGAAATGGCAACAAACTCTTACACCACTCCCATAGCCACCCACAAACAGCTACACAGAGATACCAGAAAACTCCGTTTACAGTACTTGGAAACAACTCCAACAGATCCATAATAATTGTTTTACAATCCAATCAAATCTGTTTACAACTTCAAAACCTTCAGAACTCTCAAATTAAGGCCTCTAATTCCTCCAGCACTATTTAAATTACACGCAAAATATCAAGTTAAGTATCAAGGTTGTTAAAATACCCCGCTGCATGCCAAACTTTGTTAAAATACTATGTTATACACCAAATTCAGTAAAAAACCACATTACAAGCCAAATTTGTTAAGATATCATGATGGGCACCAAACTTGTTAAAATACCACATTGGGTGCTAAATTTGTTATAATACCACGTTAGGCACCAAATTCGTTTTAATACCACGTTGGGCACCAAATTTGTTGTGGTTTGAGAAAACTCATAACAATCTATTGTCGTTTAGACAATTATTCTATCACCCAGTGACCCCTCCCCACCTGGAAAGGGGAATCAGGGAATACAAGGAAAACACAAGGGTTGAAATATAAATAGATTTAATAGACTAAAACTAAATAGTTAACAACAATGCTAAAGAACCAGTATTAATCCTGATACTGATATAAGATACAGGAATTAGACTCCGCCCATTCTCTCAGCAGAAGCCATGTGCTCCCAGCAGGGACAGCAAATGGCGGACACTGCCAGCAAAATGGCTTCAGGAGGAAGGGAAGGCCTCAGGGCTCCGGCACCGGGGCAAGGAGTTCTCTGGACCTGCCGCCATCCAGGGAGAGAGAGCTACGCAGCAAATGTTTCTAATTTATATTGAATGTGATGTTCATGGTATGAAATAATCCTGTTGGCCAGCCTGGGTCAAATGCCCAGGCCTTGCTCCTCCTTGTCCCTGCACCTGGCAAGGCTGGCAGGAGAGCTCACCAGGCCTCTCTCCATTATCTATCAACAATCCTGGTCAACAGGAGAGGTGCCGGATGACCGGAGGGTGGCCAATGTGATGCCCATCTACAAGAAGGACCGGAGGGATGATCCCAGAAACTACAGGCCAGTCAGCCTGACCTCGGTACCGGGAAAGATCATGGAGAGGATCATCCTGAGTGAGTTCTTAAGGCAAGTGCAGGGCAGCCAAGGGATCAGGGCCAGCCAGCATGGGTTTATGAAAGGGAGGTTCTGCCTGAGCAACTTGATCTCTTTCTATGACCGTGTGACCCGCTTTCTCGATGAGGGGAAGGCTGTGGATGTTGTCTGCCTGGACTTTTGTAAGGCCTTTGACACCGTCCCTCATGGTGTTCTCCTGTAGAAACTGGAGAATCATGGCATAGTCAAGTGTACCCTCCGCTGGATAAAAAACTGGCTGGATGGCTGTGCCCAGCGAGTTGTGATTAACGGAGTAAAATCTGGTTGGCGGCCAGTCACCAGTGGTGTCCCTCAGGGCTCAGTTTTGGGGCCAGTCTTGTTCAATATCTTTATTGATGATCTAGACAAGGGGATTGAATGCACCCTCAGTAAGTTTGCAGATGACACCAAACTGCAGCCAAGGGATCAGGGCCAGCCAGCATGGGTTTATGAAAGGGAGGTTCTGCCTGAGCAACTTGATCTCTTTCTATGACCGTGTGACCCGCTTTCTCGATGAGGGGAAGGCTGTGGATGTTGTCTGCCTGGACTTTTGTAAGGCCTTTGACACCGTCCCTCATGGTGTTCTCCTGTAGAAACTGGAGAATCATGGCATAGTCAAGTGTACCCTCCGCTGGATAAAAAACTGGCTGGATGGCTGTGCCCAGCGAGTTGTGATTAACGGAGTAAAATCTGGTTGGCGGCCAGTCACCAGTGGTGTCCCTCAGGGCTCAGTTTTGGGGCCAGTCTTGTTCAATATCTTTATTGATGATCTAGACAAGGGGATTGAATGCACCCTCAGTAAGTTTGCAGATGACACCAAACTAGGTGGGAGTGTTGATCTGCTTGAGGGTCAGAAGGCTCTACAGAGGGATCTAGACAGGTTGGATCATTGGGCCAAGGCCAATGGGATGAGGTTTCATAAGGCCAAGTGCCTGGTCCTGCATTTTGGTCACAACAACCCCGGGCAACGCTACAGGCTAGGGGAAGAGTGACTGGAAAGCTGCCCGGCAGAAAAGGACCTGGGAGTGTTAGTGGACAGCCGGCTGAACATGAGCCAGCAGTGTGCCCAGGTGGGCAAGAGGGCCAACGGCATCCTGGCCTGTGTCAGGAATAGCGTGGCCAGCAGGAGTAGGGAAGTCATAGTGCCTCTGTACTGGGCCCTGGTGAGGCCTCACCTCGAGTACTGTGTTCAGTTTTGGGCCCCTCACTACAGGAAGGACAATGAAGTGCTGGAGCGTGTCCAGAGGAGAGCCACCAAGCTGGGAAGGGGTCTGGAGAACAAGTCCTATGAGGAGAGGCTGAGGGAAGTGGGCATGTTTAGTTTGGAGAAAAGGAGGCTGAGGGGAGACCTCATTGCCCTCTACAACTACCTGACAGGAGACTGTAGAGAGGTGGGGGTTGGCCTCTTCTCCTAAAGGAATAATGACAGGAGCAGAGGAAATGGTCTGAAGTTGGGGCAGGGGAGATTCAGATTAGATATTTAGAAGAATTTACTGAAAGAGCGGTCAGGCACTGGAACAGCCTGCCCAGGGAGGTGGTGGTGTCACGTGTAGACATGGCTCTTCAGGGCATGCTCTAGTGCCCAAGATTATTGGTTTGTGAGGGGGTGTTGTGTGTGGGGTTGTGGGCGTGGGGTTTAGTTGGTGGGTGGTGTTTTTGGGTTTGCTGGGGATTGTTTTGTTTTGTGGGGTTTTTTTGGGTTTTTTTGTATTTTTTTTTTAATGTGGTTGGACTCCATGATCTCGGAGGTCCCTTCCAACCACTAAGATTCTGTGATTCTGTGAAAACACTAAGGCCTTGAATCCCACAGAGCCTGGCTGGCTATAAAGTAAATATTTTCACAAATTCAGACGCTAGAGTCTTCTAGAAGTGCAATTTTCCCCAGCATTAGAAGAAAAGTTAGTCCTGTGTCTCTCAACCCAGGACAGCAGAGCAGGGGGTTTGGGGACAGAGCGGGGGCGCGGGGGCTTTGGGGTCCTGCGCCAGCCCCCGCCGCTCCCCAGAGAGCGATTTTCCTCCCGCTCCCACGCAGCCAGGATCAAAGCCGGGAAAACTGTCACTCCCAGCGGCTGCGGGGACACAGAGCCGGGCTCCCTCCCCCTCCTCCTTCTCCCTGGCCCCCTCTTAATGAGACAAACGAACTGGGAGGGAGCAGGAAGTTTTAATTAGAAGCTTCCAAGTCTCTGAGAAGACAAAGGCGAGATCTGCTGCTGCCAGGCAGGAAAGTAGGGCAGGATGAGCCGGTGACCCCGCTCCCCGTGGGACAACAGCGTGCCCGGAGCCAGGTCTGTCCTCCCCATCCTGCTCCTGCCACACTTTGTCACCTCCGAGGGTGACAGCCAGGAGCTGGTGCAGGCAGCCAGATGTGCCCAGATGTGCCTTGGGGTGGCAGGAAGAGGGTGACAGAGGGGTGTTAGGGGACAGGCCCAGGTTGCAGGTAGGGATGCTTGGAGCTCTCCGCCCCAGGATGGGCAGCTGGAGGTGGGGGACAAGGACATGTTTTTGTCAGGGGGCCACTGCACAGAAAGGCTCTGCCCCATCTTTAAGCAAAGCAGCAGGAGCTGGGGAACAGCCCCCACCACCCCTCGCCTGCCCCCTGGGACACAACAACCTGGGCAGAAGGCACCCATGGGCCCCCCCACGCCAGCGGGAGGTGTGAGGTAAAGAGGGGAAGCCCCCCCCGGAGCCCACCCCCAAGGAGTAAGAGCCTTTTCCAGGCCTGCTCAGCCGGGAGCCGCTCCCCAGCTCCCCGGGCGAGGGGGAGGCGAGAAGAACCAGCCGCACGTCTCCCCTCGCCCCTTTGGTTTGAAACGAAAAGATATATTAAAAGCGCGTGTTATTTCTTAGCATCACCCATCTGTTAGCACTCGACACCCCGGCGCAGATGAGAGAGGGGCTGAGAGGGAACAGCAATAATCCATCTGCTGCAAAAATACACAAGCAACGGGGGACCAACAAGAAACGGGGGGACGCCACCAACAACAAGAAACGGGGGGACGCCACCAACAACAAGAAACGGGGGGACGCCACCAACAACAAGAAACGGGGGGACGCCACCAACAACAAGAAACGGGGGGACGCCACCAACAACAAGAAACGGGGGGACGCCACCAACAACAAGAAACGGGGGGACGCCACCAACAACAAGAAACGGGGGGACGCCACCAACAACAAGAAACGGGGGGACGCCACCAGGAGAGGAGGCAGCTGGGGATGACTTTAGGGGCAGAAGCATTGTGGGGCTGCAGGAAGGATGGGGAAAACAAACAAGAGGGAAGGAAGGGAGAAGTTTAACAACTGGGTCTGAACACGTGGAGGGATGGAGGATGGTGGAGCCATCAGCATAAGAGCTTCCTTGGCTGGCGGGTGGGAGCTGCAAGCGATTTGGTGGTCGTCTGGCTGCCTTTCAGGGTGAGTGTGCCCAAAGGATGTTTTGAGTCTGGAGAAAAAAAAAAAAAAAAAAAAAAAAGGGAGAGAAGCAGTTAAGGCAGCTCCTGGGTAAAAGCAGCAACTCCAGGTCCTCTCCTGACAGAGATCCAGGCACTGCCACCTCCCTCTTCCTTCCTACCCCCCTTCCAAGCACCCAGCACCCTTTGCCGAGCCAGTGGCTGCAGCCAGGAAGCTGCAAACCCCAAACAGCACCTTCCCCCAGCGCCAAATGCTCAATTCCAGGTATTTCCCCCCATCTTGAACTGGAATGGGGCTGGCATGGCACTGGGTGGCTGCAGGTGCTCACCTGTGATGCAGGAAGGCGGCACACATCTCTTGCTGCTGCTGGGGACGTGTGGGATGCGGCTCTGGACCTGTCCCGGGGAGCGGGAGGTGGTTCTGAGAGAGAAGAAAAGGCCATTTTAAACTCTTGAGGCTCAGGGCAGAGGCCCCCCATTGTCCCCAGATGTCACAGGCAATGGCTGGTGGCTCCAGCCCCGGAGGAGGCAGCAGCAGGAGCTGCCCGGCCGTGCTGCCATCTCACCTCACCGCTCGCTTCCGCTTCTGCGCAGGTGCTTTGGAGACCGATGAAGACTTTGGGATGGAGGAAGTCTTCGTGGGAAACGCAGAGACACAGGCTCTGCAGGTAAAGAGGGTTAGTGCCAGGGCCAGACCCCAACCATCCCACTCTGACGGTGCTGGGAGGCAACTGGGCCAACGCCATCCACCTGCAGGGAACCAAGCTACAGGAACCTGCCTGGTTTTGTTGGGGAAAACGACTCCAACAGGGATAAACCCTCAGAAGATCCGTGCAGGAGGTGGCAGTGCCCAGGTATTGCTGGTCCCTAAGGCCAGGCCGTCACCCTGTGCCTCAGTTTCCCCAGTTCCCCCCTATAGGGACCATTTCCTAGAGCTACAGGAGGAGACAGGGAGACCTAAGGGTGCCCTGCGTTACCAGTTTCAGTAACTGGTTTTGGATGGTCACACACGTTCACACAGCTCCATAAAAGCCTCTTTGAAGCACCAGCAATAACAAAAAACCTCAACAACCCCCCACCCCCTCCCCGCACCCTCGCCCCAGCCCCTCTTGGCGGGGAGGTGATGCCCCACTGGCCTCCCCACCAGCACTTGGGCTCCAGGGGACATCTGGAGGATGCTCCTCCTTGTCCAAAGGGAAAAACAAATTTTTCTTGGAATGTTTTTTTTTTTTTATATCTTTGCAAGTGATTCACACCCCAGCGGCCCATGGGCTGCCCGGTTGCAGGCCCGGTCTCCCCTCTCAGCTGGGCTGCAGCGACCCACAAAGGATTTCTCCATCATGGAAGTGGGGGATCCCCCAAAATGTGGGTACCCCATCCAGGGCAGCACTTACTTGGGCCCTATGGGTCGGTCAGGCTTGTTGAGGAGGCTCTGGGCGTTGTCCCAGATGGGAAATTCGGACAGGCCGAAGGGAACGGGTTTGGCCGGATCAGGGGAGTCACCGATCGTGCAGACCTCAAAAGTCACATTCAGGTTTTTCCTTCCTGTGTCAGGATGGGAGCAGCAGTTCTGGGCAGCTGACATGGCCAGGGGCAAACGGCCTTTGGTGACGGTTGGCGGACAGATTTTGGAGGTGCAAGATGACGGCAGTGGGGAGACAAAGGCTGCCTGGGCCACTGCTTGGAGACAGGGGCTGCCTGGGCTCTGCAGCTCCTGGGGAGTCTCCGCTTCTCCCCCATCTGTCCGCGGCCGTTTGCTCTGTGTTTTGAGGCTGCGGGGAGTTGCCGACTGGGAAGCGTTCTTCCCCTCAGACCTCCTCCTCTTCCTCGCTGGGCTGGGACCTGTCGGCGTGGAGCTGGAGAGCGGAGTGAGCTGCGGCGAGCATCGCAGGGCAGTGCTCGTGGTGACAGACGCTGCAGCTGAAGGAGCGGAGAAGAAACAGAGTCACCTCCCTCTGTCTGCCATCCCCAGGCACCCCCAAACCCTAGGGGCGCCCCCTCTGCCCCCCGTCACAGCTCCTCTGGCCAGTGAACCCTACAGCAGCCATTTGCCAGCGGGTGTTTCCACCAAACCCCGTTAAATCCAGAGGAAAAGAGCCAGCACAAATCACCCTGTGTTTTGCCAGCTCGAAAAGCACCGGACCGGTCCCAAAGCCAGTGCCCCGTGGCAGGACCTGGTCCGTCCCCAGAAAACAGTCTCTGCAGAGCCCACAGCTTCGCTCTGGGGTTGCTGTATTGGCCCTGAGGATGAGGAGGAAGAGCTCAGGGCTGGTCAGGTGCTACAGCCAGGCTGACTTGGGCAAATGTTCCACAGAGGAATAAATAAGATGTAAAAAAAAAAATAAAAAAATAGGATCAGAACTGCTGCTTTGGTCTCCTGGAGCAGAAATATCGCTCACGTTTAAGCTGACTTGCACAAACACGCTGAGCTCCCCGGGGACAAGGGCTGCGCAGCGGCTCCTGCCGTGCCCGGGGCTGCCGGCGATGCTGCCTGGGCCCAGCCGCTCTGCGAAGCCTCGGCACAACCCGCCGGGCACCACGTCAGGAGAAACTCATCTCTCTGCCCTGCATCTCCCACCCCCCCAGCTCCTCCAGTGCATCCCGAGACAAAGGAGAGGGGACAGCCCCCCCTGTCCCGACCCCAAACCCTCACCGTCACAGCCCCACTGCGGGTTCTGGCCTGGGCTGGCCCCGTCGACCTCTGAGGGTCTGGTGGGAGATGGGGCTCGTCCCAGGCTTCCACCAGTCTTCTGATGGACCAGGCGCTCCAGTTCCTCAAATTCTGAGGCCATGGCAGGAGTCAGGAGGTTGGCAGCCTTCAGGAGGGAATATTGCTTCCGGGCAACGCTCAGGATAGCAGCTACAAGGCTGGAATGGAGAGACAGAGCCACGAACCAGTTAGAAGGTGAGCTTGAGCCAGCGTCACCAGTACCAGAGGCTCAGCACCATCTGGGACACCTCCTTGGGTGGGGCAGAACCTATTCACAGAGTTTTGGAGGGAAGAAAGGCAAACTTCGAAGCTGGGAGATACTCAAGCTGTAAATCTCTCACTGGAGAGCCTGAGCTGTGAGTTTTGTGTTTGCCTGTGGGTTACAAGGGACCAAACGGCTTCCACAGACCTTTTGGCAGGTCTCAGACGCTCGTCAGCTCGGCCGGAGGCAGAGCAAGATCCAGGCGCACATCAAGGCCGGTCTCCCTCCAGAGACCTTTCTAAAGAGGTTCATTGTGCCAAGATTGCTCGGGGCAGAGACATCAGCAGATGGTGCCATGGGAGCCCTGCCAGGGCAGGACCTGGGGGAGCTGAGGCAGGAGGAAAGACTTTGTGGAGGTAATTTCGGGACTAACAACGTGCACTTAAGGCTCACACAGTTGCTGTGCCTGGAAACCTTCAGCGCTGACATTTCCAGGAGAGATTATCCCATGGGATTACATCCCCAAGAGCCAAATCCCTTATTTTACAGGGCAGGCAGTCATCTGCAGATCAAGACCTGGTCCTACCTCCATCTAGACCATCCCTTGGATGGGTACACACAACACAGGAGGGCGGACAACCCATCCTCCACAGGCAAACAAGAGGAAGTGGCACACGGGGATGGCAGGAGAGCACTCACGTCTCTGTCTGGCTGCCGGACAACCCTTGTAGAAGGAAGCTTGGTGTCTTCGCTTCCAGCTGCACTTCGGTCTGGTGCGTTGCTTTGGGGCTGCTGGGATGGACTTCCTCTGGACCCTGGAGCAATCACCCAAAAGCCCAGGATTAGCCCTTGTTTGAGCTGAGTTTGGTCCCCAAACGCCCCATCAGCTGATAAGTGAAGGTATTTCTCTAGCACATGTTGAGCCAGGACCCCAGGCTGAGCTCCTGTCCCCTCCCAGCATGCCCAGTGTACCCCAGTGGGGTGTCTGAGGCCCATCCTCCTCATGCCAAGTCCTCCAGCACTGTCCATCCCTTCTCTTACCTCCTCCACTGACTCCAGTTGCAGCTGAACAGGCCACTCAGCTTCCAGCTTCTCCTGGTCTCCATCACACTCCATCTGCTCCTCCAGGGCCAGGCATGGCTTCAGGACTGCTTCCTCCAACCTACAGAAGCCAGAGAAGAAGCCACTGAGCCAGAGAAGATCCTCATTTTGCGTAAGAAGTTTTGGGATGGATCAAACAGAAGATTTGGCCTTTGGGACCCAGCTTCCCTGGGCGCTTGCACGCTGTGGTCCCTCAGGTTGTAACTAAACCCACTCTGGGGTCAAGATGATGGAACACACCAGTATAGAAGCTCATCCACTTCCTGATGGACACCTAAACTCCAAGTGGCACTAAAACCCTGCAGGCTCCTTGACATGGGGAGGTCACAATGAGCTCTGTCCCCAATAGACTCACCTGGGCAGCTCCACCGGGGTGGAGGTGACAGCAGCTGCTGGTGCCTGGCTCTGTGCTGGCCGCGCAGCGTCCTCGTAGGCACGGAGCTTCGCCTGCAGATCTGCCACCTGCAGGGAGGGACCAGCTGTGGCTTAGATGGTTTCACCACCCCCAGGAGCTCAGAGGTCTATGTCCCAAGCAAACCACGGCAAAAGACAGAGTCCTGTCCTCCCTGCCAGCGTCTCACCTCTGCTTTCAGCTGCTTGCACATTGCAACGCACTTGCTGTTGTGGCAGTCAAAGCTGAGCACGTTGCTCTTCAGCTGCGGAGAGAGGGACAAGGGAGAGGTTAAAGAAGCACTGGGGTGGGATGGGCCCCTCTCCTGACACTGGAGATGTCCTCCAGGCTCCAGGGGACGTGATCTGTGCTCAGGGACCCACAGTCCCAAGCCTTTTTGGGCTATGGGTTGAGAAATTTTTCAAGAAAACCAGGCACGCAGCACCTGCAGCTTCAACAACCGCTTTCTGCCTGGAACGGCACCCTCAGAGCTGGAAAACTCAAGCTGGGGAAGGGAAGCACCCACTAACGTACCCCCACCACGCACCAGGCTGCTTCCCACCCGTCCCCAGTGGCTCCCAGACACAGGGCAGATCACCGCAACGCCAGGTCCTCACCAGCAGCTTGATCTCCTTGGCACGGCTGGCGTACTTGAGGGTGTTGTAGGTGTCCTCGTAGGCCAGAGCGCAGGGACTCACCGCAGCGATCATAATGGTGCGGCAGTTGCCGCCAATGGAGTCCTTCAGCAAGCGCGTCAGCTTGCTGTCCCGGTACGGGATGTGGGTTTTCTTGCTCTGCACCAAGAAATCAAGGGTCTGCTCAGTTTTTGGCCTTTGGGTGCTCAGCTCCAAATCCCGTGTCCCAACGGCACAGCCACGCTCATCCCACAGCACCTCTCGGAGGCTGCTGTCCTCACCGCACTGGCCAGACCATCACTTGAGGTCAACCCTCACATACCCCCTCCCCGGAGGGCCAGAGCCCAGCAGGGTTGTGCCGACAGTGTTACCTTGGCATCAGCCAGCGCGTTGATGACGTTGATGAGGGCCAGCAGCGAGCGGTTGATGTTGGCGCCCTCCCGGAGCCGCTCGCCCTTGGCGTTGGTGACTGAGGCTCGCTCCGAGCCTGCCAGGTCAACCAAGCTCATCTTGGCCACTTGCAGATCCCGGTCAAGGCCACCACCACGGTCCTGCTGCTTCACATAGATCTGCAAGGACAGAGAGCGGTGACGCTGCAGCTCCACAAGGCACAGGGGTCGCTGGTTGGAGCCAGCGTCACCAGTTTTAATGTTTATAAAAGGATGGTGAAGAGGATCACACAGGCTGTGAGATGGAGCAGAGGGGAGAGAGGAGACCAGCAGAGAAGACAAGCCACAAACTTGGCGATGACACAAGTAGCAAAGTCGTGGAAAGGATCTCACAAGGAGTGACAGAGCTACGGAAAATAATCAGCATCTCCTACGCCTGCTGAGTGAGAGGGGGACAGCTGGTGGGGTCCCTGAAGGGCCACATCCCGACGACCCAGAGCCCCTGGAAATGCTCATGTACATGGCAGCCCCAGCCCTGACTCTGACTGTGGATTTTACCAGCAAATTCAGATGGCAACGGGGGCTGCAAGCCCCCAGACATGATCTCCCAGTGCCCCCAGGGAGGCACCCAGCCAGGGCTCCCTGTGCCAAGCCCAGTTCCCGGCTGGAGAGACACAGACCCCATGACTCACTCGGCAGCATCACTTCCTAACTTCCCCTTCTGCATCCCTAAAGATCTCCCAGGAGAAGCAAACACTTCCCCACCACCCTATGACACCCCCAGCCTCCCAGGAGCAACTCCTGCATGGACTGGAGGTGCCACAGAGGCTGGTAACTGGTCCCTGCATCCTCCCCAGACTGCAGCTCGCCTGCCGGGAGGCAGAGCCGGCAGCGGGAAGGGCACGTTTCCAGCACAGCTAATGGATTCACAGCAGGCAGGGATCCAGCACCCACCGACGGGCCCAGCTGGGAAGTCGGCTGGGAAAGCATCCAGACACCTGGACTTCCCCCCTGCGAGCAGCAACAGGCAAAGCACCAGGTTCAGACTGAAATTACAGTCGGAGCCCTCCGTCTCCCCATGCGGCCGTGACGGCCCTGCTAATTCAGGGAAAGGCCTGGCTGGAATTGAAATCAATGGGCAGGTTTGTGCAGGAGAACACCAAGAAACCCGAGGGCAAATTTACAAATTCCCCCAGGGGAGCACAAATCCCGGCTCAGTGCCGGGGAGGAGGCGCCAGTGACATCCTGCCCGTGGTACCTGGGGGAAAGAACACGCAGGAGCCAGCGATAACTGGCCCCCCTTAGCTCTGGGTCAGGTTTTAGGTCCGGCTACTGCACACTAAGATGAAAAGAGTCAAAAGCACAAAGTGAAATTTCAGCCCTTAAGAGACACAGCACCAAACTGGGAGAACAGGGCTCTCTGGGAGACATGGCCACCAGCATGACCAGTACCCACTGTCCTGCTGCAGCGCTGGCTCGTGACCTGCCCAGCCCCATACCTCTTTTTTCAGAGCCACGACTGTTCCAATCTTCCCCACGGCACACCAGGAGCAGCTGCAGGAACCCCACGATGCCGGTCCTGGCAGGGGCTTGCTCCCTAACCCCCTTTTGGGCACAGATCCCAAGCGATACGGCAACCACTAGCCCTCACCTGGAAGATGGCATGTGAGCGGGAGGAGGTTTTGTTGGCATCAGTAGGATGCTGCGTCCGGTTCTTGTTGCCGTTGGCCAACATCTGCAGGAGCTGCTCCGCCGAGGCGGGCTGGGAGAGAGGGGGCAGAGGAGAGGTATCAGCACAGCCCGAATGCTGGAGACACCGAGCAGCCAAGGGCTGGGGCATCCCCCAGCTCTGGGGGGGTTGTTCCAGCTCGGGGTCATGTTTGCTGCCAGCCAAGAGCTGTGCAAACAGCACCTCTGTATCTTCAGACCCCCCTGTGTCCCCAGGACACTCGCTTCCATAACTGGTGTAGGCAGTGTTGCCCAGACCCTGTGCCCATTTTTATACCCACCTGGTGGAAGGAGAGACCCTGAACCACGACTCCTTTCTCAGGATCCTCCCGGATGGCCAGAGGGCCCTTGGGCTCCAGCAGGTCGTGAATCTGTTCATTGTACACCTGGAGCAGAGAATTCGATGTAAGGCTGAGGTTTGGGTCCCAGGAGTGAGCAGAGAAAGGAGCTTTGCACCCCAGGGTTACACACAACCTGGTGTCCCCCCAAAAACCACCTCCAGGACCCTCAAGAGCAGCTGAGGGTGCTCTAAATGCAGAGGACAGCTCGGGAGGGCTTTACTGGCACCACTGCTCCTCTGAAGCCCTTTCAGCCAGGGCTCCTCCGAAGCCTCATCCCTACATGGACCATGGCAAGGAAAAATAAATTCCCTGACTCCAGATGGGAGAAACCAGCAGCACCAGTTCACCAAACTGGGTGGGTGAGCCTGTTTCCAGCCGAGCTCTAGGGCTGCTGTGGGGGACACCAGACACAGCTGGGTACCCCAAGTGTGACACTACGGGGTCCAGATCAACCCCAAATCTTAGCAACAGTGACCCAGAGGCAGGAGGGACATGCCCTGGGGACACTGGGCACAGCTGGGTACCCCGAGCGTGGTACTACAGGGTCCGGATCAACCCCAAATCTTAGCCACAATGACCTGGTGGCAGGAGGGGACATGGCTCGGTGACACTGTACCTCCTGGTAGGAGACTAGGACCTCGCAGCTCTTCTCCTCCTTCCTGGCCTCGATCCTCTTGTAGAGCTCCACCATGGTGTGGTACATGATGCCGGGGTTTTCCTCTGAGCCCAGCATGGTGTGGGTTTTTCCTGCTCCAGTTGCGCCGTAGGCAAACACTGGGAAGAGAAAAGGGTGGACGGTGGAAACGACGGTTAATTAACGGCATAACGTCCGCTCCTTGCCGGAGAGGAGAGCTTCCCGCAGCAACCTTTGCACAGGGGTCGCTCGCAGGCTTTGAGGAGACAAAGCAAATCTAATTACCCTCCATGCTGGCTGCACTAGCCGTTAGTGCAATTTCTTTCCCTCGTTTCAGCCTCTCTAATTTAGCAGACAGAGACAGAGCCAGTCCCCAAACCATCGCCTGCTTAGGTGCTCGAGTCACCCCTGAACCTTCCCTTTAACAAGCTGAGCCGTCCCATTCCCTCGTCTCTCACCAGAAGGTGTTTCTTCTTCCAAACCTTGTAATTCATCTCATTTCCATCCCCCCCATCTTTCAACACCCTCTTTGAAGCATCACCATCAGAGCGGGACACGCTCATCTAGAGATCCTCAGCCCTTCTCCCCATTAGCAGCACTCGGTGCTTCGCGACTTCCCTCATTTAAGGATTCTGGAGTTATTTTATGCAGATAGAGACACGAGACGTGCCTGCCAGGTGGGCACGGTGACAGAAGCAGCCTTCAGCGGCTCGCGGAGCACGCTGGAGAGCCAGGAATAGCACCCTGCGGTCCCAGTGCCCGGCCCGGCGCGTGATTAGACAGGAGAGCGGTCGTCTCCCGCTCGGTGCCTGCCTGGCACAAGTGATGGGCTCGTTAAGCCGCTCGTCGGCTGACAGCCTGCGAACAGCACGAGGAGCTTTCAGACCCGACACGGAGCTTTCCGGACCCAGCTCAGCCTGGGAGACACGTGCCGGGGGCACAGCAGCCCCCACAGCACCCCGCGATGCGTCTGCGCCACCCCAGATCCTGCTCCGAAACACAGCGCTCTCCCAAAGCTCTGCCCATCGCTTCGGGCTGGGAAGGGACGGAGAAACCAAGGTTCTCTTTGTGCCATGGATCCACCTGATTTCTTCCCATCCTTCCCTCCCCAGGAGAGGGGAGAGCAGGTGGTCCTCATCCCTCAAAAAGCCTGGAAAGTACCTGCCCAGCCTTATTTTCTACCCCAACGCCCACCTCCATCCTCTTCATCACATCTCTGAGAGTGCCCAGCACCGCTGCAGCTCCCGGTCCTGCAGAACCACAGAACAGCCCGGGCTGGGAGGGACCTGAAGAAACCACTTGGTCCCAGCTTTTGTGGGAAAGGGAACCTGGATGAGATTCTCTCACATCCTGCCCAGTGGGATTTCGAACACCTCCAGCTGTGAGGACTCTGCTACATCCCTGGAGAGGTTGTTCCAGTGAATGTTCTCACCATAAAAAGCATCTTTCTTATATTGAAATGTCACTTTTCTCACTGCAACATGTACCTGTTGCCCCTTGTCATCTGCTGGTGATGACACAAACTCCATCCTCTCTGCAGCCACCCTTTAAGGACTCAAAAACTGATGATGTTTTTGAGCCTTCCCCTCTCCAGGGAGAAAAGCCCCAACTCCTTCCAGCTTCCCTCTTCAGGCAGGTTCTCCAGCCTCCATTGGCCCTCTCCACTGTGCTGTGTCCTTCTGGAGTTGGGGGGCTAAAAATGGACACAGCACCCCCAAGTGCAGCCTGACAAGCACTGGGTGGGATGATCTACCTCAGCTAGAAATGTCACTGCAGATGCAGCCCAAGTCCTTGCCTTCGCTGCTGCCGCGGCACTGCTGGGTCCATTCAACTCCTTGTCTACTGGGACTCCCAGGGCCCCCCCAGCAAGTCCTTGCCTTCGCTGCTGCCGCGGCACCGCAGCTCCATTCAGCTCCTTGTCTACCAGGACCCCCAGGGCCCCCCCAGCGAGGCCCAGAGAAGCTGTATCTGCCCCATCCCTGGAGGGGTTCAAGGCCAGGTTGGACAGGGCTTGGTCTGGTGGGAGGTGTCCCAGGGCAGGAGGTGGCACTGGGTGGGCTTTAAGGTCCCTTCCAACCCAAACCATTCTGTGATTCTCTAAGAACACTTCATGTTTAGTTTTCCCTCATTTACCTGCTGAAAACAGACATTTCCATGTCGGGATCATCCCTGTCCTGACCACACCGTGCAACTGCCCCAGCTTGGTGCCACCAACAAGCTTAAGGCCGTATCTTTTTGTGTTGCTTTTCTGTCCCCCCCTTCTCCTCAACCGCTCGAGGGCTTCCAAAAGTCCTCAGGTGTTGTGTGGTGACCGTTCTGTGAGTCTCTAAGAACACTTCATGTTTAGTTTTCCCTCATTTACCTGCTGAAAACAGACGACATTTCCATGTTGGGATCATCCCTGTCCTGACCACACCGTGCAACTGCCCCAGCTTGGTGCCACCAACAAGCTTAAGGCCGTATCTTTTTGTGTTGCTTTTCTGTCCCCCCCTTCTCCTCAACCGCTCGAGGGCTTCCAAAAGTCCTCAGGTGTTGTGTGGTGTTTGTTGTGGGTGTGGTGGTTTGTATGTTTGGGGGGGTTTTTTGGGGGTTTTTGTTTTTGTTTTTTTTTTTTTTTGTGGTTAGATTTGATGATCTCAGACGTCCCTTCCAACCACTAAGATTCTGTGATTCTGTGATTCTG
>NW_015090845.1:128406-129298 GCF_001431845.1 Calidris pugnax | reverse complement strand
TTGGGGGGGGGGGTTGTTTTTGGTTTTTTTTGTTTTTGCTGTGGGGTTGGACTCGATGATCTCAGAGGTCCCTTCCAACCACTGAGATTCTGTGAAATAAAACCATGGCTCCACTGAGCCCACCCGACCCAGGAGGGATGGGGCAGGAGCCCCTGCAAGGATCAAAGGCCCTTTTGTGGTTCTTACCGGAGCAGTTGTAGCCATTGAGGACACTGTCCAACACCTCACGGGTGGTGTGCTGGAACACCTCCTCCTGCGTGGCCTTCTCCTCAAAAACCCGGTCAAAGACGAACTTCTGGTTCTTGCCCTGGTGCTTGTGCCCACGGAGGGGTGGCACAATGCCCGAGGGACCGCTGGCCTCCTCGGGGTCAAAGACAAGGACGTGCTGGTCGAGGACGCGCAGGACAGGGTGGGCCCGCTCTCGCTCGTTGGCCACGGAGGGTCGCACCCGCACCACCACGGTGACGGTGCCCTCCTCGGGCTGGGGGTCCAGCGCCGTGGGGACAGAGGGAAGCTGGGGTGGGGACATGGTGCTGGCTGCTCTGAGACACAGCTCTGGGCTCGAACGTCCCAAGGCTCTCATGCACTCTGCGTGGGGGGTAGACGGGTCAGCGGAGGGGGAGCCCCAAACCGGGCAAAGCCTCACACCCCCACCCTGTCCTGGCCCACACCGATGACTCTACAGCCACCCTTAACCCCCCCCCACCACAGCCCCACACCCCTTTTGAGGCCCCACAGCCTCCCCACAGACCCTATATCCCCTTTGGACCATAACGGCCCCTCCCACAGCCCTGCCCCCCCCCCCCCCCCCGCCCCCCCCACCCCCCCAAAGCGGGCGCCCCCCGGCGGGGCTCGCCCCCGCCGCAACCCCCGCCTCCCCGCCGACCACATC
>NW_015090845.1:124846-128130 GCF_001431845.1 Calidris pugnax | reverse complement strand
CCCCTCCGAGACCCCGCATCCCTCCCCAGGACCCTATTTTTCTCCCCCTTATATCAACATTTCCCCACCGCCCCCGACGCCGCTCACCCGTCGCTCCAACCGCTTTCAAACCGTCCGCCAGACCACGCCCCCCTTCCTGATTGGCCGCTCGCCAAGCCGCCCGCTCCCATTGGTTCCCCCGCTCCGCGTGCCCCGCCCGCTCCGCGCGGTGCCTCACGGGAGATGTAGTCCCGCCGTGCCCCGGGCTGGCTGCCATCTTTCCCCCCCCTGCCCCATCCCCTCCCGTGGGCACCGGGCCGGGGCGGCCCCCCTGAGGGCAGGGAAACCGGCGTCCCGAGCGCTGTCTGGCGGAGAGAGGCCAGGCAGGGCCCGGTGGGGAGGCTGAGGGGCCCACCCAGGGTCCCCCTTAGTGCCAACCGGAGTGGGTGGCTGCAGCCATGCCAGGCCTTAATGGCGGCTTTCTCCTCACAGCTCATGGCTGACCGCCCCGGCCCTAACGAGCACCCACTGCCCCGCTGCCGCCTCATTACCCGTTAATTAGCACTGAGAAACGAGCACCGGGGACTTGCTGGGGTGTGGGGATAAATGCCCACCCCTGTGCCCTGTCCCCAGGGCTGCCCTCATGTCCCCCATGGCTCCCATCCTCTGACCCCGCCACAGCCGCTCAGGAGGTGGCCGGTGGCCCCGGGCACCCGCTGTCACCTCTAATTGGGCCACGTCCTGTCTGTGCTGAGGCAGTGGTGATGGGCACACATGCCAGAGGGTCGCCACGGCTCTGCCTGGCCTCCATATCTCCCCGTCTTGTCGCGGGGCCACCGTGTCCCTGAAGGGACATCTCCCCGTGGGACTACCGGGGCGCTGGGGACAGGGACATGGCGGTGGTGGCACCCCCAGGGTCCCCACTGCAGTTGGCAGAGGTGACACCAGCGCTTGGGGACAGGAGCCCCTTGTGGCACCCCCTCAGTTTGGTAAGGCAAGAGGGGTCGATTTGGGGGGTGGTGGTGGCAGGAGGACCCTGTGGGGCTGTCCCCGGGGGTGGGGGACACTGGCTCTGCCCCACGCGGGGACACAGACAGCAGACGGGGAGAGGTCACAGCTCTGCTTTACCATGGAGTCGCCCCGGGGTCGGGCAGCAAGGGCGGCTCCCCCCCCACCCCCCCCAGCGCAGCCCCCCGGGATGGAGCAGGTTGGGGGGCACCCGTATAGAGACATCTGCGCGTCCTGTACATATATACACACTGCGGGGACCCCCGGCATCGCCCCGGGCGTGGGGAGGCAGCGGGGGGGCCGTGGGGCCAAGCAGGGGGAGCAGCCAGGGGATGGGAGTGCAGTGGGGCCCCCTGCCGCCCCCCCAGCCCCAAATTAGCAGCTGTAGGGTAAGCAAATGGGAAAAGAGGGGGGGTTTGGAGCCCCATAGATGGGCTGGACCACTGCTGGGGGGATGCCGTGGGGCTGGACTGTGGCAGAGGGATGCTGTGGGGCTGGACAGTAGAAGGGAAAGGTATAAGGCTGGAGAGCAGCGTGGGGATGCCGTGGGGCTGGATGGTCCTTGGGGGATGCCATGGGGCTGGATGGCACCAGGGGGATGCTGTGGGGCTGGATGGTCCTTGGGGCACTCTGTGGGGCTGGACGGCAGCAGGAAGCTGAACCACAGCAGAGGGATGCTGTGGGGCTGGGCAGTCATTGGAGAATTCTGTGGGGAGAAGCCGTGGGGCTGGTCAGCTACAGGGGGATGTCTTGGGGCTGCGTGGTCATTGGGAGATACTATGGGGAGACACCGTGGGGCCGGGTGGCTGTGGGGGATGCTGTGGGGCCAAACCATGGCAGAAGGATGCCATGGGGCTGGATGATCAGTGGGGGATGCCATGGGGAGACACCATGGGGCTGGACGGCAGCAGGGGGATGCCGTGGGGCTGGATGGTCAGTGGGGGACACTGTGGGGAGACGCCGTGGGGCTGGACAGCAGCAGGGAGATGCCGTGGGGCTGGGCAGTCATTGGGGAATGCTGTGGGGAGACGCCATGGGGCTGGACGGCAGCAGAGGGATGCCGTGGGGCTCAATGGTCATTACAGGATGCTGTGGGGAGATGCCGTGGGGCTGGAGGGCGGTGGGGCGACGCCGTGGGTCCAGGCTCAGTCCGAGTAGATGATGAAGCCGGAGAAGGTGCTGTACTTGTTGTTGTTGCCGCCGTGGGCCTTGCCCCCGTCCAGCTTGATGAAGACCTCGTCCCCTGCGTCCAGGTGCAGGATGACGCTGTTGCTGGCGTAGTCGTAGTTCTGGTCGGCGTCCTGCGCGATGGCGCTGGCCCGCACCTGGCAGGGGACACCGCGTTACCCCCCTCAGGGGACACCAGCTCAGCCCTCCCATCCCGGGGGGACACCTGAGGTCCCGGCTCACCCCCCACCAGGGAGAGCACCCACCAGCTCCGGGGTGGTGTGGGGATCCCCACCTGTGGGTGAACGGGTCCCAGATGGAGGTGGCTTCTCCCAGCATCACCCAGAGCCTCTCCCTGAGCTGGCAGGCTCAGATGTGGGACCCCAACTCAGATGTGGGACCCCGGCTCTGGGTTCAGATGTGGGACCCGAGCTCAGATGTGGGACCATGTCTTATATACGGGACCCCGGCTCTGGGTTCAGATGTGGGACCATGGCTCAGGTGTGGGACCATGTCTTAGATATGGGACCCCAGCTCTGGGTTCAGATGTGGGACCACAGCTCAGGTGTGGGACCCCAGCTCTAGATTCAGATGTGGGACCACAGCTCAGGTGTGAGACCCCGGTTCTGCGTTCGGATGTGGGACCATGGCTCAGATGTGGGACCCCGGCTCTAGGTTCAGATGTGGGACCCCGGCTCTGGGTTCAGATGTGGGACCATGGCTCAGGTGTGGGACCATGTCTTAGATATGGGACCCCAGCTCTGGGTTCAGATGTGGGACCACAGCTCAGGTGTGAGACCCCGGTTCTGCGTTCGGATGTGGGACCATGGCTCAGATGTGGGACCCCGGCTCTAGGTTCAGATGTGGGACTATGACATGGGACCCCACATGGGACATCCGGATTTGGATGTGGGACGTCTCAGGCATGGGACCCCAGCTGTGGATTCAGATGCACGACCACAGCTCAGACAGGGGACCCCAACTCTGGGTTCGGATGCAGGACTACGGTTTGGACACAGGACCCTGACTCTGGATTTGGACATGGGACCACAGCTCAGACATGGAACCACGGCTCCAGATCTGGATGTGGGATGTAGCTCCAACACGGGACCCCAGGTCTGGATTCGGAT
>NW_015090845.1:121334-121740 GCF_001431845.1 Calidris pugnax | reverse complement strand
AGATGCTGCTTGGGTGAAAGAGATGGTGGTGCCAAGCATCACTGGGACCCAGTGATTTGAGGGGGGGGCGGGGGGAACACACACACAATAGGAAAAATAAAACCCCAAAGCAATAAAAGAAAATTTAAACTGTTTGGATGGAGAAAAAATACGGAGCGGTTCCTGCCCCCGCTGCACTCCCAGCTCGGAGGTTTTTGGAGCCGAGGGGTGCTGCAGGGTGGTCGTGCCGGGGGTCCCACTTCCCCCCCTCTCCCCCCTGGCTTTTTTGGGTGTTGAAAACTCAGTTTTGGGTTAATTCGTGTGTCGCCGGGACGGGGCTGCACCGCGGGGCTTGATGCCGGGAGAAAACGCTGGGAAGCGGGAGCGGGATGAATCCCGGGGAGGATCCGGCTGCAGTGACACCCGA
>NW_015090845.1:120801-121324 GCF_001431845.1 Calidris pugnax | reverse complement strand
CTAATACAAATAAGAATAATTAATGCTAATTAACCACCGGGAGCAGCTCCCTCCCAGCTCCGGGGCTCCCCTGGCTCTCATTAACTCCAGCCCCGATGCAGGGGTGATGGGCTGCGCCCAGAGGAAAGTGGGGGGTCAGAGGTGGCCCCCCAAGTTATAATTCCTTCAGATGATGCCAGGATCAACCCTTATCCACTGGGGGACACCCCCCCCGGCACCCCCGGCCCCCCCAGCCTTGCCAGGGATGGGGTGTTTTTGGGAACGAAATCCTGATTAACCCCATTTTTTAATTATTTGGGGCATTTTGGGGGTGCCTTTTTTAAACTCTCCCGCTGGTGCCAGCCCGCCAAAGTGCTCCCCCGCCTCCCGAGCTGCTTCTTTATAAATACTGGAGTGGTGATATCTCGTTAGTAATTAACAAGCGGTTAATTAAGCTGCATCGCGCGCCCGACCGAGCGCGGTTCATCTCGACGAGGGGCTCCGTAGCTTCTGGAAATTCATCCAGTAACACCCGGGTGCATCG
>NW_015090845.1:120241-120640 GCF_001431845.1 Calidris pugnax | reverse complement strand
GTGGTGCCAAGCATCACTGGGACCCAGTGATTTGAGGGGGGGGCGGGGGGAACACACACACAATAGGAAAAATAAAACCCCAAAGCAATAAAAGAAAATTTAAACTGTTTGGATGGAGAAAAAATACGGAGCGGTTCCTGCCCCCGCTGCACTCCCAGCTCGGAGGTTTTTGGAGCCGAGGGGTGCTGCAGGGTGGTCGTGCCGGGGGTCCCACTTCCCCCCCTCTCCCCCCTGGCTTTTTTGGGTGTTGAAAACTCAGTTTTGGGTTAATTCGTGTGTCGCCGGGACGGGGCTGCACCGCGGGGCTTGATGCCGGGAGAAAACGCTGGGAAGCGGGAGCGGGATGAATCCCGGGGAGGATCCGGCTGCAGTGACACCCGAGGGAATGGCGCTGGGGGG
>NW_015090845.1:118588-120223 GCF_001431845.1 Calidris pugnax | reverse complement strand
CTGGAGCGGGGTCGGGGGGCAAGGATGGAGCCAGCCTTGGGGTGTCCCCCCCCCGCATCGTGTCCCCACGCAGCCTGGCTGGGGACAGGGCTGTCTCTCCTGTCACAGTGCTGGGCTGGGGGTGCAGCGCCCCAAAAGCAGGGCAGGCGTTGCCCCCCTCCAGGGCCACCCCAGACACTGTCCCCTGTGCCCCTCCCCGGGGGAGCCCCAGTGGGGACAGTGGTTTGGCCGGGGAGGGCAGCGCACCCTGGGGACACCCCAAGGCACCCCAGAGACACAGCGGAGCACGTCTCAGGGGCCACGGAAAGGACTGAGGGGACCCTTGGGGACACATCAGGGCAGCGTGGGTACGGTGGCAGTGTTGGGAGAGGGATGGGGCACCGGGGAGAGCATCTCCAGGGAGGGGGGAAGGACAGGGCACCCCAGGGGTGCACCCGGAGCCCATCACTGCCACTGGGAGAAGGATGGGGCTCCCTGGGGGTGCGTCTTCGGGGCTGGGAGCAGGACAGGGCATCCCGGGGGTGCGCCCGGAGCCCATCATCGCTACTGGGAGAAGGATGGGGCATTCTGGGGGTGCCCCTCCAGGGCTGGCAGAAGGATGGGGCACGCCGACAGCGCGTCTCTGGAGCTGGGAGCAGGACAGAGCAGCCCGGGGGTGCATCTCCGTGGCCAGGAGAAGGATGTGCCACCCTGGGGATGCACCTAGAGCTCGTAATTGCTACCGGGAGAGGGACAGAGCATCCTGGGGGCACATCCCTGGGGAAGGCAAAAGGATGGGGCACCCCCAGGGTACACCCAGAGCCCATCATCACCGCTGGGAGAAGGACAGAGTGCCCTGGGGGTGCATCTCTGGGGGTGGGAAAAGGATGGGGCACCCCCAGGCTGCACCCAGAGCCCATGAGGAGAAGGATGGAGCACCCCAAGGGTGCATCTCCAGCGCCAGGAGAGGGACAGAGCACCCCAGGGCTGCATCTCCGCCGCTGGGGGAAGGAGGTGGCACCCCAGGGACACATCCAGAGCCCACCATTGCCACCGGGAAAGGGATGTGTCACCCTGGGGATGTATCCCTGGGGCCGGGAAAGGGACGGAGCATCCTGAGGAAGCACCCAGAGCCCATCATCAGCACCAGGAGAAGGATGTGGCACCCTGAGAGTTCCTCTCTGGGGCCAGGAGAGGGATGGAGCACTCTGGGGGTGCAATCCCTGGGGCTGGGAAAATGATGTGGCACCCCGAGAAAGCACCCAGCGCCCTTCTCCGGTGCTCGGGGGGCAGCGAGGGGTCCCATCCCCGCCGTGGGGCTGGTAGCCGGGGTGGCCAGCCCTTACCTGCCCGTTCTTGCAGAGGTCGGCCCACATGCTGGTGCCGTCGCCGCCGCGCATGAGGACGTGGTAGGTGAAGAAGTAGGTGCCGGGGATGGCGCAGGTGAACTTGCCCGAGGCGGCGTCGTAGCTGTTGCCCAGGTTGGTGACCACGTCGTCGAACTTGAGGACCTCGTAGCCCTCGTGGGGGTTCTTGAGGCCGGCGTAGAAGGCGACGCGTGGCACCGTGCTGTAGGTGGCCGCGCTCACCGCACCCGTCGCCCCCGGTCCCGGCAATCCCGGGGGTCCCGGCCGTCCCGCTTCACCCCGCGCCCCC
>NW_015090845.1:115599-116469 GCF_001431845.1 Calidris pugnax | reverse complement strand
ACCCCCCTGTCCCCACGGGGTCCGAGCGACGCCACCCCACCCCCGGTAACCGCCTCCCCACGGGGCCCGGAGCTCCGTCACCTCATCCCCGGGGCTGGGGACACCCCTGGGACACGTCACCCGTGTCCCCACGGGGGCAAACCCACGGGGGACGGTCCCCAGAGCATCCCCAGGGCCCTTCTTCCCCCACCTCCCCTCCCACGGGGACCAGGGCCCGGGGGACACACGCTTTGGGACACCCGTGTGGCCACCACCCAGGAGCCGTGGCACGTGGTGCCACCGCCGGCGGCAAAGGCCACGGTGACAACAGGGCACCCACGGGTGCCAGTGCGGGGACGGTGAGGGCCACGGCAAAGAGCACCAGGAGAAGGATGTGGCACCCTGAGAGTTCCTCTCTGGGGCCAGGAGAGGGATGGAGCACTCTGGGGGTGCAATCCCTGGGGCTGGGAAAATGATGTGGCACCCCGAGAAAGCACCCAGCGCCCTTCTCCGGTGCTCGGGGGGCAGCGAGGGGTCCCATCCCCGCCGTGGGGCTGGTAGCCGGGGTGGCCAGCCCTTACCTGCCCGTTCTTGCAGAGGTCGGCCCACATGCTGGTGCCGTCGCCGCCGCGCATGAGGACGTGGTAGGTGAAGAAGTAGGTGCCGGGGATGGCGCAGGTGAACTTGCCCGAGGCGGCGTCGTAGCTGTTGCCCAGGTTGGTGACCACGTCGTCGAACTTGAGCACCTCGTAGCCCTCGTGGGGGTTCTTGAGGCCGGCGTAGAAGGCGACGCGTGGCACCGTGCTGTAGGTGGCCGCGCTCACCGCACCCGTCGCCCCCGGTCCCGGCAATCCCGGGGGTCCCGGCCGTCCCGCTTCACCCCGCGCCCCC
>NW_015090845.1:112728-113951 GCF_001431845.1 Calidris pugnax | reverse complement strand
CCCCCCCTCAAGCTGTCACCAGTCTGTCACCAGCTCCTTCCCTGGTTCTCTTCTCCGTCGTTGTGCTGTGTCCCCCTCCCTCCTCGTTATCTTTCTTTTTTAACGAGCGCCTAAAAATACGCCTCGCCGAGGTCACGGGCTGCGTGAGTCACCCGCTGTCACGGTTTCGTGGTGGCCTCGGGTGGGCAGGGGGCTCTGCGTGGGGACGGGGTGGCCACGGAGGGGACACCGCCAGGCCCTGGTTGCGTCACGGCACTTGTCCCACCCGGAGGGGCAGGGGACAGCCCTGGGCCTGGCCACCGTGTCCTCCTGGTGGGGCCACAGCCACCGGGGCCACCGGGGAGTGTGTCCCCACAGCATGGCCACCACCCTGGGACACTGGACCTCGTAGCCCTCGTGGGGGTTCTTGAGGCCGGCGTAGAAGGCGACGCGTGGCACCGTGCTGTAGGTGGCCGCGCTCACCGCACCCGTCGCCCCCGGTCCCGGCAATCCCGGGGGTCCCGGCCGTCCCGCTTCACCCCGCCCCCCCGCCGGTCCCGGCGGTCCCGGTTCTCCCGGCGGTCCCGGCGGTCCCGGTTTCCCCGGTCGCCCCGGTTTGCCTTGGGGACCTTGCACCAGGGTGGAGGGCGGCGGGAGGGGGCCGCGTTCGTCCGGTTGCGGCGGGGAGGCGGCGGGGCCGTAGGGCTCGCAGACCATCCGGCAGGTCCCCAGCATCTCGTACCGGCCGTCGGTACCGGCGGAGCTCACCAGCACCGGGATGAGCACCACCAGCACCAGAACCATCACCCCCCCCGCCGCGGCCGCCAGCAAAGCCCAGGAGCCGCGGCACGTGGTGCCACCGCCGGCGGCAAAGGCCACGGTGACAACAGGGCACCCACAGGTGCCACCGTGGGGACGGTGAGGGTCACGGCAAAGAGCCGCCCCCGGGGGGCTGAGGCCCGGGGGGCTCGTGACACGGGGACACGCGGCTGCGCCCGCTCCATCGCCTGCCATCTCCGTCAGCCTCGGCGGGGACAGCGGGACGCGATGGCAAGTGACAGCCGCCCAGCAGTGGCAGCAATGACAGTGGTGGCTGCAAAGGTGGTGGCGGTGGCTGCAGTGGTGGTGGTGGCAGCAGTGGCTGCAGTGGTAGCGGTGGCAACAATGACAGTGGTGGCGGTGATGGCGGCAGTGGCAGCAGTGGCAGCAGTGGCCGGCAAGACCGGAGGGGGTGGGGGGGTGGG
>NW_015090845.1:94462-96018 GCF_001431845.1 Calidris pugnax | reverse complement strand
CGGGTGGGCAGGGGGCTCTGCGTGGGGACGGGGTGGCCACGGAGGGGACACCGCCAGGCCCTGGTTGCGTCACAGCACTTGTCCCACCCGGAGGGGCAGGGGACAGCCCTGGGCCTGGCCACCGTGTCCTCCTGGTGGGGCCACAGCCACCGGGGCCACCGGGGAGTGTGTCCCCACAGCATGGCCACCACCCTGGGACACTGGCCCAGTCCCAGGTCACCTCATGGCCACAGACCATTGCCATGGCCACCACCCCAGGCCACCACAACCCAATTCCAGGCCACCACACTGGTCTGGCTGGAGTCCCCGGGGTGCTCCCTGTCCCTGTCCCCAACCCCTGCATGGGTAGGGGGTACAGTGCCACCCCCCCCGAGCCACCTCCCACCCTCCAGGAGACAGGGAAGCGAGTGGCAGCCACCGAGGGGCCACGTTTGGGAGCACAGGTCGGGAAAAGGGACAGAGAGGTGACAGCACTGGCAGCTGTGTCAGCGGTGGTGGCGCTGGCAGCAGCGGTGGCAGCAGCAGTGGTGGCAGAGGTGGCTGTGGTGGCAGCAATGGCGGGAGTGCTGGTAGTGGCAGCAGTGGTGGTGGCAGCAGGGGCTGCAGTGGCAGTGGTGGCAGCAGGGGCTGAGGTGGCAGCAGGGGCAGTGGTGGCTGTGGTGGCTGTGGCAGCGGCTGCGGTGGTGGCAGTGGTGAGGAAAGGGGAAGTGGCTGTGGCTGCGATGGCAGTGGTGGGGGCAGTGGCAGCAATGATAGTGGTGGATACGGTGATGGCTGCAGTGGCTGCGGTGGTGGCAGTGGTGGGGGCAGTGGTGATGGGGACAGTGGCAGCAGTGGCAGCAATGACAGTGGTGGCTGCAAAGGTGGTGGCGGTGGCTGCAGTGGTGGTGGTGGCAGCAGTGGCTGCAGTGGTAGCGGTGGCAACAATGACAGTGGTGGCGGTGATGGCGGCAGTGGCAGCAGTGGCAGCAGTGGCAGCAATGACAGCAGTGGCTGCAGTGGTGGCGGTGGCTGAGATGGCAGTGGTGGCTGCAGTGGTGGCAGTGGTGGGGGCAGTGGCAGTAGTGGCAGCAAAGACAGGTGGCAGTGGCTGTGGTGGCTGCAGTGGTGGTGGCAGTGATGGGGGCAGTGGCAGCAGTGACAGTGGTGGCTGCGGTGGCGGTGGCTGTGGTGGCAGCAATGACAGTGGTGGCAGTGGTGGCAGTGGCAGCAATGACAGTGGTGGCTGCGGTGGCTGCAGTGGTGGTGGCTGTGGCTGTGGTGGCAGCAGTGACAGCGGTGGCTGTGGCTGTGGTGGCAGTGGTGGCTGCAGGGGGGGCGGGTGCCGGTGGCTGCGGTGGCTGCGGTGGCGGTGGCTGCGGTGGCTGCGGTGGCGGTGGCTGCGGTGGCTGTGGTGGCTGTGGTGGCGGTGGCTGCGGTGGCTGCGGTGGCGGTGGCTGCGGTGGCTGCAGTGGCTGTGGTGGCTGCCGCCGCTCCTCTGCAAAGGTTAAGCAAACAGCAGCTCCGGCAGAATCGATGCGGCCGAGCCCAGGGCTGTTTGCTCTGGCAGCGTGACG
>NW_015090845.1:90024-94340 GCF_001431845.1 Calidris pugnax | reverse complement strand
TCGGGGCTGAGCCGTGCCTCAGTTTCCCCTCCCAGCGCTGAGGCCGGGCGGGGGGCGCTGGTGGCTCAGCGCTAATTAGGACTCGGAGCCAGAAATAACTAACGACCCTGATGTTGGCCCACAGTGGCAAACTCGGGGAAGGAGCTGGTGCTGGCGAGCTGTCCCCAGTGACTCTGGGTGCTGTCCCCCAAAACCACACTGTGTCCCCGGGATGGGGCCCGGATGGGGCCGTCGTGGGGGGGACACTCAGTGGGGGGCTGTGGGGGCAGGGCTGGGCTCTTGGCCCCCCGGGCAGGGTGGGCAGGACACAGTGGGGCAGTGGGAGTCTGGGCTGCACGGGCTGGAGCTGAGCTAGAAAGACGGTCAGGTCTCCTGAGCTCCCACCTGGGGCTTCTTGTCTTGGTTCCCACCACCTTGGTGCCAGCCATCCATCTATCCATCTGTCCATCCGTCCGTCCGTCCGTCCATCCATCCATCCATCCATCCATCCATCTGTCCATCCATCCATCCATCCATCCATCCACCCACCCATCCATGCAATCATCTGCACAGGGCTCTTTCTACCCATGCACACCTCCATCCATCTTCACATCCATCTCTCTCCACATCCGTCCACCCGTGCATCCACCCATCCCTCTGCCCACACATTCACCCATCCCTCCATCTCTCCATCCCTCCATTCCTTCATCCATCCATCCATCCATCCATCCATCCATCCATCCATCCCTCCATCCAGCCACATCCATCCATCCATCCATCCATCCATCCCTCCCTCCATCTCTCCATCCCTCCATTTCTTCATCCATCTCTCCATCCCTCCATCCCTCCAGCCATCCAGCCACTCATCCAGCTGGCCACCCCCAGAAGGAGGGCAGGAGGACCAGGCTGGGACCACTCTGGTCCCAAGAGGTGGCACCACCCACCCCAGCCATACAACCTCCAGCTGCGTGTCACCTCCATCCCTGAGAAAGGACACCACCACCACCTCGATGATTAAAAGGAGGAATTAACGAGGAGCTTTGCAGGCTGTGGACACCCGGGGAGATGTGGCACCACCGCGGCTCAGGGTGGGAGCAGAAGGTGGCACCACAGACTGACCCCAAGGTGAAGGTGATGACACCTCTCAGCGCTGAGCTGGGCAGAAAACAGGCTCAGAACCCCCAGGGCTGGAGGTGCCTCTGGCCGGGGGTGGCCCGGGAGATGCCCAGTGCTGTGATGAGCGTGTCAGGGCTCAGCAGGGCCGCGGGGAGGTGACGGGTGCAGACACAGGCACACAGAGGTGTCCCCACCCAACACCCAGCCCAGGAGATGAGGGACACACCAGGACGGGGCTGCAGGATGGAAGTGAGGGCAAGGTAGGTCCCAACACCTGGTTGGTTGCCCGACTGCTGGCTGGTTGGCTGGTGGCCAGATGGCTAACTGGCTGGTTGGAAGCACGGATGGCTTGTTGGTTGGTTGGCTGGTTGCATGCTTGGCTAGAGAGTTGGCCAGTTGGCTACCTGGCTAGCTGCATGGCTAGACGGCTGGTAGGCAGACAACTGGCCAACTGTTTGGGCTAGCTGGTTGGCCAACTGGCCAGTTGGTTTGAAGGCCAACTTAGATGGCCGGTTGGCTGGCTAGCTAGCTGGCCAGTTGGCTGTCTGGGTGGCTGGTAGCTGATTGGCTAGCTGGCAGGTGGCTAGCTGCTTGGCCAACTAACTGGTTGGCTGGTTGGTAGATGGCTAGCCAGGTGTCTGGCCAGCTAGATGGCTAGGTGGTAGCCTGCTTGGTTGCCAGTTGGCTGGTCGATTGCCTGGCTGGCTAGTTAGCTAGATGGCTAGGTGGTAGCCTGGTTGGTTGCCCGTTATGGCTAGCTGGCAGGTGGCTAGCTGCTTGGCCAACTAACTGGTTGGCTGGTTGGTAGATGGCTAGCCAGGTGTCTGGCCAGCTAGATGGCTAGGTGGTAGCCTGCTTGGTTGCCAGTTGGCTGGTCGATTGCCTGGCTGGCTAGTTAGCTAGATGGCTAGGTGGTGGCCTGGCTGGCTCACTGGTTGGTTACCAGTTAGCCAGTTGGCTGGTTGGTTGCCTGGCTGGCTGGTTAGCTAGACGGTTGGCTGACCAGTTGACCAGGAGGCTGGTTGGCCAACAGGCTGGCTGGCTGGCCAGTTGGCTAGTGGCTGGCTAGATGACCCAGTGGCCCTGTTGGCTGGCTGGTGGCAGGCTGGCTAAGTAGCCATCTGGCTGGGTCAGCCCTGGGGCCGTGCCAGGACGTCCCAGTCCAAGGCCAGGCACCGTCCCCTGCTGCAGGGGGGGGACAAGGTGGCGGTGGCACAGTCCCCCCCCGTCCCTGTCCCCGTCACGCTGCCTCTCATTACGGCGCGGCGGGACCCGCCACCCTCCTGCCGCGCGGCAATTAAGGGCTGCCAACACCGGGGCTTAATTAGAGCCCGGCTGGCGGGGCCGCTGGTGAGTGATGGGAAGGGGCTGCTCGCCTGGCAGCAGCCACCGGCCACGGGGACGGGCTCGGGGACGTGTCCCCCCGGGGGGACGGGGGTCGGGAGGAGCGGGGACCCGCTGTGCCGTCCCCAGGGTGTCCCACGGCCGGGGGGTGACAGCCCAGGGGGTGACACAGCCCAGGGGGGGTGCAGTGACACCGCGTGTCAGCCCCTGGGACGTGCGGGGGTGGCCCTCGGGGGTATCCAGCGTGTGACACCCCAGGGCGTGCAGTGACGGTGACACTGGGTGACATCCCGTGGGCCATGCAGTGACAGCGAGGCTGGGTGATACACTGCGGGACGGCAGTGACGGTGACACCGGGTGACACCCCATGGGCCACGCGGTGACATGGCACTATGTGACAGCCCATGCGCCCGGCACTGACAGTGACTCCGTGTGACAACCCACGGGAGCTGCAGTGACACTGCATGGCAACCGTCGGCCCCGCGGTGACAGTGACACCCTGTGCACTGCGCGGTGACAGTGACACCATGTGACACCCCGGGGAGCAACAGTGATGCTGTGCAGTAGCGCGGGGCTGTGCGGCAGCAGCGTGTGACACGAGTGGGACCGTGCAGCCGTGGTGACACTGTGGGACACCTCAGGGGCTGTGCAGTGACAGTGACACCACGCCACACCCCAGGGACCATGGAGCGATGGTGACACCGTGACACAGGGCTGTGCAGTGACAGTGACACCATGCACAACCACAGGGACCATGGAGGGATGGTGACACCGTGACACAGGGCTGTGCAGTGACAGTGACACCATGCACAACCACAGGGACCATGGAGCGATGGTGACACTGTGACACAGGGCTGTGCAGTGACAGTGACACCACGCACAACCACAGGGACCATGGAGGGATGGTGACACTGTGACACGAGGCAATGCAGTGACAGTGACACCATGCACAACCAGAGGGACCATGGAAGGATAGTGACAGTGACACCACACCACACCCCAGGGACCATGGAGCGATGGTGACACTGTGACACAGGGCTGTGCAGTGACAGTGACACCATGCACAACCAGAGGGACCATGGAAGGATAGTGACAGTGACACCACACCACACCCCAGGGACCATGGAGCGATGGTGACACCGTGACACAGGGCTGTGCAGTGACAGTGACACCATGCACAACCACAGGGACCATGGAGGGACGGTGACACCGTGACACAGGGCTGTGCAGTGACAGTGACACCATGCCACACCCTGGGGACCACGCAGGAACGGTGACACCCGTGACACTGGGGTCCATACAGTGATGGTGACACTGTGCCACACCCCGGGGCTCACACAGGGACAGTGACACCGGGAGCCATGCAGTGACAGTGACACCACGCCACACCCCAGGGACCATGGAGCAATGGTGACACCGTGACACAGGGCTGTGCAGTGACAGTGACACCATGCCACACCCTGGGGACCACGCAGGAACGGTGACACCCGTGACACTGGGGTCCATACAGTGATGGTGACACTGTGCCACACCCCGGGGCTCACACAGGGACAGTGACACCGGGAGCCATGCAGTGACAGTGACACCACGCCACACCCTGGGGACCACGCAGGAACAGTGACACCCGTGACACTGGGGTCCATACAGTGATGGTGACACTGTGCCACACACAGGGACAGTGACAGCGGGGGCCATGCAGTGACACTGGTGACACCGCTGCCTTGTGCTGACACCACGCTCAGCAACCCCCCCAACTGTCCCCTCGGGGGGTCCGTTCCTCCCAGCTATTGGGGTCCCCACTCTTGGGGACAGTCCCCACTGGGGGGTGTCACCCTGTCCCTACAGCCCTGTGGGGGGGACCTGCCAGCTCTGGGGCA
>NW_015090845.1:85153-89303 GCF_001431845.1 Calidris pugnax | reverse complement strand
GGGAGGGGGTGCAGTGGGGAGGGGCGGCCGCCCATCACAGCCCCCGGCAGCCGCAGCGCCATCGATCCCGGCAGCAATTTGCAGAGTTAAATATTTGGCTTGTGCTCCACGTGTCCCGGCTCCTGCTCAAACAACAGCCCCACAGCTCAAACACCCCACAGCTCAAACAACAGCCCCACAGCTCAAACAACACCCCACAGCTCAAACAACAGCCCCACGGCTCAAACAACAGCCCCAACAGCTCAAACACCACCCCACAGCTCAAACAACAGCCCCACAGCTCAAACAACAGCCCCACAGTTTAAACAACAGCCCCACAGCTCCAACAACACCCCACGGCTCAAACAACACCCCACGGCTCAAACAACACCCTACAGCTCAAACAACAGCCCCAACAGCTCAAACAACACCCCACAGCTCAAACAACAGCCCCAACAACTCAAACAACACCCCACAGCTCAAACAACGCCCCACAGCTCAAACAGCCCCAACAGCCCCGGAGCGAGGGGACAGAGGGGCCACAGCCACTCCAGACACTGCCCGATCGATGGTGGGAGGTGCACTGAGCTGGGGCAGCCTCAGCACCCGGCACTGGGGGGATGTGTCAGGGCTGGGAGACACAGCAGAGCACCCCTGGGGCACCGCTGGCACCCACCAGGAGGCAGCTCAGGGACAGCATCTGTGTCATGAGTGCACGGGTCTCAGCCGGGTTGTGACCCCCCCCCAGCCAGACACACGCTGCCCTTCAGGCCCCCTCCACTGTCCCTGCCACCCTGCAGCCACCTGTCACCCACGGGGACGGCTGTGGACTGTGGGGGTGCGACCACCACCCTGGACACGGGGTGTCCTGCCACCTTGTCCCCATGGGGTTTGGCTGGGGGGTGGCCAGGAGGGGGACCCGGGCAGGTCTGTGGGTGCTGGGGGGACGCTGGGGCAGCTGCTGTGGTTGGGGACCACGCGGTGCCCACAGGAGGGACATCAGAGCCCACGGGAGGGACATCAGAAACCATGGGAATGACATCAAAAACCACAGGAAGGACTTGGTGGCCACACACTTGGTGGCCCTTCCCCAGCAGGTGCCATGCCCGGGCACACAGCCCACCCAGGGGCCTCGCCCCCAGCTCAGCCCAGGCCACCAGCCACCCCCAAACTGGGCACCCCAAGGCCACGCCAGCCCCAGCCATCACCGTGGGGACCCTGCACCTCACCCACCCCCCGCAGCCCCTCGCTCCCTCATTCCCGCTAAACTCGTTAGCGCTGGCGAGCGTCAGCAGGGCCCAGCCAGCGCCAAATGCGATTAGGGCGCCCGCCTCGCCTTCTCCTTCCTTCCCCCCCTCCCCGGGCCCGGCGGCAGCGGGAGGGAGGGGGGCAACCAGAGCTTATCTCGGGCTGAGCCAGCCCTGATTTATGGCTGGCTGCGGGGGATCCCGCCATCGCCACCGCAATTACAGGAGAATTAAAAAAATGAAAGAAAAAAGGCAGGGGAGAGTTGGTGCTCATGCGCCTGGAAATTGGGGTACTCGGGGTGGGTGCCCCGGCTCAGGGCTGTGGCTGTCACTGTACAGGGACCACCGGGTGTCCCCAGGTGAGCAAGACAGCACCCCCGGGTGCAGGGGTGAGGTAGAGGAGGATGGAAGGGTGCCCGCCCCCCAAAAAGGGGCATACGCTGGCTGGGAAGGGCTGGGACACCCCAGGAAAGGTCCCTGTGCCCAAAGGCTGGTGCTGGGGACAGCGAGGACACGGTGGTGAGGACACGGTGGTGAGGACACCCAGGGGAGAGTTAGTGCTCGTGCGCGGCCCCCCCCAGCACTGCCAGGAAATTGGGGTACTCGGGGTGGGTGCCCCGGCTCAGGGCTGTGGCTGTCACTGTACAGGGACCACCGGGTGTCCCCAGGTGAGCAAGACAGCACCCCCGGGTGCAGGGGTGAGGTAGAGGAGGATGGAAGGGTGCCCGCCCCCCAAAAAGGGGCATACGCTGGCTGGGAAGGGCTGGGACACCCCAGGAAAGGTCCCTGTGCCCAAAGGCTGGCGCTGGGGACAGTGAGGACACAGTGGTGAGGACACGATGGTGAGGACACCACCTCACTCTGCTGGGTGGGAAGGTGGGTTGGAGCCCGAGCATCCCCGAGGAGCCCCGGGACCACTGTGGAGGGCAGGGGCTGGCAACACTGGGAGGGGGTGACAACAGGATGGGGGGGTGACAACAGGATGGGGGGGGGACAACAGGATGGGGCTGCTCCAGGGGGAAAACACCGACCACAGCAAAGCCCAACAAGTCCCAGAATCGCACCCCAGGAAACCAGACCCACAGCCTGGGGTGTCTGCAGCCAACACAACGCCATGCCCCCCCCCACCCCCAGCCTCTGCTGGAAGACGACGCTCCGAGAAGACAGGATGGACCACCACGGGGATTTGTACTGAAAAAAAAAGAGCAGGAGCGCGCTGATGGGCTCCGCTTGCGTGCGGTGAACTTTACCGAGCGCGGCCGTGCCCCGGCGTGGGAAGGAGCTGGGAGCCAGGCAGGAAAGAGCAGCGCGGGGCGGGCGCGGGCTGGGGAGCCGCGGGGAACCCGCTGCTGGTCAGCACTTTATTAAAACTGAACGTGAAAAGCCAGCACCCGCCTTCGCCCCGGCTCCTGCTCTCCCGCAGGGAAACCACCGCCGGAGGTAAAGCTCAAACAGCGGAAAATGAGTTTGAGGAGGCAAAGTCCCGGCTCCGGGGATGGATGGGACCCTCGGATCCAAAGCCAAGGGAGACCCACGAGTGACGCTGGCAGGAACAGAGGGCAGGAGGGAGGGCGAGCAGCCAGCTGAGCACCTGAGCCACGTGGAATGAGGCACTGCCTGGGCCCCCCCCCAAGGATGATTTAACACGTTTCCGTTAAATCGGTGTGAAAGAAAGGGAAATCCCACATTTAAATTCAGATTAGCTGGGGCTGCGAGGTGGGAGGGGATCAGCCTGGAGACACCCGGTAGCAGAAACAGCACCCAAGAGGCCACCTATTCCCCCGGTGAGGAGATTGTGCTGGAAGACGTTAAAGTGCCTAAATTCACCAAGCCCCACCACACAGACCCACGGGGAGACAACGAGGGCCTCGTCCCCTCCACGGGCTGCAGCCAGGCAAGGGGAGGGTCCCACCCCACAGGGGAGGGGTCCCACCCCACAGCTGCAGGGTCGGGGAAGAACCTGAGCAGGAGGAAAGGAGAAGGGAGATGGAGCCTCTACGTTCACCTTGGGAAGTCTGCAAGGAGACGCCTCATCCCACTGTCTGCATTCAGCTGGTAAAGCTCATTAAAAGAGGTGGCCTTTCACTGCCCTTTTCAAACCTGGAAAATTCAGGCCCTTTTCCATGCCAAAAAGAAAAGGTGAATTAAGAGATGAAATGCCGGAGGAGGAGGTACACCAGCCCTCCGAGCCCAGCCAAGACCGCGCCGGCCGCCAGCCGTGCCCAGAGGAAATCCAGGGAATCCTCCAGGCGGGCGTGCAGCCGCAGGACCTGCCGGCGCGTGCTCTCCCGGTCCCCGGAGTTGTCGATGACGTGAGTGGCCAATTTGCACTTCTCCTCCAGGGGTAGCTGGGAGGCCACGCGAGCTTCTGCCTCCGCCTGGGACAGCCCGTTCCTCTTCATCAGCCGAGAGAGCTGCGTCGGCGGGTCGCTGCCGGGACAGGAGGGTGGCACTGAGATGGGGGTGTGAGGGGAAAGAGTTGGGGGTTTCCCTGCCTTCCTTGGCACAAGGGGGAAAAGCCGGGGTGAAGTGTGGGGGAGGGATGCTCCCTGTTTTGTTTCAGCTGCGGCGCAGCCATCCTGCGCTCGGATCAGTGGAGCCAGCGCCCGCAGCGCTGCCCAGCCTGACCCCGCTGCGTGTGTTTGGCATTCCTACAGCCCCTAACACCAAATCATAGACTCATAGAATGGTCCAGGCCGGAAGGGACCTCCAAAGGCCATCTAGTCCCACCCCCCGCAGTCAGCAGGGACACCCCCAACTAGACCAGGTTGCCCAGGGCCTCATCAAGCCTCACCTTGAATATCTCCAGGGATGGGGCCTCAACCACCTCCCTGGGCAACCTGTTCCAGTGCTCCACCACCCTCACAGTGAAGAACCCTCTCCTCATCTCCAGTCTAAATCTGTTCCCCTCCAGCTTGAAGCCA
>NW_015090845.1:75781-84253 GCF_001431845.1 Calidris pugnax | reverse complement strand
CCTCATGAGGTTCACCTGGGCCCACCTCTCCAGCCTGTCCAGGTCCTTTTGGATGACATCCCGTCCCTCTGGTGTATCAACAACACCACACAGCTTGGTATCGTCCGCAAACTTGCTGATGGTGCCTGCCCCAGCCGATGGAACACAGGTCAGGGAATGCCCAAAGGCAGCCATTTCCCCTGCTGGGTTTTGGGGAAACCTCAGGAAGAAGCCCCTCATACACCAGGATAAAGGAAAGTGTCGCTTCTCACACGGAAATGAGGCTGCACACCGGGGCTGCAGCTCAGCCCCCACCGGGGCAGGAGGGACGTGCCGGTCCCCTCCAGCCTCCAGGAGAGGTGGCAGCGTCCCGGTCCTCACGGTTCACGGGGCACTTACCAATAAACCACCACCGTGTATTTCATAAACTTGGTCAATCTCTTGGTCTCGAAGAGCAGAGGGATGTCGAGGATCACATAGCGGAAAGTGTCGCTTCTCACACGGAAATGAGGCAGCCTTATCGAAGGGCTGCACACCGGGGCTGCAGCTCAGCCCCCACCGGGGCAGGAGGGACGTGCCGGTCCCCTCCAGCCTCCAGGAGAGGTGGCAGCGTCCCGGTCCTCACGGTTCACGGGGCACTTACCAATAAACCACCACCGTGTATTTCATAAACTTGGTCAATCTCTTGGTCTCGAAGAGCAGAGGGATGTCAAGGATCACGTAGCGGTAGCCTGCAGAGATAACAACAGCCCCCCAAAAAAGAAGGGGGAACAGCGTTACTGGGATTCACGAATCTTCTCCAGCAAAGCAAGGGGGAGAGCTCTGCAGCTCCACCCTTACAGCCGAGGGGAGAGCAGAGCCCGCCTGCCCTCCTCCCTCGCGGAGGGAGGAAACGCTTTCGTTCCAAGTTTCCATTGGCAAAAAAAATAATAATAATAATAAAAACCAAAAAAAAAAAAACCAACCCCTAACCTGGATGATCTCAGACCAAAGGTGAAGCTGCAGAAATATAATGAGGAGCTGAAAGGAGAAGCTCAAACGAGCGCGGCTGTGCCTGGCTGGTGAGAGCGGCAGTGGCGCCGTCGTTGCCGGCCTCTCCAGGGGAGCAGTGCCCACAGCAGAATCCCCTCTCTTTCTCACAGGCTGCAGACATCAATGTTTCCCAACTTGGTTCCCTTCCCTTTTTGGAAAGCTTTGGCTAAATGGTTCTGTTTTTCCAAGGGGAGCAAGGAAATCCTTGCAGACTTGAGTCCTTGCAGACCTCTCACAGCCGGGACGCTGATACACGGCTGGGGGGCCTCCGGGCACGGCCCCAGGGCCTAGAACCTCACCAAAATCAGCCAAGTTTGGTTCAAAACCGCCTTCACCAGGTGGAGTAGAGCTTGTGACCGCCAGCTACCGTCCTCCCGGGCCCTGCAGCCCACCCCAGGTTCTCCATGTCCCTCTGCCCTTCGCAAGTAGCAGCTGCCCACGTTTGGGGACATCGGGGTACAGCGCCTCACGGTTCACGGGGCACTTACCAATAAACCACCACCGTGTATTTCATAAACTTGGTCAATCTCTTGGTCTCGAAGAGCAGAGGGATGTCAAGGATCACGTAGCGGTAGCCTGCAGAGATAACAACAGCCCCCCAAAAAAGAAGGGGGAACAGCGTTACTGGGATTCACGAATCTTCTCCAGCAAAGCAAGGGGGAGAGCTCTGCAGCTCCACCCTTACAGCCGAGGGGAGAGCAGAGCCCGCCTGCCCTCCTCCCTCACAGAGGGAGGAAACGCTTTCGTTCCAAGTTTCCATTGGCAAAAAAAATAATAATAATAATAAAAACCAAAAAAAAAAAAACCAACCCCTAACCTGGATGATCTCAGACCAAAGGTGAAGCTGCAGAAATATAATGAGGAGCTGAAAGGAGAAGCTCAAACGAGCGCGGCTGTGCCTGGCTGGCGAGAGCGGCAGTGGCGCCGTCGTTGCCGGCCTCTCCAGGGGAGCAGTGCCCACAGCAGAATCCCCTCTCTTTCTCACAGGCTGCAGACATCAATGTTTCCCAACTTGGTTCCCTTCCCTTTTTGGAAAGCTTTGGCTAAATGGTTCTGTTTTTCCAAGGGGAGCAAGGAAATCCTTGCAGACTTGAGTCCTTGCAGACCTCTCACAGCCGGGACGCTGATACACGGCTGGGGGGCCTCCGGGCACGGCCCCAGGGCCTAGAACCTCACCAAAATCAGCCAAGTTTGGTTCAAAACCGCCTTCACCAGGTGGAGTAGAGCTTGTGACCGCCAGCTACCGTCCTCCCGGGCCCTGCAGCCCACCCCAGGTTCTCCATGTCCCTCTGCCCTTCGCAAGTAGCAGCTGCCCACTGCTGGGGGGTACAGCAAGGGCAGGGGAAAGCTGCAGATCAGAACCTCGCTCCCCCGTGTGTCCCCCAGCCACAAAACACCTCCAGTTTTGCCGGTGTCCCCTCTTTCTAACCCATTCCCCCCTAACCAAGCTGGCCACGGCAATAAAAGCCTTGACAAAGACATTCTCATCCAAGAAGCCACCATTTTACCAGCATCTCCGCCCGGAGAGACTCCTCGCTGCCCTCCAGTTTGATCGATAAGAGCTTTCCTTACACAGCGATCCTCAGAGACAACATCCAGCTATCCCAAATCATTAAAACCTGACTAATGAGGACAAAGCAGCCTGCTGAAGGCACACGGTGCTCTCGCCGAGGGGCAGGACAGCCTCCGCCTCTCGAGCCTGCAGCCCTGGGCTCAAGACTCCATCTCTGGCTCCCGGCTCTCTTGCCTGTTGCTTCCTTCGTGCTTTCTCCTCCTCCTCCTCCTCCTCACCCCGCAGCAGAGCACGGCCCCTGCGGAGCCCCGGCACAGGCCTATTCAGCTGTCACAGGGCTCAGCTTTGATAAGCTCCGCAAAACCAGACTGACTCTATTAAGACATCCTTCTGTCTACACGGAGACCTCCAAAACAGCTGGTGATCTTATCTGGCATTTGATTAGACCAAGTTTGACAGCTGTATTTGTTATATTTATCAGGGGAGAAAGCGGGACTTTGGAAACCACAGCTGTCAGCCCATTTCTCACCTTATCGAGACTAAAAGGGCTCCGCAGCTTTCATTGAAGGCCGGGGAGGTTGGGGGGGCAGGGAAGAATATTTGGCCATTTTGGAAGGTATGACATTATCCAGGAAGTAATCTCAGAAGAGGCCTCACAATGCTTTTCTCAGGCCTTACGGATGTTCTTTAAGCCATAGAAGAAGGTGGTGGTGAAGGGCAGCAGTGAAAGGCAGGAACGAATCCTCCAAACGCCGCCGCGAAAGGCCAAGGGTGGCAGAGCACAAAGGATGTCACTCAATGTTGGTTCCCTTTCTCCTTCCCCATCCCTCTCCCTGCTTTAAAACCAAAGGCAGAGCGAGCAGGGACCAATCCTGCCTGGGCAGGAGCCCCGGTGTGCTGGGACACGGCCTCTTACCTAGCACAAAGTACTTCAAGATCTGTTTGAGCATCTCCTTCTGGATCTCCGGGTGGGTGATGGAGTTCAGCAGCTGCCGTTTCTCCGGGTGGGAGAAGATAATGTTTCCTAGGGCCTCACGATTTATCTCGCCGTTCTCCAAGAGGATCTCGGTGCCAAAGTACCGCACTATCTGCTGATGGGCCTTGAAGTGGGGCTGCACCACTGATAACATCAAACAGCCGGAGGTTAGAGCCGCTCCTCCGGCACAGGCGGGTGTTTGCATCAGCGCTGGGCCTCAAATGAGTTTTGTTCATTAAATAACCCAGGCTCATTCTCCTCGGCGGGCAGCACATCTGCCTGCCAGCACACGCCGAAGCGCGAGCGGGGCGGCTCAGCGCCGCAGCCCGGCAGACACCTGCCACCGGCGCTGCAGGAAAGCAGCTGCAGAAGGAAAAAAAACCACCAACCACCAGCAGCAAAACCCAGCCCTCCCCTCTCTCAGCCCAAGGTCCCTCCGAGGGCTGACACCCCAGAGATCGAAGCATCCTGCAAACATTAATGCAGCGCCACGACCCTCCCCTCGCGCCGGCTGCTGCGCGGGGTTAGAAGTCAAGCAGGGAGAGGACTCGCTGGTGGCCACCAGCCAGGATGGGGGCTGAGCCAAATCCCACTGCCTGCAGGGCGAGGAGTGGAGCAGGGGGATCCTAAAGGGACCAGAGCCAGCGTCAGGTTTATTTTAGCTGAAAACTTCAGCACCAGGTGAATACAGCCTGGCTGCTACCAGCTGGCTCTGCCTGCTACTAAGGATTTGTATTTTTTTTACTGTCTTTCGCCTCAGCCACCAAGTTCTTCGTGAGAATGAACACAGAAACCTTCTAAGAGATCAATTCCTGACAGGTATTTGCAAGGACTCTGACGTTACACCAGCATATAATTTTAAAGCCACCAAAAAAATCACCAACAAAAAGGATGCAGGAATAAAGCCCTCATTAAGATCAAGCCGAGGCTAACCACGGAGAACCACAGACCATGTATCATTTTCTCTCCAAAATCCAGGAACATTGCCACAGGTTGTAACCTCAGGCCGAGCTAATAAAAGTCTTTAAGACCAATTTCTTTCTCCCGTGGAATTTCACATGGAGCCAGTTTCAGGGTGGCTGAAATCCATACAGTAAATAAACACGTATAAAAAAGGAATTGGAGAAAAAGGAAGTGATTGGTAGAAAACCGACACCGAGTATCTGTCATGTTTTCCTATCGTCTCCGAGGGCTTTTAGCACTTCCAGCAAATGTTCTGCACCTCGAGGGGAATTACAGTGCAATAAAATGTGAAGAGCATCGCAGCTTTGTGTGGCTACAGGTTAAGTTCTTCACCAAACAGAAAAGGTGCAGGCACTTCAGAATGACACTGCTGCTGGGCTGCAGACCCCAAACCTCCCGCACACACAATCAGCAGCCCCTCCTGGAGTGAGTGCTCCTCGTTATCCCGGTGGTACGGGGGGGTTAACACCCCCATCCGCATGGTGTGGGTAATCAGGGAGAGCAGGGTCTGCTCTGGTCCTGTGGAGGCAACAGCTCTGGAATTTTGGGTCTTTTCCGTGGCCAGGAGAGCAGGTTTGCAGCGCAGCGAGGGGCAGGTGTGCTGTGCAGAAGCACAGACCGAATTCCCTCTGATCTGGGATATTTGGAGCCTCTTTTTTTTTTTTTTTTTCCTCCCATCACATTAAGGCACTAGTAATCTTGTGGACCAGTCTCTCAGTATTTACAACCAAAGGGAAATCCTCTTTCCCACCCAAGGTGTTCCAGGATGGGTGTCCTGGCGCTGGAGCTGGAGGGGTATCAGATCAGCTGAAGGAACCTTCTTTACAGAGAAGGGCATTTATTTTGCCACAAGTTGGCTTTCACAGCCGTGGAGCTATTGCACTCCAGGAGAGGGAAACTCAGGGCAAGATCTCCCCGTGGTGTTTGTTATTAGGACAAGATAGAGTTTTGGGGTTTTTTTTCCTTTATTAAAAATATATCCTCGTCCCGATCCCCCTGAGAGAGCTGCTCCATGGACGTGGGAGGGAAAGAGTGATCCAATGTGCCCAGAGCACCCTCTGCCGTCTGCGCCTCCCGCATCCCTCCCAGTTGTCAGGGGAACCTCAGAAGAAAGACGCACCCTCTGCCGTCTGCGCCTCCCGCATCCCTCCCAGTTGTCAGGGGAACCTCAAGGAGAAACATCAACCCCGCAGGACTCACCCTCCCTGGCGAGAACATCGGCATCAATCACAGCACAGCCCAGCTCCCGCAGGACGGCCACCACCGTGCTCTTCCCCGTGGCGATGCCACCCGACAGCCCCACCAGGAACATCGTGCCCTGGAATTGGAAAGAAAGGAGCTTGAACACACGCCAGGACGGGGTTGTTTTCTTCCCGCTGTGTCCATCAACTGTTCATCCCAAACAGGCGACTTCATTCAAAGCTCATTTTAATACGATCTCAGGGCGGTACCGAGACATGAGTGTTGGTGGTGTTGTCGATACACCAGAGGGATGGGATGGCATCCAAAAGGACCTGGACAGGCTGGAGAGGTGGGCCCAGGTGAACCTCATGAGGTTCAACAAGAGCAAATGCAAGGTTCTGCACCTGGGCCGGAACAATCCTGGCCACCAATACAAACTGGGGGGTGAGGGATTGGAAAGCAGCCCTGAGGAAAGGGACTTGGGGGTGCTGGTGGAGGAGAAGCTGGACATGACCCACTGCCTGCAGGGCGAGGAGTGGAGCAGGGGGATCCTAAAGGGACCAGAGCCAGCGTCAGGTTTATTTTAGCTGAAAACTTCAGCACCAGGTGAATACAGCCTGGCTGCTACCAGCTGGCTCTGCCTGCTACTAAGGATTTGTATTTTTTTTACTGTCTTTCGCCTCAGCCACCAAGTTCTTCGTGAGAATGAACACAGAAACCTTCTAAGAGATCAATTCCTGACAGGTATTTGCAAGGACTCTGACGTTACACCAGCATATAATTTTAAAGCCACCAAAAAAATCACCAACAAAAAGGATGCAGGAATAAAGCCCTCATTAAGATCAAGCCGAGGCTAACCACGGAGAACCACAGACCATGTATCATTTTCTCTCCAAAATCCAGGAACATTGCCACAGGTTGTAACCTCAGGCCGAGCTAATAAAAGTCTTTAAGACCAATTTCTTTCTCCCGTGGAATTTCACATGGAGCCAGTTTCAGGGTGGCTGAAATCCATACAGTAAATAAACACGTATAAAAAAGGAATTGGAGAAAAAGGAAGTGATTGGTAGAAAACCGACACCGAGTATCTGTCATGTTTTCCTATCGTCTCCGAGGGCTTTTAGCACTTCCAGCAAATGTTCTGCACCTCGAGGGGAATTACAGTGCAATAAAATGTGAAGAGCATCGCAGCTTTGTGTGGCTACAGGTTAAGTTCTTCACCAAACAGAAAAGGTGCAGGCACTTCAGAATGACACTGCTGCTGGGCTGCAGACCCCAAACCTCCCGCACACACAATCAGCAGCCCCTCCTGGAGTGAGTGCTCCTCGTTATCCCGGTGGTACGGGGGGGTTAACACCCCCATCCGCATGGTGTGGGTAATCAGGGAGAGCAGGGTCTGCTCTGGTCCTGTGGAGGCAACAGCTCTGGAATTTTGGGTCTTTTCCGTGGCCAGGAGAGCAGGTTTGCAGCGCAGCGAGGGGCAGGTGTGCTGTGCAGAAGCACAGACCGAATTCCCTCTGATCTGGGATATTTGGAGCCTTTTTTTTTTTTTTTTTTCCTCCCATCACATTAAGGCACTAGTAATCTTGTGGACCAGTCTCTCAGTATTTACAACCAAAGGGAAATCCTCTTTCCCACCCAAGGTGTTCCAGGATGGGTGTCCTGGCGCTGGAGCTGGAGGGGTATCAGATCAGCTGAAGGAACCTTCTTTACAGAGAAGGGCATTTATTTTGCCACAAGTTGGCTTTCACAGCCGTGGAGCTATTGCACTCCAGGAGAGGGAAACTCAGGGCAAGATCTCCCCGTGGTGTTTGTTATTAGGACAAGAGAGAGTTTGGGGTTGTTTTTTTTCTTTATTAAAAATATATCCTCGTCCCGATCCCCCTGAGAGAGCTGCTCCATGGACGTGGGAGGGAAAGAGTGATCCAATGTGCCCAGAGCACCCTCTGCCGTCTGCGCCTCCCGTCTCCCCGTGGTGTTTGTTATTAGGACAAGAGAGAGTTTGGGGTTGTTTTTTTTCTTTATTAAAAATATATCCTCGTCCCGATCCCCCTGAGAGAGCTGCTCCATGGACGTGGGAGGGAAAGAGTGATCCAATGTGCCCAGAGCACCCTCTGCCGTCTGCGCCTCCCGCATCCCTCCCAGTTGTCAGGGGAACCTCAAGGAGAAACATCAACCCCGCAGGACTCACCCTCCCTGGCGAGAACATCGGCATCAATCACAGCACAGCCCAGCTCCCGCAGGACGGCCACCACCGTGCTCTTCCCCGTGGCGATGCCACCCGACAGCCCCACCAGGAACATCGTGCCCTGGAATTGGAAAGAAAGGAGCTTGAACACACACCAGGACGGGGTTGTTTTCTTCCCGCTGTGTCCATCAACTATTCGCCCCAAACAGGCGACTTCATTCAAAGCTCATTTTAATACGATCTCAGGGCGGTACCGAGACATGAGTGTTGGTGGTGTTGTCGATACACCAGAGGGATGGGATGGCATCCAAAAGGACCTGGACAGGCTGGAGAGGTGGGCCCAGGTGAACCTCATGAGGTTCAACAAGAGCAAATGCAAGGTTCTGCACCTGGGCCGGAACAATCCTGGCCACCAATACAAACTGGGGGGTGAGGGATTGGAAAGCAGCCCTGAGGAAAGGGACTTGGGGGTGCTGGTGGAGGAGAAGCTGGACATGAGCAGGCAGTGGGCAGCTGCAGCCCAGAAGGCCAATCCCATCCTGGGCTGCATCAAAAGAAGTGTTGCCAGCAGGTCCAGAGAGGTGATTCTTCCGCTTTACTCTGCTCTGGTGAGACCTCACCTGGAGTACTGTGTGCAGG
>NW_015090845.1:70472-75637 GCF_001431845.1 Calidris pugnax | reverse complement strand
ACGAGGCCCTGGGCAACCTGGTCTAGTTGGGGGTGTCCCTGCTGACTGCGGGGGGGTGGGACTAGATGGCCTTTGGAGGTCCCTTCCAGCCTGGGCAATTCTGTGATTCTATGAGCATGATTTTAGAATCATAGAATCTTCTAGGTTGGAAGGGACCATAAAGATCATCTAGTCCAACCATCAACCTAACTCTGACAAAAAAATAAGAAATAAGCAATAAAAAAATCACTAAACCATATTCCTGAGGACCATGTCAACCCGTCTTTTGAACACCTCCAGGGATGGTGCCTCAACCACCTCCCTGGGCAGCCCATTCCAATGCTGGATAACCCTTTCCATGAAGAAATGTTTCCTAATATCCAATCTGAACCTCCCCTGGTGCAACTTGAGGCCATTTCCCCTTGTCCTATCTCCTGTGACTTGGGAGACGGGACCGACCCCCGCTTCTCTACACCCCCCTTCAGGTAGTTATAGAGCACGATAAGGTCTCCCCTCAAATTTTGACACCCCTGTGAGCAGGGTACCCCTGTTTTAGAGGCTGAAGAACAGGGTTGGGTTACATGAGGCTTCCCTGGCCCCTGCTAACTCTGGATGCACAGCTCAAGCCGGACAGGTTCCCTGCAGCTCCACGCAACTCCCTCCCCTTGAACATCCGCACCCATCAAGCCACAGTCTCACCTACAGCACCCAAAATCAGGGGAGATTTCTGGCAGGGTTGTTGAGGGTGACCCAGGACCAGTGATAAAGGGGAAAAATCCAGACATTTCGGCCCAGACCAAGAAACACATGGACTGAGAGGGAGAACCCTGCCTGATCTCCACGGCCGGGGTGTAGGAGGAGATAAGCTTCCTCTGACATAACTGGGATGCAAAGCACCGAGGCCAGTAACTAAATCACATCCCCACGTCCCCTGGAAGCCAGCACCAGCATCATCAGCCCAAGAGACACAAGAAATCATGGCTCTGAGCAGTGAATTTGTGTCTGTTAACCTGCAAACACGACACTAAAAACAGATTCTGCCCTCGCTGACGGCCTTGAGGCTGGGAGGGAGCTGGTAATCCCCTGGCTGACCCGGAGCAGGTGACTTCTCTCACAGGTTCTGCACTGAGATCTCTCCCCACTCAACCCAAACCCTGCAACTCTCAAAATCCTGCTCACAACCATTCAACCAACCAGAGGGGGCTCCGGACAGGAGTGGGGACTCCTGCAAGCAAGGTGGGATCTGCATCCCTGAAAAAGCAACAGCCACAGCAGACTGGGAAAGCACGTGTCCTGCAGGGCCTGGGACAGCTGTAGCAGTGCAGGAAACAGACCCCAGTGTCCCCTCTCCAGTCCCCACGGAGCAACCCCGGTCCCAGCCAAGGGCATCCAGGGCTTTGTGCAGCTGAGTCCTGCAAATCCCCAAGGACAGAGCCTCCAACTTCACTGTCACTTGTCCTATCTCCTGTGACTTGGGAGACGGGACCGACCCCCGCTTCTCTACACCCCCCTTCAGGTAGTTATAGAGCACGATAAGGTCTCCCCTCAAATTTTGACACCCCTGTGAGCAGGGTACCCCTGTTTTAGAGGCTGAAGAACAGGGTTGGGTTACATGAGGCTTCCCTGGCCCCTGCTAACTCTGGATGCACAGCTCAAGCCGGACAGGTTCCCTGCAGCTCCACGCAACTCCCTCCCCTTGAACATCCGCACCCATCAAGCCACAGTCTCACCTACAGCACCCAAAATCAGGGGAGATTTCTGGCAGGGTTGTTGAGGGTGACCCAGGACCAGTGATAAAGGGGAAAAATCCAGACATTTCAGCCCAGACCAAGAAACACATGGACTGAGAGGGAGAACCCTGCCTGATCTCCACGGCCGGGGTGTAGGAGGAGATAAGCTTCCTCTGACATAACTGGGATGCAAAGCACCGAGGCCAGTAACTAAATCACATCCCCACGTCCCCTGGAAGCCAGCACCAGCATCATCAGCCCAAGAGACACAAGAAATCATGGCTCTGAGCAGTGAATTTGTGTCTGTTAACCTGCAAACACGACACTAAAAACAGATTCTGCCCTCGCTGACGGCCTTGAGGCTGGGAGGGAGCTGGTAATCCCCTGGCTGACCCGGAGCAGGTGACTTCTCTCACAGGTTCTGCACTGAGATCTCTCCCCACTCAACCCAAACCCTGCAACTCTCAAAATCCTGCTCACAACCATTCAACCAACCAGAGGGGGCTCCGGACAGGAGTGGGGACTCCTGCAAGCAAGGTGGGATCTGCATCCCTGAAAAAGCAACAGCCACAGCAGACTGGGAAAGCACGTGTCCTGCAGGGCCTGGGACAGCTGTAGCAGTGCAGGAAACAGACCCCAGTGTCCCCTCTCCAGTCCCCACGGAGCAACCCCGGTCCCAGCCAAGGGCATCCAGGGCTTTGTGCAGCTGAGTCCTGCAAATCCCCAAGGACAGAGCCTCCAACTTCACTGTCACCTTATCATAGAATGGTTTGGGTTGGAAGGGACCCTAAAGCCCACCCAGTGCCACCCCCTGCCCTGGGCAGGGACACCTCCCACCACACCAGGTTGCTCCAAGCCCCCTCCAACCTGCCCTTGAACCCCTCCAGGGATGGGGCAGCCACAGCTTCTCTGGCCAACCTGGGCCAGGCTCTCACCACCCTCACACCAAACAAGTTCTTCCCCACAGCTCAGCTCCATCTCCCCTCTTGCAGGGTCCAACCCTTCCCCCTCCTCCTAGGGCTCCCCTCCCTCATCCAGAGTCCCTCCCCATCTCTCCTGGAGCCCCTTGAGGGACTGGAAGGGGCTCCAAGGTCTCCCTGGAGCCTTTTCTTCTCCAGGCTGAACCCCCCAACTCTCTCAGCCCCCCCTCCCAGCAGAGGGGCTCCAACCCTCTGATCATGATCACCTCATCCAGGGTGACACCACCCTCACAGACAAGGAGCCTGAAACTCCCAAACCCCAGCTTGTGACTATTGCCTCTTGCATCTGAGAAGGAACAGGCTTCATCATCTTTGGCCAGGAGCCACAGGCTGCTGGTAGACATCCCTCAGCTTCCTCTTGCCCAGAGGAAGGGAGGCCCAGCTCCCGCTGCCTCTCCGGATGAGCCACATACCCCAAAACCCAACCATCTCCATAAATATCACTCTGCCTAACCTGCTTCTGGCATCACACCTCCTTCCAGACACAGTGGCCACCAGCCCCCCCAAAATCAGGTACCTCCTGCCCTCACCATCCCCCACCAACAGGGACCATGCCACTTTGTGCCCAAAGCCAGCAGTCAGGAACAGAGGGCTGCTGAAAATGGGCAAACACACAGCACTGCTTCCTTTTTACTAGAAAAAGGACATTTGTGTCATAACTCAGGCCTACGAACAGGACCCAGACCCACATTCAGGGGGTGAGGAGGGGCACGGATAAAGGAGGAGCCAGGAGTTGGAGCAAAAACCAGCAATGTTGCACAGCGACTTCGCTTCGTGGCTGCCGAGAGCCGCAGCCAGCCCGCAGCAACCCCACGTGCTCCTTTCCCTGCTCAGATGCCAGACAAACAGATGGGGTTAACGCCAGCAACAAGGAGGGGGAACTCAAAGGGAATCAGAAAGGGCAAGTGAATGCTTTCCCCGTGTAAAGCTTTGCTGCCAAGCGAGTACCGGTGCCTTTCCTGGCGCTACAGCGGGCTCGGTGTGAGGAGAGGGGCTGTTTCTCTACTTATTGCAGCAGGTTAAAACCCAGCCCTCCCTGGCAGGGTTTTATACACCCTCCACAACAAGGGCTAACACTCTACAAGGAGAATCAGGCCTTTGGTGCGCTGCCTTGCAGGGGTGGAGGCTCCACTCACATGTTTTCTTTAAAAATACATAAAAATCCTGGCCATGTAGAGTAAATACCGGGTTTTAACTGCAGTAACCCCGAAGCTCTGGCCTCCAGCCTCAGCTGGGACTTGATCCCAAAACCCCTGCTATTTCTGTCCCTCCCTTACGTACCTCCGCAGGCAGGCGGCTGCTGCGAGAATTACTGCAGGGGTAAAAGAGCACTTGGAAGGGTTAGAGGAGAAACAACGGCCAAACAGGGTTTGAAAACACTCGTGCTGTCACAGGGCCTGTACAGATACAAGATTCACGGTACGAGGTATAAATATTTAACGAGCTTGGGTTTGAACTGTACACCAGGGTAGAAAGGCCAGCCCGTTCCTGCAGATGTTACAGGCAGGAGCCAGAATCAGTTTTCCCCAAAAAACCACCAGTTTTTTTGGTGTGTTTGGCCTGTGCCAACTAAATCAAGCATGGGGAAAGCCAAAAGGCAAGTCGCAGAGGCTCGTCAGACTGGAAAACTTGGCAAGTTATTCCTGCTGTGAGGAAGGGTGGTCTGGGAGAGGGAACCCAGAGCCCTGAGGAAGACTGGGGTGCCAAAATTTCCCCCGTGTCCCGATTTGTCTGGTCTTTGAGCAGGGCAGGAGTCGCCCACCCTGACGCCATGGGGCTGGCACACCAAGGGGGACAGAGGACACCCCCCAGTGCCATCCTACACCCTGCCCTCCTGCTCCCATCCTCGGCTCTGCCTGGGGCCTGGTGCACGGACAGACCCGGAGTTTGGCTCCAGGAGGCTGCAATTAGAAGGAAAAATCATAACATCCACGTTACCTCAGTGGGGAAAACGCCCCCACCACACCCCCCGCCATGAACCACCCCCGGGCCCTTTCGGTCGGTGATCAATCAACCCTCCCGCACCCACAGCTGTGGCCTGGCAGGGCCCTGACACCAAAACGGCGCTTTCCCGGTGGAACCGAGCCCAGCCCGGGGCCGTGGCCGCCCCCCGAGGCCTCCCGGGGCCTGTAACGCGGTGGGAGTCAGGCCGGGCCGCCCCGGGGGAGGCAGGACGGCGGGACCGGGCGGGGAGAGGAGGCAGGCAGGCCCGGGAGGGCGGCGGGACCGGGCGGGGAGGATGAGGCCCCACAGGCCCCGGCGGCAGCGGGCCGGGGTACGAGGCGCAGCGCGGGTCCCTCAGGCCGCCCCCCCCACTCCCCCTCCGCCCGGCTTCAGGCGCAGCGCAGTGCCCCGCGCGCCTATTGGCTGCTGCGAAGAGGGGAGCCCCCTCCCAGCCAATAGGCGCCGCCCTCGTTAGACTCGGCCCGCCCCCTCGGGCAGGAAGAGGGTGGGGGCGCGGGCGCCACGGCCCGGG
>NW_015090845.1:55087-70449 GCF_001431845.1 Calidris pugnax | reverse complement strand
CCGCCGCTCCCCGCTACGGCGGGCGGCTCTGCGCGGCTTCCCCGGTGTGGGAGAGCTCTCCCACCCCCGCGGCGTCTACAGAGGCCAACGGGAACCCTAAGCCGGGCCCCGGGTAGAGCCCGGCCCCCACACTCCCGCGCAGACTACCGGTCCCGGCATGCCCCGCGAGCCGCCGTCCAATCGCGGCGCGCTTTGTTGAGGGGGTGCGGCAGGCGCCGAGGCCCCGTTTCAAGATGGCGGAGGACGGTGAGACAGCAGTGAGGCGCCCGCCGGCGAGGCCTCCGCGGCCGCCGGCGGAGGAGAACGACCACGAGCACTGCAGCGACTGCGAGAACGAGGCGGAGCGCGGCTCCCACAGGGGGTGAGCGGCGGCCGGGGCCGCCCCCGCGGCGGTGACCGGGCCCATTGAGGCGGGCAGCGGCCGGGAAGTGCGCGGCGCCCCGCCCCGCCGGCGCGCTGATTGGCCGCCGGGCAGCATCCCGCGCTGCGATTGGGCGAGCGGCCCGTCAGTCTGGCTGGGGGGGACGGGCCCGCTGGGCTTCCATTCACGCCTGTCGTGGGAGCGTGTTCTGAAGCTAAGCAGGGTCGGGCCCGTTCGTGGCGTGGATGGGTGACGGCCTGCGGGATGTCTGCGGGACAGCCAGAAAGTAGCCGCGAGTGCCTTTTTTTTGCAGAAATGAGCCCAGTTCGCAGCTCTTGTTGTCCGTGCGTTAGGGTGTGTCTCCTTACATTCTCCCTGTTCTCCAGCACAAGCCCCATCCTCCTCCTGGCACCTCCGGCGCTGCGGTGGCACGCAGGGTGGTGGCACGGTTTGGGTGCATTATCCCACTCCCGGGAGCCTGTGGCCTCCCACGGCCGTCGCTGCGCCCTGGAAGAAGCCCAGGCTTCTGCACACCCATCCTGTTGTTATCCTAAACCCAGCCCAGGGTTTTGCAAAGCTCAGCTGATGTTGTCTTGTGGTTTGGAGGAGCGTGGTGTCCAGAGGTATGAGATGGTGAAATAGCAACAATTAGGCTGGGGGCGAGCGCACGCCGCGGAGCAGGACCTTATCTAGGTAGGAAAGATCTAAAATCCCTAACGTAGTACTCTCGTTACTCACTGCCTTAATTAGCGAGGCACAGAGCTGCCTGGCCGTGCCTGTGGTTTGCAGGAGAGGCTTTGTCCTCGTTCCCGCTGGCTTTGCACGCGGCAGCGCACGGGAACGTCACGTGTTTCCAGAGGTTTCCAGGGGTTTTGTGACTTGTGCTCCGTGCACGGGAGCCTCGCCGGGCTCTTCTTCCTGCTTTCCCAGCCCAGCGACGCGGAGACCGTCGCCTTGAAGAGCTTTTCTCCCTCCATGGGCAGCTCTCCGTAGGCAATCCCGCCTGTCCGCTGGGTGAAGTGAATAAAAGGTCACGCAAGAAATATCACAGAGGCTTTTTTTTATGACAGCACAGATGCCTGTTTATATTTTATTTGCCTCCCGGGTGTGGCACCGTGTCTCAGTTTAATAGGTTTAGCCGTGCTTGGAGAGATTTTTCTTTTCTTTCCCTCTGACATGATTAGGTTTGTGGAAACCAGAACCAAGCAGAGAGGAGACGCTGTGCTTAATCACTGTTATTTCCCAGCCCGGCGGCTCAGCCAGCCCTTTGCCAGGAAAAAGTGTGTTCTTGAGCCCTCTGCGCATCCTGGTGTGGGCATCGCACCTTCTGCAGCCCCCAGGAGTTAAAATGCAGTTGCCTGCCCTGGCTTGGGCTGGCACTGAAGCACAAGCAGCTGACTGGGCAGCTTGGGAAATGTCCTGTAAGAAATATACATAGGGAGTTCGGATTGCCCAGGGAATAATTGATCGCATCCTGGGCTGCATCAAAAGCTGCGTTGCCAGCAGGTCCAGAGAGGGGATTCTGCCACTTGACTCTGCTCTGGTGAGACCTCACCTGGAGTATTGTGTGCAGGTCTGGAGCCCTCAATAGAAGAAGGACATGGACCTGATGGAGAGGGTCCAGAGGAGGGTCACAAGGATGATCAGGGGGATGGAGCACCTCTGCTCCGAGGACAGGCTGAGGGAACTGGGGTTGTTCAGCCTGGAGAAGAGGAGGCTCCGGGGAGACCTAATAGCAGCCTTCCAGTACCTGAGGGGAGCCTACAGGAAGGCTGGGGAGAGCCTGTTTAGAAAGGCCTGCAGTGACAGGACGAGGGGCAATGGCTTCAAGCTGGAGGGGAACAGATTTAGACTGGAGATGAGGAGAGGGTTCTTCCCTGTGAGGGTGGTGGAGCACTGGAACAGGTTGCCCAGGGAGGTGGTTGAGGCCCCTTCCCTGGAGATATTCAAGGAGAGGCTCGACGAGGCCCTGGGCAACCTGGTCTAGTTGGGGGTGTCCCTGCTGACTGCGGGGGGGTCGGACTAGATGGCCTTTGGAGGTCCCTTCCGGCCTGGGCAATTCTATGATTCTATGATAATGTTAAAAGTGTGGCTGATGGGTAGAGTGATAACGAGCGTGAGCCAAGGGAGGCTTTGGAGCTCTGCCCCCCAAAATCTAGTTGGGGGAGTGTGGCTGATGGGTAGAGTGATAACGAGCAGGAGCCAGGGAGGCTTTGGAGCTCTGGCAAATCTCCTCTGCCCCCCAAAATCTAGTGGGGGATCCACCTAGGAGAGAAAAGACCAGGCAGTAGGAAAGATGGTGTTATTCTTTTTGATACGTGTAGATTCTGTTGATTTTGTACCGTCACGTTATGCTGGGGGCATTTCTGGTCACCCCAAACTGAGCCCTGTCCCCAAAAATGGGGAAGTGCTTGGAGCCGCTGGGGTTTGTGGAGCGATGCTTGGAGTCCTGCCTCTGCCCAGCGCCTGTCGGGAGTCACTGGATCTTGGCTCTGAGATTTAAAACATCAAAATGTTGCTTAGTGAGAGCAATACTTCCTTTCCTTTTAAGGACAGGAAAGAGGAATTGAGTTTCCTGTGCCTTGGTCCCGTGTCAGCACTGGGAAGTGGCTGCCCTGCTCTCCGCTGCCGCGTCCGAGCTGATTTCCTAGACCTAAAAAAAAAGTCCCACTTTCGTATTTGGGGTGGTTTCCTTTGTGCAGAGGGGGCTGCGGTGGCGTCTCTGGTGTCTGCAGAGGGTTTATTCCTGTCGCAGATAAAGGACACAGGGAAGGCAGAGCCACCAGCACGGGCTGCGCTCCCCGGAGCTGCCATGAGCCCGTGGGATTTGTCAGTTCATGGGCAGCAAGTGGCAGCGGTGAAACCAGGGATTGCAGTGCCCCAGTCCTGTGAAATGGGTACATTGTTGGCAAAGCCAACCAGGGAAGGGATTTTGGGTTCACAGGGAAGGCAGAGCCACCAGCACGGGCTCCGCTCCCCGTAGCTGCTGTGAGCCCCGTGGGGTTTGTCAGCTCACACACAGGGAAGGCAGAGCCACCAGCACGGGCTGCGCTCCCCGGAGCTGCCATGAGCCCGTGGGATTTGTCAGTTCATGGGCAGCAAGTGGCAGCGGTGAAACCAGGGATTGCAGTGCCCCAGTCCTGTGAAATGGGTACATTGTTGGCAAAGCCAGCCGGGGAAGGGATTTTGGGTGGGGAAAAGTCCAGGGAGGGTCCTGTGACCTGACCTGGGTTGTTGCTGGACGGGGGTTTGATAGCAAAGGGGCTTTTCTTGGCAGGACAGCGGGTTGGGTGCTCCCTGCCCACACTTACACCACGAGAGGGTGTTCCTGGGACAACTGCCGAGCTCTCACACACACAGTTTGGGTGTAGGTGTTACCTGGAGCCCCGTAGTGTCACGCTCTGCTTTGGGACCTGTGCTCTGCCATCTGCAGAGCCTCCCTCCCCGCTCCGGCCCCTAATGAGATTACAACCTAAGTACCGCGCCCGATTAGCCCCAGGTTTGGCAGAAGGATTTTCCAGCACCTAAATAGGGAGCAGGGATCTATTATTTCTCATCTGACACCTTTCAGGCGAGGCAGCCAGGCCGTGCGGTGGGGGGATTGCAAACCACACCAGCCCTTGTCCCAGTCTGTGTTTCCAGTATGGATTTTGAGGAAGAACCAGCAGCTTTTGGTACCGTTTGCTGCCTTAGGTGTGAGACAGTCTGTGAGCCCAGGTGTGGCATTTCGATTTGTGTAATGACAGGTGCTTTTTGATCACCACAATGCGTGTGCTGCAGGGAGTAATGTCTGTCCCTGCTGTTGAAATCCCCCCGTGACAACCCAGAGCTCCCCACCAGGCTTGGGGAGCTGTTGGCAGCCGGAATTGTCCTTCCTTGTGCTTCCCCTCCTCCCAAAAATAAGGCTCTCAGATCTGGGAACACAGCGGGATCGTGCCCGGATCCAAGCGATAGCCAACTCTGTGCTAAGCACCAGTTTGTTACTGGATGTGACTGGTGTTTGCCAGCTTCCAGAGGGGCTGAGCTGGGGGAGGACAGTCACTCTGAGCACGTCTCGCCTCGAGCAAGCCCAGGTGATTTATTTAGGTGCTTCCAAAAGTCTGTTTTCGAGATGGCTCAGGTTATGGGTGTTATTTTCTGCGCGGTGGTTAATTGGGGGCTCCTTTCCCTCCAACTCGAGGAGCTGTCTGGTAGCAGGGATGGGGGGGCTGCAGCGATAGGTGATGGCCGTGCCGGCGGCGGTGCCTTTATGGGAGAAGGGAAAAGTGTTTTCCTTGGGCAGAAAACGGGCCGTTGTGGTCCCGCGGGTAATCGGGAGACGTTCCACATAGAGCAGCCAACCTCCTCCACCCGCTTTATCTCCTGAAGCAGCTCGGGCTGGAAGGGAGATATGGGAGGAAAAAAGGCCGTGGGCTGTGGGGCAGGAGCTGGGCTGGGAGTTAACCCTTCCGAGGGGTGACACCCCTTCAGCCCTCGCAGCGACCTGGGTCATATCAGCTGGGATTTCAGGGGGTGGCAGCTCGTCCCAGGACACTGGTGGGACATTGCTGTTAATTTGGGGAGTGTCTGAGGGGCTGCAGCTACACTGGAGCATAAAGAAGATGATATTGGTTTTCCTAAATGGACTTTAAAATAGAAAATACCTATAATTGTTGCATCCCAAGTTGTAACCTTAGGTTTTTCCAACATTTTCCTCCGTGCTGGCGGCTCCTCTGCCAGGTTGGTTTTCATCTCCCAGCTGGAGCAGGGCCCTTCCCCATGTCACAGCACCTGGGAATGCAAACCCTCACCCCACCTTACGCCACCCTGATTTCTTCCAGGTCACGACGGCTTTGCTCATAAATCAGGGGGGATTTTTCTCAGCTCTTTTACCTGGGAGCCCGGCGCGGGGCTGGAGCGATATTGGTTGGGCTGAACTCATTAGCAGCAAGCTGGGAGTTGGCAGCTCTGATTTATGAAGCCGAGCGACACCGAGTGAATATGCAGGGGCTGGGAGGATTTTATTTGTTGCATCTGACACCCGCAGCATCCCAACTCGGAGGTGACCTGGGAAAACGTGTCCTGCTCCTTCAGAAGGGGCGGGTTCTGGTGTCTGCCCTCGCACGTGCTCGTGAACACCCCCTCGTGCCATCACTTTGTGGTGTTAAAATTGGTAAGAAGTGAGTTGGGTGTGTTTATTGCAGTTCTGTGATGGGTGGTTTGCCTCATCCCCAGGACCTCAGTGTGGCCACCCCGGCTGGTTGGGGACCTGCCAGGTCTCTCTCGTGCTCTTGCTGCAAGGAGTTAAAAAAAAAAAACAAACCAAACCAACCACCAAACCCAACCCGTTGCACATTTGTCACCAAAATCAATAGCGGTGTCAGCACCGCTTTGCCGTAATTACTTTTGCTGTCGTGTCAGAGCTGGCATCTCCCCGCGTGGAGGTGAAGCCCTTTCCCGGGGGTGGAAGGAAAGGTGAGGTGTCCCCCCCAAGGGGTGCTGGTGGCTTTGTGGCTGCTCCTCTCTCTGCTCTTGGAGAAGATGCGGGGCTTCTCATCGAGCCCCCTTTCGCAGAGCAGCTCACCCCGTGCGACTGATTGTTCCCCAAGAGCAGATGGTTGTCACCTCCCGGGGTTTCACCTGGGGCTCTGCTGATAGATGGGGAATTATTTTCCTAAACAAGAGTCCCCGCTGCTGTTTGGGTTTTATCTGGAGGAAAACCTTCCCCGGCTCAGCTGCTCCGTGTCCTGCAAACCAGACGTCTCTGCTCCGCGGGGCGAGGGCTGCCCGTCACATCGGGTTTCTGCGCCCTGAGCATCAGCAGCCTCCCCATCCGCAGACATCCCTCAAAAACACATTCCTCAGTCCACTTTTCCCTGGTTTCAAAACTCACTGCTCAGCCCAGGAATTTTTTTTTTTATAACCTTATTCCCCTCCCGGCTCCCTCCTTTCCCTGGCCTTGCTGAAAAAACTAGTTGGATGCTGCTCCGACATATTTTCCAGTGTGTTTCTTCTTTCCTTTCCTTGCTCCACCCTTTTTACTGCTATCTTGTGCTTGGTGAAGACATTAAGCTGGTCCAGGAGGCAGCAGCACTTGGGAGGGGGAGTGGGGTTCCAGGCTGGAGGGTGCTTTTGGTTCACCCTCTGCCTCTGGGCAGGTCAGAGCCGTGTGGTTGTCTCCACTGTTGAAAGCAGAAATCATTTTGGGGGTGCGAGGAAGGAGACACCTGTATATCATAGAGTAAATAATATATTGCTTTGGATCCCCGAGCTGAGATTTGGGGAAAGAAGAGGATGAGGTCCCCAGGCCCCGGAGAGCAGGGATGTGTTGGCACCCACTTAAAGGGTGGCTGTCAGGAGGATGGGGCCAGTCTTTTTTCAGTGGTGCCCAGGGAGAGGACAAGAATTAACGGGCACAAACTGGAACATAAGAAGTTCCATCTCAACATGAGGAGGAACTTCTTTCCTGTGAGGGTGGCAGAGCCCTGGCAGAGGCTGCCCAGGGAGGTGGTGGAGTCTCCTTCTCTGGAGACATTCAAACCCACCTGGACACGTTCATAGAATCATAGAATCATTGAGGTTGGAAGAGCCCCTTGGGATCATCGAGTCCAACCATCTCCCCTACTCTACAAAGTCCTCCCCTACACCATGTCCCTCAGCACTGCATCTAAACGGCCCTTAAACACAGCCAGGGATGGGGACTCCACCCCCTCCCTGGGCAGCCTGTTCCAATGCCCGACCACTCTTTCCGTGAAAAATTCCTTCCTAATGTTCAATCTAAACCTCCCCTGTTGGAGCTTGAAGCCGTTCCCTCTCGTTCTGTCACTAATTACCTGGAAGAAGAGACCAGCACCAACCTCTCTACAGTGTCCTTTCACGTAGTTGTAGAGAGTGATGAGGTCTCCCCTCAGCCTCCTCTTCCTCACACTAAACAGCCCCAACTCCTTCAGCCGCTCCTCATACGATTTGTTTTCCAGCCCCCTCACCAGCTCCGTTGTCTCCTCTGCACTCGCTCCAGCACCTCCAGATCTCTCTTGGATTGAGGTGCCCAAAACTGGACACAACACTCGAGGTGTGGCCTCCCCAGTGCTGAGTACAGGGGCACAATCACCTCCCTACTTCTGCTGGTCACACTATTTTTGATACAAGCCAGGATGCCATTGGCTTTCTTGGCCACCTGGACACACTGCCTGTGGGACCTGCTCTGGGTGGACCTGCTTTAGCAGGGGGTTGGACTGGATGGTCTCCAGAGGTCACTTCCAACCCCATGGGATTCTGTCCCATGGCATCCAGACATGTCCACGACATTGGGGCTGATGAGGGTCCCTGGGGCAGGCAGGGCAGACCCAATCCTGCAGAGCTCATACTGGTTTCCAGTCAGAACCACTCTGGTGTGGGCGATGGTGCCGGCTGGTGGTGAGCTTTGTGGTTGTAGGTGCTGTGGAGATGCCACTTGATGCCAAGAGCAACTTCTGCCCAGGATTCTCCATGGCTCTGTCCTCTCCCTGTCAAGCCAGGGGTGGGTTTTTGTCCTCGGTGAAAACAGAAGAGGAAAGATGCTGCGGTTTTACTGCAAAACAAGCTCTGTGCCACTGACAGGGGTGGGACAGAGCTTTGCAGAAGACCCTTTGTGCGTGTTGGCCGCTGGCAAAGCGTCCCTCGCCTGGTGTCCCCCTCTCGTCCCCTCATCCCTCTGCTTGGTCTGACTCCAGCCATCTCCGGGGTTGAATTCCCACCAGAGTTGTGACCCTCTCAGAGGCTGTAGCCTGGTTTTGGGGACCATTTGCAGGGAGAATCCTGGCTTGGGGTTCCCCAGCTCCGCAGCACCATGGTGGGGTATCAGACACCCACGCTGGGGTGTCTCACACGGGGTCAGATCACACATGCCATGCAGGTCACAGGTGCCTCTCCCATGTTTCGGCATCGTGTCCCAGACAGACCTGCCCATCGGCGAGGCCGGGCTTGGCGTGGGGTATCACACCCCCAGCTGCTTTGGGGTGATCATCAGCTGGGTGTCCAGGGCTGCCCCTCATCCCTGGCAGGGGGAGTGATGCCCTGGCACTTCCACACTGTGCTCCCAAAGAGATTCACTGCTCAGTCTCAATTTTCCAGCTCCACAGTAACAATATAGTATTTTTCCAATCTAACAGCCACCCCTCTCCCTAGATCATCACCTCTGCAGGTGGGGTGATGTTTGGTGCAGTGTCCTTGGCCACCAGCACCTCCCTGGTGGCCTGGACTTGCTGGTGGTGCCTTATCTCCAAGGCTGAACCAGACCAGTGTTTGCTGCTCCCATGTCCCTTCTTTGGGCTCCTTGGGCACCTCCTTGGGTGGGAAAAGCCTAAGCTGGGCATCCTCATCACTCCATGGGGTGGATTTGGGCACGTGAGGCTGAGCGGGGTGATGTGACAGCAAAGAGAAGGTCACCAGCAGCGCGGGGCTCGCTCCCCACCGCTGAGCAAACCCATGGGGTGGGAGATGTTGGCGCTGGTCCCCTTTTGGGAGCTCCCCAGTGGGAGGGATGCTGGGGAGAGGACACGTGGCTGCACCCACCGTGCACCGGGTGTTCCTCCTCCTGGAAACTTGGATTTGGAGCAGGGAGCTTGTCATTTCTTTAGTGAGCTTCAGAAACCCTATAAATGCACTTCGGTAAAAGAAAAGCTCCAATGATGTTTCTTTTGTTCCCTAGTGGCTTGAGTCCAGCAAATGACAGCGGAGCCAAAAAGAAGAAAAAGAAACCAAAACGGAAGAAAGAGAAAGGGGGAGACCAGCCCGACCAGGCTCAGGACCAGTTGGCGAAGGTGACCGACTCCTTCCCCCATCCCAAACCTCTCCCGTGTAACTTAGGGCAAGGAAAGAGTCTCCCAGTCCTGGTTTTAGGCACTCGGCTGCTCCAAAACCTTCAGGTTTAGACTCATTTCCCCGCCTGGCTCCGTGTGTGGGAATTTCCGATGCTGCGGGAGGTGTTTGCGGAGCGCTCCGGGGGGAGCGTGCTCCTTGGCTGGAGGTCCCAGTTGGTCCCAGTGCTGGGTGAAAGGGTCAGACTGGCGCCTCCCAGTTCTTCTTTCCAGACACCAGCTGCCTCCTGGCAGGCAGGGAACGGCCGCGCTGCCTCCTGCCAGCTTCCTCTCCTGCCCGCGGCCGGCCCAACCAGCGCTGCCTCCTGCTCCTTGGACAACATCTGATGTTGTTGATTTTTTTGCTCGATTAACATAAGAACAGCAGCCGGGTCAGAGCAGGGGCTGTTTTGCCCCTCTTGGCTCTGCCCGGTCCTGCCGAGCAGCTGGTGCTTGGTGAAGGAGCGTGGGACACGTGAGGTTTGTCCCTCCCAGGGCTGGCAGTCACCCCTCTTGTCCCCTGGGGCCCTGTGGCAGGGGACACGCACAGATCTGCACATGGACAGAGGCTCTTTCTGTCCAATGCCCAGTTCCCATCCAAATATTTCTGATATTTTGCCCTTCTGACTGTGCAGAGCATTAAATTGGGGCGCTGGGTGCTTCAAACTAACTTCAGGGGAATCAGGGAGGAGCTGGGGTTGTGAATTCAGCCCAGAGCTGCCCGCCCTGCCAAGCTCTGCCTGGGGAGGAGGAGGAGGAAAGCGTCCTTCGTCTTGACTCAGCCTCTTCACCTTGTCCTGGTCCACAGTGCGCAGGGAGTCCTGGGGAAGCTGCAGTTTGTAGATACGGATCCAGCTTAGATGGAAGAGGCTGAAGCAGGGAGAGAGAGAGAGAAAAGGCACCGCAGAAAGGCCAGGGAACTTCAGGGGAATCAGGGAGGAGCTGGGGTTGTGAATTCAGCCCAGAGCTGCCCGCCCTGCCAAGCTCTGCCTGGGGAGGAGGAGGAGGAAAGCGTCCTTCGTCTTGACTCAGCCTCTTCACCTTGTCCTGGTCCACAGTGCGCAGGGAGTCCTGGGGAAGCTGCAGTTTGTAGATACGGATCCAGCTTAGATGGAAGAGGCTGAAGCAGTGAGAGAGAGAGAGAAAAGCCACCACAGAAAGGCCAGGTGCTGGGTGTGGGTTGACCCAGGGTGTCTCTGCCTGGGTGTTGGCCAAGGTGAGGCAGGGAGGTTTGCACCTGGGGCTCACAGCACCCTCCTTAACTGAAGCTTCAAGCATTTTAAGGCACTTCATCCGTCCCCTTCGAGCCAGGGGAAGCTGCAGTTTGTAGATACGGATCCAGCTTAGATGGAAGAGGCTGAAGCAGTGAGAGAGAGAGAGAAAAGCCACCACAGAAAGGCCAGGTGCTGGGTGTGGGTTGACCCAGGGTGTCTCTGCCTGGGTGTTGGCCAAGGTGAGGCAGGGAGGTTTGCACCTGGGGCTCACAGCACCCTCCTTAACTGAAGCTTCAAGCATTTTAAGGCACTTTATCTGTCCCCTTCGAGCCAGGAGTGCCTAGAACCCAGGTCTAGGTGTCAGCAGGTACCTGCTAAAAGGGTTCATCCATCCCGGAGAGGGTTATGAGAAGATCTAGGCTGGGAAGTGATTCTTCTCCCTCCTCTCCCCTTCCTGGCAGGGTCAGCTCTAGGTTCCTCTTCTGAGTTGAAATGCAGACCTGGGGGCTCAGCTTACTCATTTTTGTCTTTCCATCCTCCTTTTCTCCCCTTAGATGAACTCTTTACCCGCTGAGAGGATCCAGGAGATTCAAAAAGCCATCGAGCTCTTCTCTGTAGGTCAGGGCCCTGCCAAAACCATGGAAGAAGCCAGCAAGAGGAGCTACCAGTTCTGGGACACGCAGCCGGTGCCCAAACTAGGTACGTACAGCCTCTCGGCGTTTTGTTCTCCTTGAGGGAAGTCTTGTGGTCCACAGAGTGCTCAAAGAAGCCCAGAGAAGCTGGTCTCTGGCCAGTGAGTCCCTGGATGGCCTCTCACTGCTGTCCTATCTGGGCTTCAAAGGCATTGATGACACTTGTCCACCATTCAGTGTCACGGTCTGAGTGGCCAGCCCTGCCACCAGAGAGCTGTGCAGGTGGCTGGGGAAGGTCAAGAGGGACGAGGAGCCATTTCAGACATCTCATTTGATGCCTCCTGCATTTGGGCATCCCTTAATCTCAGTCTTTAGCCCTTGAATTGGGTCTCCCCAGCCCTCTGTGCCCAAGTTTCATGTGGGGCATTGCCAGCCTTTCTCCTGCCAAGTCCTAGAGGACCTGGAGCCAACCAGCGCTCCCCTTTTGTGGGGCTGGAGCTTCCCAGCAAGGGGTCCTTCCTTGGTGGGGAAGGTACCTCGGGGTCAGCCAGTGATGGAGCCTCTGGGGAAAGCAGGTCCATGTGCTGAGGTGCCACGTTGTTGGTTTGCTGGGCTCACAGCAGCCTCTGGCACAGGCAGGTCCTTGGGCTTCCCAGCTCTAGTCTTTGCTCCAGCCCTGTCTCCAGTTTGCTCTTGATGCTGTCAGCCGGTGTCAGAAGCGATCTCCTGTCAGCACCGAGGTGTTCCTCAGCTTGGCAGGAGCACTCAGCAGCTGAGCAGATCCAAAAGGAAGAGGAGCGCGTTGCCGCGGAGCTGCCTGACTGGAAAACACTCATTCCAGACCTAATTGGAGCAAATCTGCAACACTCCTGGGGTGCCTGGGGTTGCTTTGCTTAGTCTGTCCACCCTGCATCCCCCAGCAAAGTCCATGCAGAGCTCAGGAGAACTGGGAATGAGTCCCAGCCCATAGTTTCTAGATTTATCCGAAGCTTGTCATGGCTTCCAGTTGGCTGCTCTTTGGTGGTTTCCTTCATGGGGTTGTGTCCAACCCCTCTTGCTGTAAACAAGTACTGGAGAACTGTGTCCAGCTCTGGGGCCACCACCAGCAGAAGGACATGGAGCTGTTGGAGTGGGGCCAGAGGAGGCCCCGGAGATGCTGGGAGGGCTGGAGCCCCTCTGCTGGGAGGGGGGGCTGAGAGAGTTGGGGGGTTCAGCCTGGAGAAGAGAAGGCTCCAGGGAGACCTTGGAGCCCCTTCCAGTCCCTCAAGGGGCTCCAGGAGAGATGGGGAGGGACTCTGGATGAGGGAGGGGAGCCCTAGGAGGAGGGGGAAGGGTTTGACCCTGCAAGAGGGGAGATGGAGCTGAGCTGTGGGGAAGAACTTGTTTGGTGTGAGGGTGGTGAGAGCCTGGCCCAGGTTGGCCAGAGAAGCTGTGGCTGCCCCATCCCTGGAGGGGTTGAAGGGCAGGTTGGAGGGGGCTTGGAGCAACCTGGTGTGGTGGGAGGTGTCCCTGCCCAGGGCAGGGGGTGGCACTGGGTGGGCTTTAAGGTCCCTTCCAACCCAAACCATTCTGTGATGCTGTGACACACCATGCTTGAGTCCCTTTTCGAGGGCAGGTTGGAGGGGGCTTGGAGCAACCTGGTGTGGTGGGAGGTGTCCCTGCCCAGGGCAGGGGGTGGCACTGGAGGGGCTTGAAGGTCCCTTCCCACCCAAACCATTCTATGATTCTGTGACACACCACGCTTGAGTCCCTTTTCCTGTTGTCAGCACCAGTCTCGGGCTTTCTTTGGCCTTGGGGACTGTTTGCTGGGAACAATGGACTCAACTTTGTGCTGGGATGAGTGAGATGGCAGGGGGTTATGTGAGACAGCAAAGTCTGATCTTGCAATTGCCCTTTTTCCCGGAGGATCCTGGATGTGGCAAAGATCATTTCTGCTCGGGTGAACCCTGGGGGAGCGGTGGGAGGTGCCTTCTGGGGAAGGAGAGGCACAAACCAGCCCGTGGCTCCATACACCAAATTGCTGGCTGGGCTCTGGGTGCCAGCAGCTCCCCTGGTCCTTGCTCGGGGGCACGCTCTGGCACACAGTGATTCATACACCAGGCTATTTAGGGTCTGGTAACAAAAGCACTGTGGGATTTTGGGATTTCAGAGTGGTTCAGCACCTGCTCGGGACAGGGAGGACGGCCAGGGGTGAGCGTTTCTGGAAGCCACCCCGGGGGGTGTGATGGGGGCAGTTCTCCCTCTGGGCTTCTCTTCACCTCCCCATTGCCTGGAAACCTTTTCAATCCCTTTTTAAGGGAATTCCTAATTAGTGCTGCTTGGTTCTCCTGGCAGCACTCAAGCAGTGCCGCTGTGTTGACATCCCAAAGAAAGCCGGTGCTTGAACCAACATCTCTTGGCTGAATTGGGGATTTTAGGAGTCAGTGTTTTTTCAACAAAAGTTGTCTTGTTCACTGCAGCTCTTCTTTTAGCACGGTGGGAAGGAAACCCTGGCAGGGACTGGAGCTGGCCAGGAGAGAGCTGCTGTCCCATGGAACAGCCCATGGGAGCGTGCTGGCCAAGGCTGGGACGGTGGGGATGGGGATATGGCATCGTGTGTGGACCTGGAGGACATAGCTCTGAAGCTCTGATGGGTTTGGTCTCCTCTCTGCTGCCCAATGGGCTCTACCTGAAAGAGGAGCTTTGGTTCTCTGCCCCTGTGTCCCATTGAACATGTGGCACGTCCCAAACCAGGGGGAGTGAAATGGTCATCCCTGGCTGCCCGTGACAGCAACTTGGGGTGGGAGATCATGCTGGGAAAGTGGGGCACATTGGTCACCAGATTGAGGTGTCGTGGAGACATTGCCTCAACAGCAGAGAGTACCTTCATGGGTCCCCGCTCTCTCTTACAGGAGAAGTGGTCAACACCCATGGGCCCGTTGAGCCAGACAAAGACAATATCCGTCAGGAGCCATACACTTTGCCTCAGGGCTTCACCTGGGATGCCCTGGACCTTGGGGACAGAGGCGTGGTGAGTACGGGCAGCTCAGCACACGTGTGTTGGGAGGGTGTTGTGTCTCTTGCCACACCAAGCGACTCTCCAGCTCAGTGGTCGCACCATCTCCTTGGAGTTAGATGGGTCCCACTTCCCCCATCGTGCAGTTAGTTCTCTCTCATCCATCCCATGTTGGCCTGGGTTCTTCATGAGCATGAACAGGGTCTTCTCCACATGCTCTTTAAGCTTAAGGATGCCTGTACCTGGGAGTATGCCCTTAGGAAGACCCTCCAGACCGTTACCCACCTCCCTGGGAGATGACCTGAGGGCAGCAGGACTCGTCTCTGTGTGTCCTGCTGCTTACCCTGCTCTGTAGTGGCACCAGTTCAAGTTCAGGGGGACGTGCCAGCAGCAGGGACATGGCTGCACGTGGCTTCCATTCTTGTGGCCACACAAAAAAGATGGTCAAGGTCCAGTCTGAGGGCAGCTGGGGTGTGTGATGGCTGAATGACTCTCTTGACCTGCATGGTCTCTCCTGCTGCAGCTGAAGGAGCTGTACACGCTTCTGAACGAGAACTACGTGGAGGACGACGACAACATGTTCCGCTTCGATTACTCCCCCGAGTTCCTGCTGTGGTGAGTGGCACCGCGGCTGCCTCTGCGTGTCCCCTCGCTGCAATCTCCCTTCCCCATCTGTCACCGTACGTGTGCCACCTCCCAGGTACCCTGCGAGAGGGGTCTCTCGCCCAGCCCTGCCTGCCTCTGCCTTCTTTGAGATACGGGAGCCTAAAACTGGATTATTTTCCTCTTTGGTTTGATCCCCTGAGTGTTTGTAAAAATCCCAGTAGCTGAGGAGCTTCCCAGTGCCCCGGAGCTGTAGGATGACGGTGGCTGCCAAGCGCCGTTGCCAGCGATAACACTTGGAGACCTGTTGCAGCAGAGCTGCTGGTTCCTCGGGGCGTTCAGGGATCGAGGAACGTGACTTCCCTCCTGTGTCACTAGCGAGAATTTGCCATGCCCATCGAGTGCAGGAATTGCCCTGGATCCTGGTGGTCCTGGCTTGTCACATCACTGTCACCCTCCCACCCCCCTGCCTGCAAACCCAGGGCAGCTGGAGCAGGACATGGGGTGTCTCGGGGCAGCATGGGGAGGCAGGAGCAGGTACACAGGAGGACTTTTGATGGGACGTGACTTCTGAAGTGTGTCTCATCTGCAGGGCGCTGCGTCCTCCGGGCTGGTTGCCCCAGTGGCACTGTGGAGTCAGGGTGGTCTCCAGCAAGAAGCTGGTTGGATTTATCAGCGCGATTCCAGCCACTATCCACATCTACGACACGTGAGTGCGGCTCGGCTGCTTCCCTCAACCTG
>NW_015090845.1:47128-54439 GCF_001431845.1 Calidris pugnax | reverse complement strand
ACCAGATTGAGGTGGCGTGGAGACATTGCCTCAACAGCAGAGAGTACCTTCATGGGTCCCCGCTCTCTCTTACAGGAGAAGTGGTCAACACCCATGGGCCCGTTGAGCCAGACAAAGACAATATCCGTCAGGAGCCATACACTTTGCCTCAGGGCTTCACCTGGGATGCCCTGGACCTTGGGGACAGAGGCGTGGTGAGTACGGGCAGCTCAGCACACGTGTGTTGGGAGGGTGTTGTGTCTCTTGCCACACCAAGCGACTCTCCAGCTCAGTGGTCGCACCATCTCCTTGGAGTTAGATGGGTCCCACTTCCCCCATCGTGCAGTTAGTTCTCTCTCATCCATCCCATGTTGGCCTGGGTTCTTCATGAGCATGAACAGGGTCTTCTCCACATGCTCTTTAAGCCTAAGGAGGCCTGTACCCAGGAGTTGGCCCTTAGGGAGACCCTCCAGACAGTTACCCACCTCCCTGGGAGATGACCTGAGGGCAGCAGGACTCGTCTCTGTGTGTCCTGCTGCTTACCCTGCTCTGTAGTGGCACCAGTTCAAGTTCAGGGGGACGTGCCAGCAGCGGGGACATGGCTGCACGTGGCTTCCATTCTTGTGGCCACACAAAAAAGATGGTCAAGGTCCAGTCTGAGGGCAGCTGGGGTGTGTGATGGCTGAATGACTCTCTTGACCTGCAACATGGCTGCACGTGGCTTCCATTCTTGTGGTCACACAAAAAAAAACGGTCAGGGTCCAGTCTGAGGGCAGCTGGGGCGTGTGACGGCTGAATGACTCTCTTGACCTGCGTGGTCTCTCCTGCTGCAGCTGAAGGAGCTGTACACGCTTCTGAATGAGAACTACGTGGAGGACGACGACAACATGTTCCGCTTCGATTACTCCCCCGAGTTCCTGCTGTGGTGAGTGGCACCGTGGCTGCCTCTGCGTGTCCCCTCGCTGCAATCTCCCTTCCCCATCTGTCACCGTACGTGTGCCACCTCCCAGGTACCCTGCAAGAGGGGTCTCTCGCCCAGCCCTGCCTGCCTCTGCCTTCTTTGAGATACGGGAGCCTAAAACTGGATTATTTTCCTCTTTGGTTTGATCCCCTGAGTGTTTGTAAAAATCCCAGTAGCTGAGGAGCTTCCCAGTGCCCCGGAGCTGTAGGATGACGGTGGCTGCCAAGCGCCGTTGCCAGCGATAACACTTGGAGACCTGTTGCAGCAGAGCTGCTGGTTCCTCGGGGCGTTCAGGGATCGAGGAACGTGACTTCCCTCCTGTGTCACTAGCGAGAATTTGCCATGCCCATCGAGTGCAGGAATTGCCCTGGATCCTGGTGGTCCTGGCTTGTCACATCACTGTCACCCTCCCACCCCCCTGCCTGCAAACCCAGGGCAGCTGGAGCAGGACATGGGGTGTCTCGGGGCAGCATGGGGAGGCAGGAGCAGGTACACGGGGGGACCTCTGATGGGACACGTGGTCTCTCCTGCTGCAGCTGAAGGAGCTGTACACGCTTCTGAATGAGAACTACGTGGAGGACGACGACAACATGTTCCGCTTCGATTACTCCCCCGAGTTCCTGCTGTGGTGAGTGGCACCGTGGCTGCCTCTGCGTGTCCCCTCGCTGCAATCTCCCTTCCCCATCTGTCACCGTACGTGTGCCACCTCCCAGGTACCCTGCGAGAGGGGTCTCTCGCCCAGCCCTGCCTGCCTCTGCCTTCTTTGAGATACGGGAGCCTAAAACTGGATTATTTTCCTCTTTGGTTTGATCCCCTGAGTGTTTGTAAAAATCCCAGTAGCTGAGGAGCTTCCCAGTGCCCCGGAGCTGTAGGATGACGGTGGCTGCCAAGCGCCGTTGCCAGCAATAACACTTGGAGACCTGTTGCAGCAGAGCTGCTGGTTCCTCGGGGCGTTCAGGGATCGAGGAACGTGACTTCCCTCCTGTGTCACTAGCGAGAATTTGCCATGCCCATCGAGTGCAGGAATTGCCCTGGATCCTGGTGTTCCTGGCTTGTCACATCACTGTCACCCTCCCACCCCCCTGCCTGCAAACCCAGGGCAGCTGGAGCAGGACATGGGGTGTCTCGGGGCAGCATGGGGAGGCAGGAGCAGGTACACAGGAGGACTTTTGATGGGACGTGACTTCTGAAGTGTGTCTCATCTGCAGGGCGCTGCGTCCTCCGGGCTGGTTGCCCCAGTGGCACTGTGGAGTCAGGGTGGTCTCCAGCAAGAAGCTGGTTGGATTTATCAGCGCGATTCCAGCCACTATCCACATCTACGACACGTGAGTGCTGCTCGGCTGCTTCCCTCACCCTGCCCCTCGGTGGCATTTGGGGCTTCCTGGGAGCCCTCAGGAGGTCTGGCTGTGTTGTCCTCATCCTCCCTGACCCACTGAGCCAGAGTCATGCCCTGGAGATGCTTTGCTGCTTGGAGGAGAGGGTGGGGGGTATCTAAGGTGGGCAGTGAAGTTCTGTCCGAGGACATCTTGTAGTCAGCAGCTATAAAGCTGTTTTCCTCAAAAAGTTAGGTCAGCCTAGAGCTCTGTCTTACAGAAATCCTCCAGAGCTGGATGGAGACTGTTTTCACTGGGAAAACCTTGGGTAACACCTTAAAGACAGTTCTCCAAACCCAGCCCTTGCCCCTTGGCCTTCCTGGAGGATTTGACTCCTCTTTCTGTTGAAGGGGCTGGAGGTAAATTGCTCAGGGCATTGGACGGATCCTCCCAGGTCAGGACAGTCGGGTCTCATGTTTTGTGTTGTTTCTTTCCCAAGAGAGAAGAAGATGGTAGAGATAAACTTCCTGTGCGTCCACAAAAAGTTGCGATCGAAACGGGTGGCTCCGGTTCTGATCCGGGAGATCACGCGGCGGGTTCATCTGGAGGGGATCTTCCAGGCTGTTTACACTGCGGGAGTGGTGCTGCCAAAACCTGTGGGGACTTGCAGGTGAGTCTCAACGGTTCTCCAAAGATCTTGGTCTGCAGACCTTCCCTTGCTGGGATTCCCTGGCACAGGAGAATCACAGAATCACAGAATCTTCTAGGTTGGAAGGGACCTTAAAGATCATCTTGTCCAACCATCAACCTAACTGACAAAAATAGACACCCACACAACAAACAAGGAGCATCATCACTAAACCATACCTCCCAGCACTACATCAACCCGTCTTTTGAACACCTCCAGGGATGGGGCCTCCACCACCTCCCTGGGCAGCCCATTCCAATGGCTGAGAACCCTTTCAGTGAAAAAAATTTTCCTTATATCCAGCCTGAACCTCCCCTGGCATAACTTGAGGCCATTTCCTCTTGTCCTGTCGCCTGTGACTTGAGAGAAGAGCCCGACCCCCACCTCTCTACACCCTCCTTTCAGGGAGTTGTAGAGAGCAATAAGGTCTCCCCTCAGCCTCCTCTTCTCCAGGCTGAACCCCCCCAGCTCCCTCAGCCTCTCCTCACAAGACTTGTGCTCCAGACCCCTCACCATCTTTGTCGCCCTTCTCTGGACCCGCTCCAGCACCTCAATGTCTTTTTTATGGTAGGGGGCCCAAAACTGGACACAGTACTCAAGGTGAGGCCTCACCAGTGCCGAGTACAGGAGGACAATCACCTCTCGGGCCCTAAAAGATCGATTCCAGCCCAGGTTTCTCCTCCCCACACCATCCTTTCGGGATTAAGTCCAGTAGCTTTGCTTAAGCTGCTCATGTAACACAAGGCAGGAGTCTTTCTGCAGCACAAGCACTTCAGGCCACCCGTTGTTTTTTTTTCTCTGTGGGAGCTGCTGGCCTCTTCACCAGCCGCTGTGATGTTCTCGTTTGCCCTCTCATGGCAGCAAGGAGAACCTGGTGCCCGTGCGGCCGTCCCGCTGGCCCAGAACAAGCCTCCCACCCCGAGTGTGTTTCTGCAGGTACTGGCACCGGTCCCTGAACCCTCGGAAGCTCATCGAGGTCAAATTTTCCCACCTGAGCAGGAACATGACTATGCAACGTACCATGAAGCTTTACCGGTTGCCCGAGGTGGGTGCCAGCTGAGCTGGGGTGAGGCTGGGAACTGGAGACACAAACATCTCAGCTGAGGTCGAGTCCCCTGCCTAGAGAACTGGGGGTTGTTTCACGTAGTAAATGATTCTGTCAAGCCATTGGGCTTTTATTTAATCTTTATTTATTTTTGCCCGGGTACCTGCATTTTAAGGGCAAATTCTTGCAGCTAGAGGACCCCGTGAGCTTTTGTTTCATGGTGAGTCATATCCCGTCCACCTGGTAAAACGAGAAGGCAGATCTGACAGCCTTCATCTGTCCAAACACAGCCTCGGAGTGACCTTGGATTGGGTTAGTCCCTCATTCTTCAGTCAGACTGATGGGTTCTGTCACTGGGGTTGTCCTGCTGGGGGAGTTCCCCAGCTGGATACGGGAGAGAAAAAACAAACAAAGCATCAAAACTGCCACCACCTTCCCCGACCTTGGCGGCTCTTTTCTGTCGGTCAAAGCTGCTCGTTTCGGTTGAAGAGCTCTGTGTTGGTGCTGGGCAGCACGTGGCTCCTGTCTTCTGTCTCAGCGAAGCCACCAGCTGTGCTTCTGTAGCCACCAATTTTGGGGCAAAAACCCAGACCCAGCAGCAGTCCACGATCAGGGCTTTGCTGGGCAATCCCAACCCTAGATTAGAAACAGAGTCCAACTGGAAATAACATCAGGTGGCTCCTTGTGGTGCCCGGGGCACGTCTCCCAGGGCGTCCCCACCAGGTGTGGGAGCAGAGACCTGGGGGGATGCAGATATCTTGTGTCGTTAGTGGGTAGGAAGCTGCTTCCAGCAGGACTTGACCTGGCACACGGGGCTTTGGGACCTGCTGTGCTTCTCTGTGGTCTTTGCCATCGGTGTCACGGCCGATCGCATCCATCCTTCGGCCCGGCAGGCAGGGCTGGGAGGGAGGGTGCTGGGTCGTGGGACTGAAAATGGGCTCATCTAAGCAGAGAGTGTCTCCGTGCTGCTTGTTGGGGAGCCCTTGGGTGATAAAAGCCACCGTGCAAGCAACCCAAACAATTTGACCCACTTTTTGCAGACTCCCAAGACTACTGGCCTGCGGCCCATGGAGCACAGAGATATCTCTGCAGTGCACAAGCTCCTGACCGAGTACCTGAAGCAGTTCCACCTGACGCCCGTCATGAGCCGAGAGGAGGTGGAGCACTGGTTCTTACCTCAGGAGAACATCATTGACACCTTTGTGGTAGAGGTGAGGGGGCAGAAGCAAGACGGGGGGGGTGTTTTCCTGGGTTTCTGCCTCTGCTGGAAGAGCAGGGAGCGATCAGGGAGGTGGCTGCCCCACGCAGTGGGAGGTTTGAGCTGCAGGAGGATGGTGCCTCTCCATCCCAGGCTGCCCTGAGTCTCCTCACAAGGAGCCCACACATCACTCCGACTGGCAAAGCCGCTCTAAGGCTCCAGGGTGGCTTTATTCTGGCTCTGACTTGTTGTGGTGTCACTTCCAGAGCGCCCCAGGGGAGGTGACGGACTTCCTGAGCTTCTACACGCTGCCCTCCACCATCATGAACCACCCGACCCACAAGAGCCTGAAAGCTGCTTACTCCTTCTACAACGTTCACACCAAGACGCCTCTCATCGACCTCATGAGCGATGCTCTCATCCTCGCCAAGTCGGTGGGTGCTGGCACGGCCGAGGTGGCACCGGGCAGCTCTCCTGCCCACCCTTGGGTCTATGGGGAGGGCCGGCCGTGGGGCAGGGCTTGGACCCAGGGCTGTACTAAATCCAAATCCTAAAGGATCTGCCGGCCAGGAGGGGGGTGCAGGGGCAGCCTGAGCCCTCTGGGCAGTGCAGGGCTGAGCTCGGGGTGGCTGCTTCTTCCTCCCAGCAAATTGTCTTGCTGTCTGTCCGTAGAGCTTGAGTTGAGGGTGCCAGGGTCTTCCCCATCAGCCTCCCCCCGTTCTGGGGGTGCAGAGGTGGGCAGGAGAGGGGGGCAGGCAGCTCCCGGGTGGGATGAACCCTCCCAGCACGTTAGCAGGAGGAGCTGATGGCTTCATCTCTCTTGCCCGTGCAGAAAGGATTTGACGTCTTCAATGCACTGGATCTCATGGAAAACAAAACCTTCCTGGAGAAGCTGAAGTTTGGGATTGGGGATGGCAACCTGCAGTATTACCTGTACAATTGGAAGTGTCCCAGCATGGCACCAGAGAAGGTCAGTGCCCTGGGGGGCTGGGGTCCTCCAACACATGGGAAGGGGTATTCTACAGCCCCCCAGGAGATGAGTGTGCTGTCACACACACACACATGGGTGTCCCCGGGCCAGCAGGACACACAGGAATGGGTGAATCCAGTGATGGCTCCTCTGTACTCTTCCTGCTGTGCCTGCAGAGGGTGTCCCTGGGGAAAAGCACTCGCCACGTGTCCCCCCTGGGCTCATTTTATTCTTGGACTGGTGCAGGTTCAGTCCTTAACCTCACACACATCCACACAGACAACCTCTTCCTGCTGTGGAAGGACAGAGAGGGGACAGGCAGAGGGCTGCAGGGTGACAGATGGGACACCAGTGTGGGCAGTCGTGGTACAACCTTGACACAGGTAGTCCTGGTGTCTTGGCACTTGGTATCTTGACAGTCCTGGTGTCCTGCCACAGGTATGGAAGGGCACTTGTCCGTACCTGGAGGTGGTTGCTGTGCCCCATGAGCCCACACAGGACCCCAGTGTCACTGCACAGCACCGTAGCCTGCGTGTCAGTCTGTCACGGTGGGGTGAGACTAATAGGAGCCCCTCCAGAGAGAGCAGTCGAGTTGAGAGCTGTGGGGTCATCGTTAGGGATGTGGGGGTGATGATGGGGAGCTCTGCCAGCGCGGTCATTTGCAGCACATGCAGAGGGGCTGAGCCCCAGAGGGTCTCTGGGGTGTCACCTTGTCCCCAAGGCCAGCAGCTCACTCCCCACCAGCGGCTCTGGGCACTTGCAGCTGTGCCTGTAGACCCCCATCTGTCTGCCCTGGACCATTTTTGGGGAGCACCTGGTTGGTTACTGTGTCCCCACCTTGAAGATGTGGTTGAGCATCTCTCTGGTTCACAGCCCCCTTGGAGGGGACGGTGCTTGAGAAGCAGAAGCCATCAGGCTGCTCAGCACCGCAGCCTGCCCACACTACATCCCAACAGCTAATTCACAGAATCTTCTAGGTTGGAAGGGACCTTAAAGATCATCTTGTCCAACCGTCAACCTGACTGACAAAAATAGACACCCACACAACAAACAAGGAGCATCATCACTAAACCAGACCTCCCAGCACTACATCAACCCGTCTTTTGAACACCTCCAGGGATGGTGCCTCAACCACCTCCCTGGGCAGCCCATTCCAA
>NW_015090845.1:25473-30101 GCF_001431845.1 Calidris pugnax | reverse complement strand
CCGTCCACCTGGTAAAACGAGAAGGCAGATCTGACAGCCTTCATCTGTCCAAACACAGCCTCGGAGTGACCTTGAATGGGGTTAGTCCCTCGTTCTTCAGTCAGACTGATGGGTTCTGTCACTGGGGTTGTCCTGCTGGGGGAGTTCCCCAGCTGGATACGGGAGAGAAAAAACAAACAAAGCATCAAAACTGCCACCACCTTCCCCGACCTTGGCGGCTCTTTTCTGTCGGTCAAAGCTGCTCGTTTCGGTTGAAGAGCTCTGTGTTGGTGCTGGGCAGCACGTGGCTCCTGTCTCCTGCCTCAGCAAAGCCACCAGCTGTGCTTCTGCAGCCACCAATTTTGGGGCAAAAACCCAGACCCAGCAGCAGTCCACGATCAGGGCTTTGCTGGGCAATCCCAACCCTAGATTAGAAACAGAGTCCAACTGGAAATAACATCAGGTGGCTCCTTGTGGTGCCCGGGGCACGTCTCCCAGGGCGTCCCCACCAGGTGTGGGAGCAGAGACCTGGGGGGATGCAGATATCTTGTGTCGTTAGTGGGTAGGAAGCTGCTTCCAGCAGGACTTGACCTGGCACACGGGGCTTTGGGACCTGCTGTGCTTCTCTGTGGTCTTTGCCATCGGTGTCACGGCCGATCGCATCCATCCTTCGGCCCGGCAGGCAGGGCTGGGAGGGAGGGTGCTGGGTCGTGGGACTGAAAATGGGCTCATCTAAGCAGAGAGTGTCTCCGTGCTGCTTGTTGGGGAGCCCTTGGGTGATAAAAGCCACCGTGCAAGCAACCCAAACAATTTGACCCACTTTTTGCAGACTCCCAAGACTACTGGCCTGCGGCCCATGGAGCACAGAGATATCTCTGCAGTGCACAAGCTCCTGACCGAGTACCTGAAGCAGTTCCACCTGACGCCCGTCATGAGCCGAGAGGAGGTGGAGCACTGGTTCTTACCTCAGGAGAACATCATTGACACCTTTGTGGTAGAGGTGAGGGGGCAGAAGCAAGACGGGGGGGGTGTTTTCCTGGGTTTCTGCCTCTGCTGGAAGAGCAGGGAGCGATCAGGGAGGTGGCTGCCCCACGCAGTGGGAGGTTTGAGCTGCAGGAGGATGGTGCCTCTCCATCCCAGGCTGCCCTGAGTCTCCTCACAAGGAGCCCACACATCACTCCGACTGGCAAAGCCGCTCTAAGGCTCCAGGGTGGCTTTATTCTGGCTCTGACTTGTTGTGGTGTCACTTCCAGAGCGCCCCAGGGGAGGTGACGGACTTCCTGAGCTTCTACACGCTGCCCTCCACCATCATGAACCACCCGACCCACAAGAGCCTGAAAGCTGCTTACTCCTTCTACAACGTTCACACCAAGACGCCTCTCATCGACCTCATGAGTGACGCTCTCATCCTCGCCAAGTCGGTGGGTGCTGGCACGGCCGAGGTGGCACCGGGCAGCTCTCCTGCCCACCCTTGGGTCTATGGGGAGGGCCGGCCGTGGGGCAGGGCTTGGACCCAGGGCTGTACTAAATCCAAATCCTAAAGGATCTGCCGGCCAGGAGGGGGGTGCAGGGGCAGCCTGAGCCCTCTGGGCAGTGCAGGGCTGAGCTCGGGGTGGCTGCTTCTTCCTCCCAGCAAATTGTCTTGCTGTCTGTCCGTAGAGCTTGAGTTGAGGGTGCCAGGGTCTTCCCCATCAGCCTCCCCCCGTTCTGGGGGTGCAGAGGTGGGCAGGAGAGGGGGGCAGGCAGCTCCCGGGTGGGATGAACCCTCCCAGCACGTTAGCAGGAGGAGCTGATGGCTTCATCTCTCTTGCCCGTGCAGAAAGGATTTGACGTCTTCAATGCACTGGATCTCATGGAAAACAAAACCTTCCTGGAGAAGCTGAAGTTTGGGATTGGGGATGGCAACCTGCAGTATTACCTGTACAATTGGAAGTGTCCCAGCATGGCACCAGAGAAGGTCAGTGCCCTGGGGGGCTGGGGTCCTCCAACACATGGGAAGGGGTATTCTACAGCCCCCCAGGAGATGAGTGTGCTGTCACACACACACACATGGGTGTCCCCGGGCCAGCAGGACACACAGGAATGGGTGAATCCAGTGATGGCTCCTCTGTACTCTTCCTGCTGTGCCTGCAGAGGGTGTCCCTGGGGAAAAGCACTCGCCACGTGTCCCCCCTGGGCTCATTTTATTCTTGGACTGGTGCAGGTTCAGTCCTTAACCTCACACACATCCACACAGACAACCTCTTCCTGCTGTGGAAGGACAGAGAGGGGACAGGCAGAGGGCTGCAGGGTGACAGATGGGACACCAGTGTGGGCAGTCGTGGTACAACCTTGACACAGGTAGTCCTGGTGTCTTGGCACTTGGTATCTTGACAGTCCTGGTGTCCTGCCACAGGTATGGAAGGGCACTTGTCCGTACCTGGAGGTGGTTGCTGTGCCCCATGAGCCCACACAGGACCCCAGTGTCACTGCACAGCACCGTAGCCTGCGTGTCAGTCTGTCACGGTGGGGTGAGACTAATAGGAGCCCCTCCAGAGAGAGCAGTCGAGTTGAGAGCTGTGGGGTCATCGTTAGGGATGTGGGGGTGATGATGGGGAGCTCTGCCAGCGCGGTCATTTGCAGCACATGCAGAGGGGCTGAGCCCCAGAGGGTCTCTGGGGTGTCACCTTGTCCCCAAGGCCAGCAGCTCACTCCCCACCAGCGGCTCTGGGCACTTGCAGCTGTGCCTGTAGACCCCCATCTGTCTGCCCTGGACCATTTTTGGGGAGCACCTGGTTGGTTACTGTGTCCCCACCTTGAAGATGTGGTTGAGCATCTCTCTGGTTCACAGCCCCCTTGGAGGGGACGGTGCTTGAGAACCAGAAGCCATCAGGCTGCTCAGCACCGCAGCCTGCCCACACTACATCCCAACAGCTAATTCACAGAATCTTCTAGGTTGGAAGGGACCTTAAAGATCATCTTGTCCAACCGTCAACCTGACTGACAAAAATAGACACCCACACAACAAACAAGGAGCATCATCACTAAACCATACCTCCCAGCACTACATCAACCCGGCTTTTGAACACCTCCAGGGATGGTGCCTCAACCACCTCCCTGGGCAGCCCATTCCAATGCCTGAGAACCCTTTCAGTGAAAAACTTTTTCCTAATATCCAGCCTGAACCTCCCCTGGGGCAACTTGAGGCCATTTCCTCTTGTCCTGTCGCCTGTGACTTGAGAGAAGAGACCGACCCCCACCTCTCTACACCCTCCTTTCAGGGAGTTGGAGAGAGCAATAAGGTCTCCCCTCAGCCTCCTCTTCTCCAGGCTGAACACCCCCAGCTCCCTCAGCCTCTCCTCACAAGACTTGTGCTCCAGACCCCTCACCATCTTTGTTGCCCTTCTCTGGACCCGCTCCAGCACCTCGATGTCTTTTTTATGGTAGGGAGCCCAAAACTGGACACAGTACACAGTAATTAATGCCTTAACGGCAGTAACGAGGCTTTGGTTCACGTTGTGTGAAGCCAGGTCTCTGTGGGTAGAAGCTCAAAGGCCTTAAAGCAGCCTCGCTGTGCCACCGAGCCGTTCAGAGCTCCAGGAGGTTGCCAGGAAGTTTAAGCAATCCCTTTTCTCACTGGGAGAGCTGGTCGGTTGGAGACCCTGCTGCTGGGAGCTGCTCTCTGGTCCTACCCTGCAGTGGGGTGTTCCAGTGGGTCAGAGCCTGGAACCAGCCACTGTGTCCTGTCACACAGCGTGTCCTGTCACAGCATGCCCTGTCACACAGCATGTCCTGTCACACAGTGGCCAGAGGAGCAGCCAGCAGTGCCAGCCACCTCAGAGGGGACTGTCCCGGTACCAGGCTCTCGGGAAGCAGCTTCTCCCAGATCTGTCTAGGACAGGATGAAATGGCCTCAAGTTGTGCCAGGGGAGGTTTAGGATGGATATCAGAAAAAATTTCTCCCCCAAAAGGGTTATCAAGCATTGGAGTGGGATGCCCAGGGCAGTAGTGGAGTCACCATCCCTGGAGGGATCTAAAAGCCGGGCAGACGTGGTGCTGAGGGACATGGATCAGTGGTGGTTTGGGCAGTGGTGGGTTGGTGGTTGGACTTGAGGATCTGAAAGGTCCCTTCCAACCTGGACTTTTATGGTTCTATTTGGCTCAGAAGCAACTTTGGCTCCTAAATCAAGGCTGTCTCCCAGTGGCAAAGTGGGGCTTGTCACACCCCAGACATCGGTCACCTTCCCAGATGGGAGCCAGGCAGAGTCCATGTGCCCCTTGGGCTGTGAGCCCAGGGCTCTCCCTGCTCTCAAATACCCCCAAAACCAGTGGGGAAAACCCACCTGGACAACCCTGAGCTTCCCAGCCAGGGTGTGCAAGCTGCGTCTGCCCGGAGCCAGGTCTGGGGCAGAGGACCCTGGTGATTGTCCCCCTGTACTCAGCACTGGGGAGGCCACACCTGGAGTGTTGTGTCCAGTTTTGGGCACCTCAATCCAAGAGAGATCTGGAGGTGCTGGAGCGAGTGCAGAGGAGGGCAACGGAGCTGGTGAGGGGGCTGGAAAACAAATCGTATGAGGAGAACCTGTTAGAAAGGCCTGTAGTGACAGGACGAGGGGCAATGGCTTCAAGCTGGAGGGGAACAGATTTAGACTGGAGATGAGGAGAGGGTT
>NW_015090845.1:13703-24871 GCF_001431845.1 Calidris pugnax | reverse complement strand
ATTAACAATAGAACGAGAGGGAACGGCTTCAAGCTCCAACAGGGGAGGTTTAGATTGAACATTAGGAAGGAATTTTTCACGGAAAGAGTGGTCGGGCATTGGAACAGGCTGCCCAGGGAGGGGGGGGAGTCCCCATCCCTGGCTGTGTTTAAGGGCCGTTTAGATGCAGTGCTGAGGGACATGGTGTAGGGGAGGACTTTGTAGAGTAGGGGAGATGGTTGGACTCGATGATCCCAAGGGTCTCTTCCAACCTAGACCATTCTATCTCCGTTGTCCTGCAGGTGGGACTGGTGCTGCAGTAAGCCAGCCCTTGCCAGGAGAGCGCGGCGCCGCCGAGGAGCCGGCCCTGGCGGAGGTGCTGCCCCTCATCCTTCCCGCCGAAGCCGGACCCTGCGCCGGGAGAGGTGGGACCCCAGGAGCCACCACCGCCTGGACTCACCCAGCGCGTCCCGCAGCGCCGGCCGCCGCTCCCCCGCCGGCGCCAGCCGCCTCCTTTGTTTTGATTTAATTGCATCCTCGTAAAGACGTGATCAAGGGAATGTAACTGCTGAAACTAGCTCATGATTGGCATATAATGGAGTTAACGGGTGAATAATAAAAGTATATATTATATATATTTTAAATCTTTCCTGTTCCAAACTGGCACGAGTCGCATTCGTCTGCCCAAGGCCGCCGGCGGGTCGCTGGACCGTGACTTTTCTCGACGGGGCCATCCCAGGTAGATGCTGGCTGCGCTGACGGGCCGGGGAGCACCGGGACGCAGTGGCCGGGCTGCCCAGCCTTCCCCGTGGCCTGGAGGGGGTTTTGGGGCTCCTCGGCTGGTCTCCCCCCGGCTCACTCGCTCCTCCGTTAAACCCGCTCCTTCCCAGGGGTGCCCGGAGAGGGAGGATGGCACCGTCCCCCCCCGCGGGCTTGGGAGCACCTCAGAATTTTCTTTCTAAGGGCTATTTGTGCAAGCGCTGCCTTGTCCCTTCTCCTCCCCAGCCTCGGAGACTCCAATTCTCTCTGCTCAACGGGGCAAGCGCTGGACCCAGGAGCAGCAGCGCCCGAAGATTTGGGGGGGACCCGGCTCCTCGCTGCCGCAGGAGCTCATCCAGTGCACCCCGCTCCTCAGGGTCGTTCCTCTCGTGACGCCGGGGCACCGGGGGGATGATCTTGTCTCCACCACCACACCTCCAGGCTCCCTGCTGGGCTGCTTTTCTCGGGAAGCATGGAAATACGGATACACACGCAAGCGACTGCCCCACGACGCGCCGTCGGCATCACCCCAGACCTTCAGCCTCTTCGGCCACCCCGGCGCCTCCTCCACCAGGCTCTTCTCGTGCCACGGGAACCTCCGAGGTAAAGGGATTGTTTTCTTTCGTGGAAGCCCTTTATCCCGTGGAGATGTGTTGGGAAATAAGCACCGGGGCAGCCTCCTGCCTTCACCTGAACCCTGTCCACGACGAGCTCTGAGACGCTCCTGCCCTCCCAGCCAAAGGTTTCCACAGCTGCACGCCAAGGCCACGACCCCGTCTATGCACTCCCGCACCTCCCCGTCCCTCTGTGTCCCCATCGTGTCCCCACGGCACACCACAGACCCTGAGGGGCTTTGCCCACCCTGGCCTGGACCTGCAGGGCATGAGTGGGGGGCCAGGAGCCCGTCACATCCCCCCACCGTGGGCAGTGCCATCGCATCCCCCCTGCTCGGGGTCCCCTGTCACCTATGCAAGTACCTCCGTGTCCTCTCCTGCGTCCTCTCCCGTGTCCCTGTTGTCCTGGCCTGGGGGTGGCTGGGAGGGAGGGGTGTCTGGTGAGACCCTCCCCCTGTCCCCATGGCATTTTTGGGGGCTCCTCGTGACGATTTTGCCCCCAACACATGGGTGCTTGCCAGCTCCCCAGGGCAGTGCTGTGTTTGGGGGTGGGATCAGCCCTTATCCCCTCCCCCTGAGCCTCTTCTCCCACCCCCCAACGGGCTCCAGGAGGTGACAGGGACACCAGGACAGGCTCTGTTAAAATAAAACCTTTATTTGACTGGCTTGACACCGGGGTATAAATCTGTGCCCGTCGCTGGTGCTGGAGCAGGGGGTGGGAACCAGCCAAGCCAGGCCTTGATGCCATGGGCACAGCGGGGCGCGTGGTGACAATGTCCCCTGAGGGACACTGCGTGGTGGCAGGGTCCCCTCGGGAACCTCATGGTGATGGCACTGTCCTTGCAGCCCAAGGAGGGGCTGGGATGGAGCAGGGCCAGTGGTGGTGACATTCGGGGGTTGCTGTCACCCATCTCGCCCCCCCTGGGGCTGTGTTGGCCTTTTGGTGGCCTGGCCACCCCATCCTGGTTGTCACAGCGTCCCTGTCCCCCTGGGGGTCACAGCCAGGGAGGGGGGGCACAGAGGGCAGAAGATGGGGTGGCACTATGGGACATGGAGGGGGTCCCCTACTCCCTGGGGTCCCGCAGCCAGCCCTGCTGTCACTGTGGCCGGGTGAGCGGTGTCCCCAGGCTGTCCCCACACAGGGAGCAGGGTGTCTCTGGTGCAGGAGGATGCCCACCCCATGGAGGACCAAGTTGTCCCCCACAGGGGTACGTGATGTCCCTCCCAGTGGGACCGCGGGGACCTCACAGGTTCTTGCACCGAACGTGCACGAAGAGCGTGGCCGGGGACAGGGACGCCCCGTCCCTGGAGAGCAGATGGATGTGGCGATACCCTGGGGACAGAGAGAGGGGCTGAGCGGGTGGCAGGGGACCGTCCCCCGACCCCGGGGATGCAGCGGGGGGGGGCACACACCCACCTTCCCTCATGCTGGCCAGGGGCAGGGTGAACTGTCCCACGAAGTCATTGCAGGAGGTGCTGTCGTAGTCCTCCACCACGAAGCGCACCAGGGCCAGCTCGGGCGCCCGCAGCTGGAAGCTCAGCGTCTCCTCCCAGCGCGGGTTGAAGCCTGCGGCACCGGGACGGGGGGTGGGCACGGCCACCGGGGCCACCAAGGCCACCTGCCACCCCTGCCCCAGCTTAGCTGCCATCCTGCACTAGGCTATACTGGGGAATGGGGACCATACTATGGCCAGGTTTCCCTGCCCCAGCTTAGCTGCCATCCTGCACTGGGCTATACTGGGGAATGGCGACCATACTATGGCCAGGTTTGTCTGTACTGGAGGAATGGGGGTGACACTGGGGCTGGGCTGGACTATACTGGGGAATGGGGGTCATACTGGGGCCAGACTGGGCTATACTGGGGGAATGGAAACCACACTAGGCCCAGGCTCGTCTATACTGGGGGAAGGGGGTGATACTGGTGCCAGGCTGGACTATACTGGGAGAATGGGAGTCATACTGGGGCCAGACTGGGCTATACTGGGGGAATGGAAACCACACTAGGCCCAGGCTCGTCTATACTGGGGGAAGGGGGTGATACTGGTGCTGGGCTGGACTATACTGGGAGAATGGGGGTTGTATTGGAGCTGGGCTTGGCTATACTGGGAGAACAGGGGTCATACTGGGCTTGGGCTGGGTATACTGGAGAACAGGTGGGAGCAGCACTGGGAAGAACTGGGACATGCTGGTGCCCTACCACTGGTGGGGATCGGGCTGTGCTGGGGATGAAGCACTGCAGGACTGGGGTGTACTGGGGGGATTGGGGTGTCCTGGGCACTGGCTCAACTGGGGTGCAAGGGTCCTGACATCCCCTAGGATCAGGGTGCCCTGGGGTGTCCCTGGTGACCAGCTGTCTTGTGGTGTCCCCAGGGATCAGGGCGCCCTGGGGTGTCTCCAGGGACTGGGTGCCCTGGGATACCCTGTGGACCAAGTGCCTTGGGGTGTCCTCTGAGGACCGGGTGTCCTGCGGTGTCCCTGGGGATCAGGTGCCCTGGGATACCCTGGGGACAAGGTGTCTTGTGGTGTCCCCAGGGATTGGGTGCCTTGGGGTGTCCCTGGTAACCAGGTGTCCTGGGGTACCGTGGGGTGTCTGGTGACCAAGTGCCCTGGGGTGCCCCTGAGGACCAGGTGCCCTGGATACCCTGGGGATGAGGTGTCCTGGGGTATCCCTGGGGATCAGGGTGCCCTGGGGTGTCCCCGGTGGCCGGGCAGTGGTGGCCCAGGGGACACACTCACCATTGTTGAGCTTGTGGTGGGTCTGCTGCTTGCTGCAGTCGGCCGGGACACCGTGGATCTCCACCCGCACGAAGGGGTCCACGATGGAGCTCCCCTTCTCCCGGTTCAACTTGGGCAGCTGCTGCGCCGTGATCACCTGGGGACACAGGGCACCGGTGGCACGGGGCACTGCGGGGTGGCAGGACCCAGGAGAAGGGACGTGGGTGGAACACAGGTGGGTTTGGGGACGGTGTCACCAGGAGAAGGGATGTGGATGGCACATGGCTGGGTGCAGGGACAAGGTTGGTGTCCCCAGGAGGTGGAATGGTGGTGGCACACAGCTGAGTTTGGGGACAGTGTCCCCAGAAGAAAGGATGTGGGTGGCACATGGCTGGGTGCAGGGACAGGGTTGGTGTCCCCGGGAGATGTGGGTGGCACAGAAATGGGTTTGGGGACAGGTCTGGTGTCCCCAGGAGAAGGAATGTAGGTGGCACACGGCTCGTTTGGGGACAGGCTTGGTGTCCCCAGAAGGAATGTGGGTGGCACAGCACACAGCTGGGTGTGGGGACAGGGTTGGTGTCCCCAGGAGAAAGGATGTAGGTGGCACATGGCTGGGTGTGGAGACGGGATTAGTGTCCCCAGGAGAAGGAATGTGGGTGGCACACGGCTGGGTTTGGGGACAAGTTTGGTGTCCTCAGGAGCAAGGATGTGGGTGTCACACAGCTGGGTTTGGTGTCCCCAGGAGAAGGGCCGTGGGTGGCATTTGGCCGGGCATGGGGATGGGGTCAGTGTCACCCAGAAGAGCAGTTGGTGACACGCAGGTGGGTGTGGGGTTGGTGTCACCTAGGAAAAAGGTGCGTAGGGGCCCCTGGCTGGACATGGGGTTGTCACCCAGAACGGATGTGGGTGGCACCTGGTTGAACGTGGGGTTGGTGTCACCCCATAGGGACATGGGTGGCACCTGGCTGTGCGTGGGCATGTTGTCACCTGGGAAAAGGGATGCAGGTGGCACCTGGCCAGGCATGGGAATGTCAGGGATGTCACCCAGCAGGGATGTGGGTGTCACCCACCCCGGGGAGCGGGGTGCCCTCACCCTGATGTGCAGGGCCAGGCGGCGGGGTCCCTCTCCGGGGGGGCTGCGCAGGCAGGGGGGCTTCAGCACGTAACCACAGCGCCCGTTGCCCAGGAACCGCCCCGCGTTCAGGTCCATCTCGTAACCCGGCGTCTGGAAGTTGAGGGCCACTGTGGGGACAAGGGGGACGGGGGGTCAGGGTAGGTGACAGCTCCCGAGGGAGGGGGTGCCAGGTCAGGGGGTGTCTCCTGGGGGTCTCACCCAGCTGGCAGCCGACGTTCCACATCTCCTGAGGGTTGTAGTTGGAGGAGTTCATCTTCAGCCCCAGCGGGTAGATGCGGCTGAGTTGCCGGGCGTTGTACCGGACCAGCGCCGGGCCTGGGACGGGGGGGACATGGGTGAGTGGGACCCCTGCACCCATGGGTGCCACTGCGGGGCCCTGCCGGTGGGTGACAGTGTCCTGCCTGGGGACACGGACGGAGCCTGCCCGGCTGGGTGGACCCAGAGCCGGAAAGCGGGCTCTGAGGTTCAGATCCCAACCCTGGAGCTTGACTTTGGATCCTTGACCCCAGGCACTGACCTTAGACCTTGGACACGGACCTAGATCTTAATCTGAGGCCTGGACCCCAGACCATGATCCTGGATCCTGGCCTTGACCCCACACCTTGACCTTAGACCCCTGACCCTGGACCTTGATCCTGGATCCCTGACTCTGGACCTCAGACTCCAAAACCAAACCCCAGACCCTGGACCCCCACCCAGATCTTAATCCCAGCCCTGGACCCTGGACCCCAGACCCTGAACACAGACTCAAACCTTAATTCCAGCCCTGGACCCCAGACCCCAGGTCCTGACCCTGGACCCTGAACCCAAACCCCCAACCTCGACCCCAGATTCCAGATCTCAGTCCCTGGACCCTGACCCCGATCTTCATCCCAACCCCTGACCCCAGACCTTTACACCAGACATTTATCCTGCACCTGTGACCATCACCCTGGCCTCTGGCCCGAGACCCTGATACCAGACCCCAGTCCCACCAGCCCAGAGCAGCCTGACCAGGACCACCATGTCCCCAACTGTCACCCATGGAGTCACCCCAATGACAGAACCCATCGGTCTCAGCTTCAACCCGCATCCTGGTGAGGTTAAGAAGCATGGAGCCACTCTGTCCCCATCCCGTTGCCCTCACCAGCCTCCTTGATGAGCTTCCGAGCCTTCCTCTCGCTGAAGGAGGACATCTCGCAGGGCCGGGGGTGTTGCAGGGCATGGGCCAGGCCAGGGAAGGGCACAGCCTGGCAGTACACCACCACAGCCGACAGCTCCGGGGCCACCTGTGATGCATCTTTGGCCTGCAGGAGCCACCACTGTGTCAGGACCACCCTGACTCTGGTGGCCACCCGCATGCCTGAGGGTCTACAGACCTCCCTACCCTGCTAGTGCTGAGCGCTGAGACCCCCAAGGCCCCTAAAGTGAGGGAGAACTGTAGGCAATGGAGTGATGGACCCTGAGATGATGGAGAACCTAAGCAGGTTGAGACCCTGAGGTCATGGAGAACCCAAGGTGATAGACAACCCAAGATGTTAGAGACCCCAAGGTGATGGCAACCCTGAAGTGGTGGACATCTCAAGATGATGAAGAGCTTGAGGTGACAGAGACCTCAAGGTGATGGAGAACTGAGGCAATGGAGAACACTCCCCCAAGGCAATGCTGGTCATGCTGGAGGTGATGGAGACCCAAGGCCACAGAGTTCCCAAGGCAATGGAGACCCCAGAAATGGACCACCCAGCCCCACAGGGGAAGAGGGAGGCACAGCCAAGGAGCCCCCAAGCTCAGTCCCCGCTGCTCGGCAGTGACAATTCCTCACCACCCCGACCATACCCAACCCGTCAGCTCTGTCACATGACCCACCTGTAGGGGTTTGATCTCCTGCAGCGACTGCAGCGACTGGAAGAGGAGAGAGCAGGGCTGTGTCAGGGGATGCTGGCAGTGCTCACCTTTCCCCGGCCCCACCACAGCTGGGACACAATGGACCTGTGGCACTGCCAGGACACTGTGGTCCTCCAGGACCACCAGGGTGCCATGGTCCCCCAGCACCACCAGGATGTTGTGGTCCTCCAGGACCACCAGGATGTTGTGGTCCTTCAGGATCACCAGGACACCATGGTCCCCCAGCACCACCAGGATGCTGTGGTCCTCCAGGATCACCAGGACACCATGGTCCTCCAAGATCACCAGGACACCATGGTCCCCCAGCACCACCAGGATGCTGTGGTCCTCCAGGATCACCAGGACACCATGGTCCTCCAAGATCACCAGGACACCATGGTCCCCCAGCACCACCAGGATGCTGTGGTCCTCCAGGATCACCAGGACACCATGGTCCTCCAAGATCACCAGGACACCATGGTCCCCCAGCACCACCAGGATGCTGTGGTCCTCCAGGATCACCAGGACACCATTGTCTTCCAGCACCACAGCCCTGGGAGATCCTCTTACCCGCCGGCTGCTTCTCTCCTGCAGCTTCTCCTCTTCTTCTTCCTCCTCTTCTTCTTCCTCCTCCTCATGGTCCAGAAGGGAGGTGACACCCTGGGGCTCATGCCACGTCTCTGGCAGCTTCTTGCCCTTCACCAGGACTTTCCCCTTCAGCTGCTGTGGAAGGAAGGGCCAAGCTCAGGGCTCAGAGGGGACATGGGGACACTGCGGTGGGCGGGTGGGTGGCCTTACCTCGGGGGATGGGAGGTCGTGGGGGTCCTGCCCCTCCAGCGGCTGCGTCAGCAGCATGTCCCCCAGGATGGCCTTCATGTGCCGGGCCATGGTGGCCTGCTGCTCCAGCCCACAGTGGTTCTCCAGGGACAGGATGACAGGGTAGGGCGATTGCTGGGGAGGGGGACGGGCAGGGCTCAGCACCCGTCCCCCAGCACCCACCTCCCCTCCCAGGGCACCCGGCCCACCTTGAAGGCGTAGTCGCGGATGCTCTCGATGACATCGCGGAAGAGGATTTTGGAGGTGAGCGTGTGGCCGTGGTAGACGATGGGTTCCCCGTCGGAGCCCTCCCAGCAGTCCAGCTCCACACAGCGGCACCCCGCCATCAGCGCCCTGCCACCACACCGGATGAGTCCCCGCGCCGCCCCGGCACCCTCGGACCATGGGACCATCTGGGCACGGAGAGTCTGACCAGGGGCACCCACCTGACATAGGCCTCGGTGCTGCTGGTGCCACCGATCTGGTTGCGGGTCAGGTAGGTGTTGTGGGAGGAGGAGATGAAGTAGTGGCACAGGGGCTGGCTCATGTCCTGGTGCACCTTGGTGTGCTCCTGGTTGAGGATGTCACCGGCGGCCGAGAGGAGGTACATCATGAAGCCGTCCAGCATCATCAGGTCCTGCTGCCTGGCTGCGGGACACAGCGGTGGGGTGTCACAGAGGGTGGCACCCCAGAGACCGTCCCCATCTGGATGTCCCCTTCCTCCCAGCAGTGCCATGTTCACCCCAGACCTGGCACTGCAGCACCCACAGGACATGTAAGTTTTTTCTAGTATCCCATCTCCATCCTGATGTCGCTCAAGCCTGCTAGTGCCACATTCACCCTGGACATGGCATGGTGGCACCCATGAGATGTGGAGGTTCCCTGTCCCCACCCTGATGTCTTCTGTCCTCATAGTGCCATGCTCACCCTAGACCTGGCACTGTGGCACTTGGGGGATGTGGAGGTCCCCTTGGTGTCCCATCTCCACCCTGATGTCCCCCTACTCTGCAGGTGACACATCTACCCTACTGTGATACTCAAGAGGCATGGAGGTCCTTCAGCCCTACCATGATGTCCCCTGACCTCCTAGTGCCTTGTTCACCCTGGACTGGCCATAGTGGGACCCAAGGGACATGGAAGTCCCCCAGCAGTGTCACATTCAGGCTAGGGCTGGCACTGCATCACCCAGGAGACATGGAGGTCCACCTGCTGTCCATCCCCACCTTCATGTCCCCTGTCCCCACAATGCCACATCCACCAGGGATCAGCAAGGTCACGTGTGGGACTGCTGGCACCCATTGTCACCCCGGGGAAGGGACATGGGGACACTCACCCAAGCCTTGGAGGACCCCATACCAGCTTGGGGGGCTGATACCACCAACCACAGACCCAACCCCCCACCATCCATGGCCTCCCTTGGCTCTGGCGGTGCCTGTCCCACCATCCCACCACCACCCATGAACCGAGCTGCCCGTCCTCAGCCCTACCCTTCTCGTTGAGCTCGTAGGTGCGGATGATGGCGCGGGCCTGGCGCAGGCTGGCGTCCTCCCCCTGATCCCGCAGGAAATCCCGCAGCTCCTCGGCCGACAGGACCCGGTCCTCCCCCGAGTAACGCCCAAAAAGCTCCTCCAGCTCCGGCCGCCGCAGCAGCCGGCGGCAAAACTCCTCCACCTCCCGGCCCTCCAGCCGCTCGTTGCCAGAGCGGTCGCACTCCTGGTGGGACCACAACCCAACCTCGGGGACCATCCCCTGCCCACGGCCACCCCCTGCCTCCTCCCGCCCGTCCCCTGGGGTTGGCAGCGTGTGTGATGAGTTTGGGGGGCTCAGGGGATGGGGTGCGCTTAGAGGGATGCGGTGGCATGTCCCCTCTGCCCCCCCCCCCCCACCGTAGCCCTCTGACCTTCCAGTGTGGGATGGAGCAGAGCACCCTGCCTCAGTTTCCCCAGGTGGAAAAGGGACCTTGGGAGATGCCCATGGGGGCAGCACCCCATGGTGGGGGGAATGTCACACCTTGGGGACCCACAGAGCAGTGCGGGGGGGAACAGCTCACCCCACCCCATCATGAGGTCCTGCTCGTGATGGAACCCAGCCATTGGTGGTGGTGGGTGGCTTTGGGCGTGATGAGTTTGACAGTTCTCTGCGCTTGGGAAGGCAGAGGAGGAGCCAGCATCCCCTCCCGGTGGCAGCAGCGGGGGGACAGGATGGGTACCTTGAAGAGCTTGTAGGCGTAGACATCGTCCATGTCGATGTTGATCATCCTCAGCATGCTCTTCACCTCCCGGAAGGACATCTTGTTGTCCTTGTTCCTGTCTGCTCGCTGCAGGACCCCGTGGATCCAGCTATGCCAGGGTAAGGAAACCACCCAGTGTCACCCCCGTGGCCACCCCCAGCCTGTCCCCAAGCCCCCATAGCTCCCACAAAGGATATTGGTCGAGCTTCTCCGGTTGACTCATGGCCTGCAGCCGCCCCATCAGCTTGGAGAGCCCTTGCACCCAGTGCCGGGCGTCCTCCTCGCCCTGGGCGGCCAGGTCCAGGTTCTTGCGCTTGCCCTTGAAGACGAGGGTGAAGCAGTGCCGCTCGGGGAAGGCGGCTCCGTGCTGGCGCAGACCCTCCGACTGGCGTCCCTCGCGCACCGCCTCGATGTGCATCACCGAGACTGCAGGGACACGCGCGGTGACGGAGCCACCCGGGGGATGGAGGGGGTTCCTCGGCACTTCCCCCACCCACGAGCATCCTGCAGGACAGCCCGGCTGCTGACGGACACCCCGCGTGTCCCCAGGGACCCCCCCGGGGCAGCGGGGCTGGGCTGCTGTCGATGGCACAGCCGGGCTTAACTCCCTAATCCCGGGCGAGACAGGAGCGGTGGCCGCTGTCCCCCGCGGGGTTGGGGACAGGGACGCTGGCAGCGAGGGAGCTGTCTGGCAGCGGTGCCAGCTCTGGGCACCCGTCCCAGATGCGAGGGTGGAAAGAGACGGGTGACGCCGGGGAGCGGGGACAGAGTCTGGCCGGGATGGAGAAGGGACCTCGTGACAGTCCCAAGGGGGACGGGGGAGGGTGTGGGCTGGGGGTCCTCGGCTTGGGGTGCACTGGGATGCACTGGGAGGCACTGGGAGGCACTGGGTGCAGTGGGTTGGGATCTGGGTCCTGGGTGGGGGACTGTGTTCTGGCACTGGGAGGCACTGGGTGCAGTGGGTTGGAATCCAGGTCCTGGGTGGGGGGCTGTGTTCTGGACTGGGGTTCACATTTTGGGTCAGGATTTGGGTCCCAGGATGGGGGTGCGGGTCCCA
>NW_015090845.1:9885-13693 GCF_001431845.1 Calidris pugnax | reverse complement strand
TAGATGGGTGTTTGGATCCTGAGCTGGGGTCTGGGACTCAGTTGGGGCACAGGTTCTGGGTGGGGGTCCAGGTCTTGGGTGGGAATCAGGGTCCTGGGTTGGGATCGGGGTCCCAGGTGGGGATCTGGGTGGGGGTGTGTGTCCTGGATTGGGGTTGGGGTCCCAGGTGGGGGTCCAGGTGAGGATCTGAGTCCTGGGGTGGGGTCTGGGTCCCGGGTGGGGGTCTGGGTCCTTGATGAGTCTCCGGGTCCCAGGTGGGGGTCCGGGTCCCAGGATGTGGGCTAGGTCCTGGGGTGGGGTCTGGGTCCTGGGGTGAGGATCTGGGCCCCAGGGTGGGGTCTGGGTGGGGTTCTAGGCCACAGGGGGGGTCTGGGTCCCGGCTCATGCCCAGGTCCCCCCACGGGTGGGTTTGGGGCACTGCCCAGGTCCCAACCCCTCCCTGCAGCTCCAGGCTGTGCAGGACGTGGCCCGGTGTCCCCGAGCCCCCGGGGGAGCGTCCCCGGCGCTGTCACTCACAGCTCTGCTGGGAGCGGGCGCGCCTGAAGCCCCCCTCGAAGCAGACGGTCGCCCCGTCCTCCTGCAGGCGGAAGAGCCGCTCCCTGGGGCCCCCCCGGGACTTGATCTTCCAGAGCAGGGAGCCCCGCAGCATCCGCTGGACGTCCTCGTCCTCCGTCAGGCCTGAGGGGGACCAGCCCGTGGGCATCCCTCAGCGGGTACTGGGGGGCACTGGGCGGTACTGGAGGCTCTGGGGGTGGACTGGGGGTACTGAGTGGGAGTGGGGAGGGCTCAATTGCACACCTGCATGTGTACACCCCCCAAATCCCATGGGATGGGATGGGTCCAGACAGGATGGGATAGCGTGGCATGGGGTGGTGTGGCATGGGGTGGCATGGAATGGGACAAACAGGACAAATGGGACAGGACAGACACGATGGGATGGGATGGGATGGGATGGGATGGGATGGGATGGGATAGACATGATGGGACAGGATGGGACAGACATGATGGGACAGGATGCAGTGGGACACATGGGACAGGACAGACATGATGAGATGGGATGGGATGGGATGGGATGGCACAGAACAACATGAGACAGGACAGACATGATGGGACAGGATGGGATGGGACAGATGGGACAAGACAGACGTGATGGGATGGGATGGGAAGGGACAGCATTGGCATGGGACAGGATGGAGGGATGGGACAGGACAGACATGATGAGACAGGACAGGATGGGATGGGGATGCGATGGGACAGACATGATGGGACAAGGGCGGGATGGGACAGACATGATGGGATGGGACGGGATGGGGTGGGACAGCATTGGCATGGGACAGGATGGAGGGATGGGACAGGACAGACATGGAGAGATGGGACAGGATGGGGATGGGACGGGATGGGATGGAATGGCATGGCATGGCATGGCACAGTGTTGGCATGGGACAGGTTGGCGGGATGGGACAGGACAGGATGGGATGGACAGGAGAGGAGGACGGGATGGGACAGTGCAGACAGTACATGATGGGACAAGATGGGACAGGTAGGATGGGACAGGGCAGAGTAGGACAGACAGGGTGGGATGGGACATAGTGGATGGGACAAACATGACAGGACAGCATGGGATGGGACAGGACAGACCTGATGGGATGAGACGGGACTGGATGGGATACCATGGGATGGGACAGGACAGACACGGGCGGGATGGGACACGATGGGACAGATGGGATGAAACAGGACAGACAGGATGGGATGGGACAGAGCAGACAGGACGGGATGGGACAGGATGGGACATGATGGGACAAATGTGATGGGAGATGGGATGGGATGGGATGGGATGGGGCAGACAGGACAGGACAGATGGGACAAGCCACTGCCATGGGGTGGCTCTGGGGCTCCGTGTGGCCAGCCGGGGGGGGACAGGGCACGGCAGCCCGGCTCAGTGACAGAGCCCAGCTGCTAAATCCCAGCAAAGCCACCCAAATCCTGCGTGGGGAGCGCGGGGACAGTGTGGGCAGCGGAGGTGGGGCTGGGCACGCTGACAGGGTGGGACTCACGGGCACACGCCCGGGCTCATGGAGGGCCAGGACTTTTCCGTCTATTCTCCAAAAAGCAGCTATTTCCTCCCTTTTTGTTGTGGTTGAGCACAGCCCCCGCGGCCCTGTCCCTGCTCCGGCCGGAGACGCTGCTCCCGGGCTGGGAAACGGCAGGTTTGGGGCCCAGCAGGGACATCCCGAGCCCTGGGGACGTGGCCACCAGCTGCCACCACCCCCTGCCCTGTCACATCCCACCCACGGTGCAGAATCCAGGGCACCTTCAAGGGGGCAGGTACGGACACACGGATGCATGGATGCACATGGATGCGTGGATACGGGCACACAGATGGATGGACACACGGATGGTCGGGCACGTGGACAAGTGTATGGATGCATGGACACACGGACACATGGACGCATGGACACACTGGTATATGGATATATGGATGGACTGATGCATGGACACATGGATATACAGCCACAGGGATGTATGGATACATGGATGCAGGGATGCACTGATGCACAGACACACGGACAGACCGATGCACAGGTACAAGGATGAGGGATGTTTGGATACATAGACACGGATGCAAGGAGAGATGGATGCACAGCCATAGGGATGTACTGACGCACGGACACACGGATACGTGGATACTGGGATCCAGGGATGTATGGACACACAGACACATGGTTAGAGGGATGTATGGATACATGGCTGCACTGGTGCAAGGACACACAGACACATGGATATACAGACACATGGATATACAGACACATGGATACACAAACATATGGATGCAGGGACAAACACATGGACATATGGATACATGGACGTACGGATTCACCAACGCAGAGGCACAGGGACGCACGGACATCGGGATGTAGGGGTGTATGGATGCACGGACACATGGATGCAGGGAGGGATGGATGCATGGACGCATGGACACACGGATATACAGGGGCAGGGATGTATGGATGCAGAGATGCAGGGACAGATGGATGTACCGGTGCGAGGACACACAGACACGTGAGCACATGGATGCCAAAGTGTCCGGATGCACAGACCCGTGGATGAAGGGACACACACAGGGACACCCGGACACAGGGACACCCGGAGCAGCAGCAGACACCCGTCCACTCCGAGCGGTGCAGCTCCGGGCTCACGGCTCCACACCCAAAGCCACACGGCACCGGCCAGTGCGGCGGCGGGACCAAAGCCCTCCCTCCATGGCCCAGGGCCAGCTCCTGCCCTGCCCGCTGAGCCCAGGCGGGACGGGGCCTGGCCCCCTCGGCCATCACACCCCGACCTCCCCGGGCCCACGGAGCTGGGGGCAGCACCCCTGTGCGGGGAAACTGAGGCAGGGGCTCAGGGGAGGGTCCCGGGGAGCTGGGGCTGAGCCCTGGGGACAATAAATACCCGGAGTGGGAGGGCTCCTGTCACCCGTGACACAACCGAACCCTGAGCCTGCTACATCTGGGGCAATATCTGGCTATTCTGGGACTCCCTTGGGGACCCCTCCCGGCCACGGGGACCCTTTCCTGCCGTGGGACACCCCCTCCACCTCGGGGACCCTCCGTGCCACGGGGACCCTCCCGGCCGTGCGGACCCACCCCTGCCATGGGGGACCCCCTCCACTCGGGGACCCCCTCAGCCTCGGGGACATTTTCCTGCACAGGGACCCCGACAAACCTTGGGGACCCCTCCCAGCCCCAGGGACCCATCCCCGCCATGGGGGGGTCCCCATCTACTTCGGGGACCCTCCTCCCACCCACGG
>NW_015090845.1:6557-9875 GCF_001431845.1 Calidris pugnax | reverse complement strand
AGCCCCACCGGGTATAACCCCAAGGGACGGTCCCCCCCCCCGGAACGGACCGAGGGGTCCGCACGTCCCCCCAGGGGTCCCCACCTTCCCCCCCCTCCCGGGTTCCGCCTGCACCGGGGACCAGCCCAGGGGACCCCCCGCTCTCTGCCCGGGGGTACGGCTGTCTGCTGCCGGTGTCACCCCACAACCACCAGCGGGGACCCCCCTCCACCAGCCTGGGGACAGGGGAACCCCTGGGGTCCCCTCTGCCATCACACTGGGGACCCATGGGACCCCCCTCTGCCATCACACTGGGGACAGCGGACACCCATAGGACCCCCCTCTGCCAGCCTGAGGACAGCGGGGGTGGGTCCCGGGTGTGCAGCCCCACCGGGTATAACCCCAAGGGACGGTCCCCCCCCCCGGAACGGACCGAGGGGTCCGCACGTCCCCCCAGGGGTCCCCACCTTCCCCCCCCTCCCGGGTTCCGCCTGCACCGGGGACCAGCCCAGGGGACCCCCCGCTCTCTGCCCGGGGGTACGGCTGTCTGCTGCCGGTGTCACCCCACAACCACCAGCGGGGACCCCCCTCCACCAGCCTGGGGACAGGGGAACCCCTGGGGTCCCCTCTGCCATCACACTGGGGACCCATGGGACCCCCCTCTGCCATCACACTGGGGACAGCGGACACCCATAGGACCCCCCTCTGCCAGCCTGAGGACAGTGGGCACCCATGGGACCCCCTCTGTCATCACACTGGGGACAGTAGGGACCCATGGGACCCCCTCTGCCATCACACTGGGAATCCGTGGGACCCCACTCTGCCATCACACTGGGGACAGTGGGGACTCATGGGACCCCTCTGCCATCTTGGGGACAGGAGAACCCCCGGGCTCCCTTCTGCCATCACACTGGGGACAGCAGGAACCCATGGGACCCCCCTCTGCCAGCACACTGGGGACCCATGGGACCCCCTCTGCCAGCACACTGGGGACAGTAGGGACCCATGGGACCCCCTCTGCCATCACATGGGACAGCAGGAACCCATGGGGCCTCCTCTGCCATCACACTGGGGACAGTGGGCACCCATGGGACCCCCTCTGTCATCACACTGGGGACAGTAGGGACCCATGGGACCCCCTCTGCCAGCCTGGGGACAGTAGGGACCCGTGGGCCACCTCTCTGCCATCACACTGGGGACCCATGGGACCCCCTCTGCCATCACACTGGGAATCCGTGGGACCCCACTCTGCCATCACACTGGGGACAGTGGGGACTCATGGGACCCCTCTGCCATCTTGGGGACAGGAGAACCCCCGGGCTCCCTTCTGCCATCACACTGGGGACAGCAGGAACCCATGGGACCCCCCTCTGCCAGCACACTGGGGACCCATGGGACCCCCTCTGCCAGCACACTGGGGACAGTAGGGACCCATGGGACCCCCTCTGCCATCACATGGGACAGCAGGAACCCATGGGGCCTCCTCTGCCATCACACTGGGGACAGTGGGCACCCATGGGACCCCCTCTGCCAGCCTGGGGACAGTAGGGACCCGTGGGCCACCTCTCTGCCATCACACTGGGGACCCATGGGACCCCCTCGGCCATCACACTGGGGACAATGGGGACCCGTGGGCCACCCCTCTGCCATCACACGGGACAGTAGGGACCCATGGGACCCCTCTGCCAGCCTGGGGACAGCAGGGATCCATGGGACCCCCCTCTTTTATCACACCCGCTCCTGCTGTGCCCGCTCTGTCCCCACCCCACGGGCAGGGTGACACGGGCCACAGCTGGTGGGACCCCCGGGTGACCGTCCCCACCGGTGGGACAGCAGATCCAGGGCCTGGCAGCAGCAGGAAGAGGCAGAGAGGAGGGTGATGTCCCCAGTGCCAGAGCCGGGGACAGTAGGGACCCGTGGGCCACCTCTCTGCCATCACACTGGGGACCCATGGGACCCCCTCGGCCATCACACTGGGGACAATGGGGACCCGTGGGCCACCCCTCTGCCATCACACGGGACAGTAGGGACCCATGGGACCCCTCTGCCAGCCTGGGGACAGCAGGGATCCATGGGACCCCCCTCTTTTATCACACCCGCTCCTGCTGTGCCCGCTCTGTCCCCACCCCACGGGCAGGGTGACACGGGCCACAGCTGGTGGGACCCCCGGGTGACCGTCCCCACCGGTGGGACAGCAGATCCAGGGCCTGGCAGCAGCAGGAAGAGGCAGAGAGGAGGGTGATGTCCCCAGTGCCAGAGCCCCACACGCGTGTGCGGGCCTGTACATACATGTGTGTGTACATCTGTGTGTGTGTAGCCGTGTGCATGTGTGTGCACAGCCGTGTATGTGTGTATGCGTACGTCTCTGTGTGCACAGGCACACGCACGTGTGTGTGGAGGTGTGCATACGTGTGTGTGCACCCGTGTACACACATAGGCGTGTGTGTAAGCAGGCACACGTGTGTGCAGCCGTGTACACACGCATGCACGCATGTGCAGGCACACATGCTGATGTGCATGTGTGTACACAGCCATGTACACGTGTGTGCATGCATGAGAGCCCCACACGCGTGTGCGGGCCTGTACATACACATGTATGTACATCCATGTGCATGTATGTGCACAGCCGTGTATGTGTGTATGCGTACGTCTGTGTGCACAGGCACACACACATGTGTGTGGAGGTGTGCATACATGTGTGCACCCGTGTACACCCATACGCGTGTGTGTAAGCAGGCACACGTGTGTGCAGCCGTGTACACACGCATGCACGCATGTGCAGGCACACATGCTGATGTGCATGTGTGTACACAGCCATGTACACGTGTGTGCATGCATGTGTGTGTGTGAAGGCACACACGAGTGCGCGCACACACGTGCGCAGCCACGTACAAGTGCGTGCACGTCCATGTGCACACACGGCTGCCTGCACGGCTGTGCCCGCCTGTGGGAATTCACTCCAAATCCAAATCCAACCCACCCACCTCTCCCACTGCCACCGCTCGCTGCAGGCAGCTGGGGAGGGGACAGAGGGGTGACCACGAGGGATGACCCCCCCAGTCCCCACCCTGGGGACCCCACAGCCCCACTGGGGTGATGGCAGAGGCAGAGCCAGGCTTTGATTTCCCAGGGACTTGGGGGTGCTGGTGGATGAGAAGCTGGACATGAGCAGGCAGTGGGCAGCTGCAGCCCAGAAGGCCAATCCCATCCTGGGCTGCATCAAAAGATGCGTTGCCAGCAGGGCCAGAGAGGGGATTCTGCCACTTTACTCTGCTCTGGTGAGACCTCACCTGGAGTATTGTGTGCAGGTCTGGAGCCCTCAATATAAGAAGGACATGG
>NW_015090845.1:4074-6339 GCF_001431845.1 Calidris pugnax | reverse complement strand
GTTCTTCACTGTGAGGGTGGTGGAGCACTGGAACAGGTTGCCCAGGGAGGTGGTTGAGGCCCCTTCCCTGGAGATATTCAAGGAGAGGCTCGACAAAGCCCTGGGCAACCTGGTCTAGTTGGGGGTGTCCCTGCTGACTGCGGGGGGGTGGGACTAGATGGCCTTTGGAGGTCCCTTCCGGCCTGGGCAATTCTATGACTCTATGATTCTATGATTTCCAGCCCGTAGCCGGGCTCGGGGCCGTGTCCTTGTGACAAGGGGTCATTTTCCACCCAAGGTGGCTTCTTGCAAAAACCCACAGGGACACGGAGGCCACCCCAGGCCTGGCCGGGCCGTGGGGACCGGGAGCCGCAGGACAGGGAGAGGAAACCACCAACACAGGCGGTGACTTCCCCCGGGGCCGGGGCGGCGGTGGCAGTGCCAACGGCTGTGGGACCCAGCCTGGGACCGGGGAGCACCCGGGGGTGACAGCAGGGCAGCTGGGGGCAACCTTGGGGCAACATCTGGGCATCCTGAGGCAGTATTGGGGCACCCTGGGGCAATTTCTGAGCACCCTAGGACAACTTGTGGGCATCCCAGGTGATATCTGAGTATCCTGGAGCAACATCTGGGTATCCTGGGTAACACCAGGGCACCCTGTGTGATACTGGAGTATCCTGGAGCAGCATCTGGACACCCTGGATGATACCTGGGCACCCTGGGGCAGTATTGGGGCACCCTGGGGCAACATCTGGGCATCCTAGGCAATATCTGAGTATCCTAGAGCAACATCTGGGTATCCTGGGTAACACCAGGGCACCCTGTGTGATACTGGAGTATCCTGGAGCAACATCTGGGTGATACCTGGGCATCCTGGGTGGTAGATGAGTATCCTGGGGCAACATCTGGGCACCCTGGGGCAACATCTGGGCATCCTAGGCGATATCTGAGTATCCTAGAGCAACATCTGGGTATCCTGGGTGATACCTGAGCACCCTGGGTGGTAGATTAATATCCTGGGGCAACATTTGGGCACCCTGGATGGTGTATATGACTATACCGGGGCAACATCTGGATGTCCAAAGCAACATCTGGGCACCCCTGGGACGATCTCCTGTTATCCCGGAGCAACACCCGTCTAGGCAGGGCAACATCTGGGCAACATCTGCCCGGCCCGAGGTGGTACCTTGGTGCTGCAGTTGAAGACCCGAGCAACCCCACAACATCTGGGCAGCTGGGGCCACATCTGGGCAAGCCCCTTGGCTGTGTTTGGAGGAGCAGGGGGGGTCGGTAGAGCCATTCTGGGACCCTTTGGGGACACGGGGACACAGGGCAATGCCCCCTCCCTCCTGTTTGGGTCGAGGCTTTTACTGCCCCAAGAGCTGCAAAATACATTGAATTTATTGACGCAAAACGTACTTTGTTTTCCCCAAAACTCACGGAAAGCAGCCCCCAAAAATGCACTCACAACCCCATAACCCGGCTCAGCTCCCAGTCCTCTTCCTCCCATGGGAATTGCTCTGTTGGGAATTCACCGAGGGGTGCGTGGAGCCGGCGAAAGAACCGGGACAAACACCTCTGGCTGCGAAACCCCCGGTGAAAACAAACCCCCCTCGCGATTCTTCCGCGGCGTCGCCCTTTTCCGCCCGCCCGGCACGGATCTGGAAGGAGCCCCACGGAACGGGAAGCAACGCCTCGCATTCCCGAGCGCTGAGGGCACACGGCGCGTGGCCCCGTGAGTCACCCCCCCCTCCCCCGGATCCGGGCTCCGAGTCGGAGCCACCGGGGACCCCGCGGAGAAACCCCGAGTCACGGCCGGGCAGCGGCAGGAGGTTTGGAAAACTTGTGGGATTTGGGTGGTTTTAGAGGAAATGGGTCCCCAAGGGGCTGTGGGATGGGATAAGGGGGGGCCGGGGAGGGCTTCCTCCTCCTCGGGATTGGGATTTGGAGGTTGGATGAAGGGGAATTCGTCAAAATGTAGGAAGATCGGAGCGGGGGGCGATGATGGAGAATGGCCTGGGGCTGGTGGAAGCTGCTGTGTGTCTCCCCCCCAGCACCGGGAAACCATAGCCCCCCCAGGGCACCTCCGGGTCACCCTTGTCCCCACAGCACCCCTGTGCCCACAGCACCTGTGCCCCTACATCACCCCTGTCCCCACAGCACCTGCACCCCCAAGTCACCCCTGTCCCCACAGCACCCCTGTCCCCATATCACCTGCACCCCCATGTCACCTCTGTCCCCACATCACCTCTGTCCCCACAGCACCCCTGTCCCCATATCACCTGC
>NW_015090845.1:0-4013 GCF_001431845.1 Calidris pugnax | reverse complement strand
TCCCCACATCACCTGTGCCCCCATGTCACCTGTGCCCCCACGTCACCCCTGTCCCCATGTCCCCCACGTCCCCCCACCTGCAAGGAAAGCCCTCGGAGCAGAGGGGGGAGGAGCTTCACCTCGGGGGGTGGGGGACCCCAAATTTTGTCCCTTCCTCACCACTGGAATGAATAAAGTTGGGGAGTAATTAACGGTGATCAATTGCTCCGCTGGCCCCAGCTGCCCCCTGCCCCACGCAATGGGGTCGTGCCCCTGCCCAGTGCCCCGGTGCCTTGTCCCAGTGCCGCCTCGGGGGGTGGGGGACCCCAAATTTTGTCCCTTCCTCACCACTGGAATGAATAAAGTTGGGGAGTAATTAACGGTGATCAATTGCTCCGCTGGACCCAGCTGCCCCCTGCCCCGCGCAATGGGGCCGTGCCCCTGCCCAGTGCCCCAGTGCAGCGTCCCAGTGCAACGTCCCAGTGTCCCAGTGCAGTGTCCCCATGCCCCAGTGTAGCATCCCAGTGTCCCAGTGCAGCACCCCAGTGCCACACTGCAGTGTCCCAGTGCCCTGCTGCAGTGTCCCAGTGCAATAGCCCAGCGTCACACTGCAGTGTCCCAGTTCCCCAGTGCAACGTCCCAGTTCCCCAGTACAGTGCCCCCGTGCCCCAGTGCATTGTCCCAATGCACTGCCCCAGTGCAGTGTCCCAGTTCCCCAAGTGCACTGCCCCAGTGCCTTGTCCCAGCACAGTGTCCCAGTGTCCCAGTGCAGCATCCCAGTGCCACACTGCAGTGCCCCAGTGCAGTGTCCCAGTGCAGCATCCCAGTGCCACACTGCAGTGTCCCAGTTCCCCAGTACAGTATCCCCGTGCTCCAGTGCAGTGTCCTAGTGCAGCATCCCAGTGCCCCAGTGCAGCGTCCCAGCGCATTATCCCAGTTCCCCCACTGCATTGTCCCAGTGCCGTGTCCCAGTGCCCTGCTGCACTGTCCCAGTGCAATATCCCAGCTCTCCAAGTGCAGTGTCCCCATGCCCCAGTGCAACATCTCACTACAGCATCCCAGTGCCCCAGTGCAGTGTCCCAGTGTCCCAGTGCAGCATCCCAGTGTCGCACTGCAGTGTCCCAGTTCCCCAGTGCAATATCCCAGTTCCCCTGTACAGTGTCCCTGTGCCCCAGTGCATTGTCCCAATGCACTGCCCCAGTGCAGCGTCCCAGTTCCCCAAGTGCACTGCCCCAGTGCCTTGTCCCAGCACAGTGTCCCAGTGTCCCAGTGCAGCATCCCAGTGCCACACTGCAGTGCCCCAGTGCAGTGTCCCAGTGCAGCATCCCAGTGCCACACTGCAGTGTCCCAGTTCCCCAGTACAGTATCCCCGTGCTCCAGTGCAGTGTCCTAGTGCAGCATCCCAGTGCCCCAGTGCAGCGTCCCAGCGCATTATCCCAGTTCCCCCACTGCATTGTCCCAGTGCCGTGTCCCAGTGCCCTGCTGCACTGTCCCAGTGCAATATCCCAGCTCTCCAAGTGCAGTGTCCCCATGCCCCAGTGCAGCATCCCAGTGCCCCAGTGCAGTGTCCCAGTGCAATATCCCAGTGTCGCACTGCAGTGTCCCAGTTCCCCGGTGCAATATCCCAGTTCCCCTGTACAGTGTCCCCATGCCCCACTGCATTGTCCCAATGCAGTGTCCCCATGCAGCATCCCAGTGTAGTGTCCCAGTTCCCCAAGTGCAGTGCCCCAGTGCAGTGTCCCAGTGTCCCAGTGTAGCATGCCAATGCCACACTGCAGTGTCCCAGTTTGCCAGTGCAATGTCCCAATGCAACATCCCAGTTCCCCAGTAGAGTATCCCCTTGCTTCAGTGCAGTGTCCTAGTGCAGCATTCCAGTGCCCCAGTGCAATATCCCAGTTCCCCCACTGCATTGCCCCAGTGCAGTGTCCCAGTGCCCTGCTGCACTGTCCCAGTGCAATATCCCAGCTCTCCCAGTGCAGTGTCCCCATGCCCCAGTGCAGCATCCCAGTGCCCCAGTGCAATATCCCAGTGTCGCACTGCAGTGTCCCAGTGCAGCACCCCAGTGCCACACTGCAGTGTCCCAGTTCCGCAGTGCAATGTCCCAATCCAATATCCCAGTTCCCCAGTACAGTGTCCCCATGCCCCAGTGCAGCGTCCCAGTTCCTTGAGTGCAGTTCCCCAGTGCTATGTCCCAGTCCCCTGGTGCACTCCCCCGGTGCCCCCGCTGCACGGCCCCAGCACATTGTCCCCACGCCTGGAGCATTGTCCTAGTGCATTCCCCTGGTGCCACAGCTCACAGCCCCAGTGTCCCCGTGCACAGCCCCAGTGTCCCCGTGCATGGTCCCAGTGTCCGGGTGACTGTCCCAGTGCCCCACTGCACCACCCCACGCGTGATGATGGCCCTGCCGGCCCACACTGTCCCACTGCACAGCCCGGGCGGCCCCGTGACACGGCCCCGTGCAACACCCCGTGCCCCCGTGCGATGTCCCGCAGCCCTGGGGGCACCAGAGCACTGTCCTGTCACACCATCCTGTCACACCATCCTGTCACACTGTCCCACTGCACTCACCCAGCGCAGTGTCTGTGCACCATCCTGGTGCACTGGAGCACTATCCCCTAGTGCACTGTCCCCGTGCTTTATACCCGTGCACTGTCCCTGTGCACTGTCCCTGTGCACTGCCGTGGAGCAACGTCCCCGTGCACCAACCCACTCTCTCAGTGCACAAGTTCACTGTCCCTGTGCACTGGGGCACTATCCCTGTGCACATTGCACTGTCCCCGTGGAGCACAGCCCTGGTGCACTGTTCTGGTGCCCCAGAGCACTGTCCTGGTGCACTGACCCAGTGCCCTAGTGCACCAGGACAGTGCCCCAAAGCACTATTCCTGTGCACTGTCTCTGTGCAGCAGTTCACTGTCCTGGTGACCTGTCCCGGTGCACTATCCCGGTGCACGGGCTCACCATTCCGGTGCACTATCCCAGTGCACAGTCCCGGTGTCTTGTCCCGGTGCACACACTCCCTGTCCTGAAGCACTGTACTGGTGCACAAACTCACTGTCCCTGTGCACACACTTGCTGTCCCAGTGCACACTCATTGCCATGGTGCCCTGTCTCGGGGCACACACTCGCTGTCCCGGTGCCCTCACTCACAATCCCGGTGCACACAGTCACTATCCCAATGCACTATCCCGGTGCACACACTCACTGTCCTGGTGCACGCACACTGTCCCAGTGCCTTGTCCCGGTGCACACACTCACTGTCCTGGTGCACACACTCACAATCCCAGTGCCCTGTCGCAGTGCACACACTCACTGTCCTGGTGCACACACTCACTGTCCCAGTGCACACACTCACTGTCCTGGTGCACACACTCACAATCCCAGTGCACACACTCTCTGTGCTGGTGCCCTGTCCTGGTGCACACACTCACTATCTCCGTGTCCTGTCCCAGTGCACACACTTGCTGTCCCGCTGCCCTGTCCCAGTGCCCTGTCCCGGTGCCCACACTCACAATCCCGGAGCACACACTCACAATCCTGGTGCCCTGTCCCGGTGCCCACTCTCACAATCCCGGTGCACTCTCACAATCCCGGTGCCCACACTCACTATCCCGGTGCCCACACTCATTATGCTGGTGCACACACTCACAATCCTGGTGCACACTCACAATCCTGGTGCACACTCACAATCCCGGTGCCCACACTCACTATCCCGATGCACTCTCACTATCCCAGTGCACACTCCCTATCCCGGTGCCCACACTCACAATCCTGGTGCCCACACTCATTATCCCAGTGCCCACTCTCACAATCCTGGTGCACTCTCACAATCCTGGTGCCCACACTCACAATCCCAGTGCCCACACTCATTATGCTGGTGCACACTTTCACAATCCTGGTGCCCACTCACTATCCCGATGCCCACACTGACAATCCCGGTGCCCAATCTCACAATCCCGGTGCACACACTCGCTGTCCCGGTGCCCACTCACTATCCCAATGCCCACTCTCACAATCCCGGTGCACACACTCGCTG
>NW_015090844.1:2428643-2429215 GCF_001431845.1 Calidris pugnax | reverse complement strand
CCTAGACCCATCAACTCCTGAACAGTGACTCCGTGTAGCGGGTCACCCAGTGCCCTAACCGTTGCTGCCGACTCCTGACAGACGGCCTGCCAGTGCGCATTAAATAATAGCTGTTGATGTTGAGTCAGGATCAACTTTGTTATACTGTGTATGTCACCCGGGAGTAAGATATTAGTACCCCAAATATAGTCCAACATTTGCCTTGTAGGTTCCCCTTTAAGTCCCGACTCATTCACTGTGGATCGCAGCTGAGTTAACAGCTTCCAATCCAAGTTCCTAAGAGTAACAGTAACAGCCCCTTGCGCATCTGGCTGGGAGTACGTAGCCGGAAAAGCCTCATGCACGACACTCGCGCCAAACTCTCGGTCCCCCTCAAGCATAGCACTCTCTGCTATCTGCCGCCACGCTTTCTGTCTTCCTTGGGCGACTTGCAGACCCTCCATAAAGGGATTTGTACCTTCCCTGCTCTGCACTGGATTTTTACACTCCATTCCCTCGCCTGCTTCCTCATTCCCTGACGGGGGGGCGGGAGGGGGCTCGGGAGTGGGGGGGGAAAAAGTCGGGGGGTCCCA
>NW_015090844.1:2276597-2428306 GCF_001431845.1 Calidris pugnax | reverse complement strand
CTCTATAGGTGCTCCCGAGCGCGGGGATTTCCCTTTCGCCTTCACAGGACCCTCTATAGGTGCTCCCGAGCGCGGGGATTTCCCTTTCGCCTTCACAGGACCCTCTATAGGTGCTCCCGAGCGCGGGGATTTCCCTTTCGCCTTCACAGGACCCTCTATAGGTGCTCCCGAGCGCGGGGATTTCCCTTTCGCCTTCACAGGACCCTCTATAGGTGCTCCCGAGCGCGGGGATTTCCCTTTCGCCTTCACAGGACCCTCTATAGGTGCTCCTGGGCGCGGGGATTCGTCCCTTTCGCCTCCTGCGCTGCTTACAGGACCGGTTCCCGGGCTCCGCTGAACCGTGGCTCACAGGTTCAGCCCTGTACAGGGTCCCTGTTCACAGGTTCCACCCTGTATAGGGTCCTGGCCCCACGTTGGGCGCCATTTATTGCGACGGAGGGAAGACATGAGCACTCAATATGAGTGATCAGCAAGCTTCGTTTATTTAGACACACTACCATTCTTTTATACACACTCATAATTAGCTCATACATATTGCAAAATGAGAGCTCATTATTGGTTAGTTCTAAAAAGGCAGTTCCGCCCAAAATTCCTTTCTTACAGTTACATGTTTACCTTATCACAGACATTCTGTTGTTGGACCACAGCTGCCTTCAAGGCCAGAAGAACAACTTCAAGGCCTTGCAGTTATTGGGAGCTAGATAAGCTGAATACGGTGCTTATTAAGCTCTTGCTGGACTAGCTGACCCTTCTCAGCTAGCCAGTCTCCCACAGGTATTAATATTCAGTGAACTGCGTTGTCCTCTCTACTTTTTTTGCTGGCAGTCATAAATTGAGCAAAGCCTTGGTAATTATACTTAGCTGCTGTTTTTATCTATTGTCTCAAAAAGACAGAGAAAAGAGGCACCCAGTCAGAGCGATAAGCAGTCAAGAACACACATGCAATGGTCTTTAGAAGCACAGCTCTTTCTGCCTGTGTTTGGGAACTCCTTGGCTCACATGATGCTTGAGTAAACTAAAGAGCCCTCATGCACTGCTTTTGCATGCTGCCCTGATGTAGACTCATTCCAGGGAGGTGCAAAGTTTCCAGTTGTGAATAACTAGAAAATTTAATTTTCTTCACTGCTTGGATGCTTCATGCTTCAAAACTTGAAGATATTGGTGTTGGTGGAGACAAGCAACCATGAAGTTATTTTCTTGGATAGGACCTAGGTCCAAGCCACAAGTAAGCTTGGCAAGAACTATCTCTTTCTTTAAATAAGTGATTTCCAAAAAGCTAGGATTGATACTGTATCATGTAATATGTGTGATAAAAGTAAGGGTCATCATCAGAGCTGATTTGAAATTTTCTAATAAAACAGAATTTCTGGAAAATTCTGGGAAGCCATATGGTCTAGTGAAACGGGAACACCTGCAGCTTCTGGCCAGGCAAGTCATATGATAGACTTGCCTTCAAAGTGTCAGCAGCTGCTGAGAAAAAATTAACAATGATAAAAGGAGAAAAAATATCATTGTCACTGAGAAGATACAAGGATACGAGCAAATATGAAATTATTTCTCTTTCCTGGCTTGTGTGAAAAATTGAAAGTTTTGGTTTCAGCCCTGTTAATAGTAAAATTAAATAGCAAGGAAATATGTGTTTCCTTTGAAAAACTGCATGAATTTGTCTGGATTGAGAAACTTTAATGTGGGTTGGTACTTTCAGGACAGATGAATTCAAAGAATGAATTCTATCATCTATGCTTTTGGTATGTGGGGAGAAATGACCCTCTTGAAGTTTTTTCTTGCCAACTGTGAAGAATTTCAGAATGATTGTGAAGGACAAGATTACTATAAATTTTGCAAGTGCTGAATGGCAATGAAGTCTATCTAAAGAGCAAGGACTGTCTAAACGTGTGGAGTTCAGAAGGGGCAGAGACAAGTGTGAGTGGGTAAAAGCAAGAGTGGGTAAGGGGGACACAGATCAGTTTGCTTCTCAGCCTACAAAGGGACACGAGTTTCGTTATGTGCAACATTGGTGGGACTTCTGTCTGCTGATATTCATTTGCAGAAAAGTCTCGGTATCATTTATTTTTCTCAGTGGTGGCCAAATTTACAGAGAGCAGGGTATGAATATTTCTACTGCAATGTAAGAAAATAAGTGAATATCTATTTACATGTTCTCTCCTAAAAGCTAAATTGTCTCTCTATTCCATTTCATCCAGCATCAGTTTTTAGCCTTAAATTAAAGATGATCCCAGACCTCACCTTGTTAATTCAGAGCCTTTCTTGGCATTTATAAAGTCAGCAAGTAAGTCTCAATAGTTCTTCCATGGCAGTATATGAAGAAAGCTAATTGAAAATCTCATTTGAACACTAAGAATCAATAAATATAGCAGATAAAAATTAAATTGGCAGTTGTTTTCTGAATCACCTTAAAAAGACATAATCTTTTTCCTTGGATGCTAGAAGATGGCTGAGCTACCTGACCTGCTATAGTTTTTGATCAGGTTTAGAATTTCTTGCCATTTGTAAAAAGGAGAGAGAGAGGAGAAGCTAACATTACTAGTGAAGTTTATGTACAGTATTAATGGCAAAGAGTCAATATATACATTTGACTAGTTCAATGTTGAAACATTAACACTACTCAGAAAAGAAAAAAAAAGAAGCAGTACAAAAACTAACTTGGTCATATGAGGTCATGGACATGCTTTATAACTATTTTAAGCTGTCTCCTAAATACTAGGATGGTTCCTTTGATAGCACCTGCTCTCATTCAGAAGACCACATATTCAATTCTCTTAGCAGAAGTTGGACTCCAACCCAGTACTGACTATACAATCCATTGCTAAATAAATGCTGGCTGGTTAGTAGCCTTATTGACCTTTAGCTGAGATACTGAAATCCTCTTGCCAACATTCCCACCTCCTGCTTAATTGGCACTGTATAAAATGTGTTTCCTAGGGAGTGTATAACAGCAGTCTTGGTCTCCTGCAATATTAACACAGCAAAAGAAGCATATAATTTATTCCTCTGAAAAATGGATGCATAATAAAATCCAGCATAACAAATCTCTTTCTGCAAGGACCATGATGACTGCAAGTAGGCCGACCATGGTTTATTTGCACAGTATTTGTTTCATCCAAGAAACTATTCTGGTTTTGTACCAAAGCCTTAGTGGTGCACTTGGATGGCACCACAGCCCACCTTGTATTAACACTGAGGTTTATCTTTTCTGTTGAGGCAAATTAGTCCTGTTATTAAAATTCATTGTAAATAGAAAGCTGTTAAATATACCATATATTTCACCACAACATATGACAGAGACAACTTGATTGCTGATGCTACCATTTCCATGCAATACAACTTCAATAATTGCTGAAACTAATGACAATATTTTAACTTTCTAAATAAACATGAAGTAATGACATGAGAAAGAAGACAAATTGCTTAAATGGATGACAGTGGAAAGGGTTATATTAGGACTATACACTGGCAGAACAGTAATAATGTGAAGTAGGTCAGGGAATTTTAATGTATTTTTTTATTATTATTGTTTAGGATGAAACTTTGCATACACTCCTTTTACCAGACATCACAGGAAAAATTAATACTTTATATTGGTGCAACAGCTTCTATAGAAATCATCCTTTATTCTGAAGCAATCTAACAGGTTTTCTTTGAAATATTATCTTATTATAAATCCAGCTGTCTTTACTCTGAAAATAAGAAAGGCTATTTCCTCTTCCCCTGCCCATAAGAAAGCCCTCCAACAAATACAGTAATTGATTATATGCAAAAGTTACCTTTGAAAGATATCTTGTGTATTATAAGCATCTTTCAGTGTAGCAGGTGGAAACAGAAGCAGCATCACACGAATATTCAGCTCCCTGGGGGGCGCTAGCAAATGTTTCAAAGGTCTCCCTAGAGAAGAAAAATAACATTTTACTGCAGAAGTCACAAATTTACAAGTCTTCTGGGCAAATTATAAAATTCCATGGATCAGCCCCACGAGAAGTCTCACCATGTTTACCAAGATGTGTCACCATTATAAAATGACATTTTTTCTGCCTGTGAAGTTTTAAAAACAAAATATTCAATGTGTTTCTGAAGACCTAGAAAAAAAGTCAAATTATATTTTGTGTGAGTTTTTCCCCTTTTATGCATAACTTTTTGTCTCAACATCCATATAACTGTTTTTTGATCTCTATGGATCTGATATGATAAACCTAATTTCGTCTACAATGGAAAACAGTGAAGAGATTAAGTCAAAGTACTTACCCAGCCTAGCACACACATCAGGCCCATGATTGTTTCCTGCTCACAACTAAGCAGATATTGATGTACCTCATTTAGGGGATCAGAATAATCTCCTTAAAGACAGAAACACTTACCTTTTGCTGTTTCCCCCTGTAAGTAGAAATAAATGCCTTTGGATTTTTAACCTCCACCTGGACATAAACCAAAAAGAACAGAGGGCTCTGCCTCACCAGGTATTCCACTGGATGAAACCCTGAACAGCTATAGTGCAGCTAGCTCCATATTCTGCTGCCCTGTCACCCCCAGCATCTAAAACCTCCCATTGCCTTCATTACAGCAAGAATTCCCTAACACACAGAACTTGACCCTTTAGCTTAAGCATGAGGATGTTGCCTCTTGAAGCCATGAGGGAACTGGATTACTCCTTTATTGATCAATTGTTGAGTTAGCAATCAATGGGTAATTGACTGTTAACCTCCATGAGATGACTCATGCGCTTAAGTCAGGCACACAGTTAAATATCTTGCTGAACAAGTGCCTAAATACTGTCTGTGGCTTCTGTACACAGATTTGTCAGCTTTACATTATTCAAAGCCATGTAAAAAAAATCTTCCATAAACGAGCCACACAGAAAAGAATAAACCCGTTAAAGGCATAGATTTACAGAGCACTACTATTCCATATTTAAGAGCCCCCCTCTCTCTCTGTTATTACTGAGGCAATCAAAGGTGCCTTGAAAGATTGCTAAAAATGATTAAGGGTGTGTTATTTTAGATTGATAACTGCAGTAGCAAGCGTGAGAAGGAGAACGAGCAATTGAAGTGGATGGGATCATTGTGTGCCTGCCTAACATCACTGGCTTAACGTTTGTATTTTAGACTGTCTCTTGCCTAATAACAACATGTAGTGAAATAAAGCGTTCGTTCTGGAGGTAATTGTTATGTGGTGGAATATAAACAAGACCCATTCTGTAGTATATTTACCACAGTGCATATTTATGAGTTGGGTTTAATTAAAAGTCAGGAACACTAGAGCTATTTTTTAGCTAGGTGCCTATTATCCAGTGTCAAATGCTTGGTTTTAATCACGCTTTTTATACCATCATGACCTAGATCACTGCTTGTGACATACGAGATAGTGTGTTGTCTTTCCTGAGAAGATGTAGCCAAGCTTGATGGATGTTTTCTCATTCCTAACCTCATTACTACTGGCTTCCCATCCATCTAATAAAATGCTATGATAGAGAGTGGGAAGGTGCTATAAATCATAATATTCCAGCCACTCCAAGCAGATTCATTAGAAATGCTGACTATATATCTCACACACAGAAAGTCAACACACAAAGTAGGTTGCTGCTTCTGCCCATGCTGGAAACATCCCCTCACTCCCTCCAGTCAAGTTAGGATTTGTTTTTAATGGCAAAGATGACATTTAATGAAGTTCTGGGTGGCAGGCTGTTTTGACCTGATTAACCCAATAAATATTCCAGCTGTTATTAGTTTTAAACTGTGCTGTAGCCTGTTAGCTCACTCACATAGTTACTCCACCACTGAGAATACATAATTGCTAAATAATGAACTTTTTTTTTTTTTTTTGAGTGAGGTAAGAAACTGAGACATACTACTTTATTGCTGCTTTTCCTGTGTTTTCCTTAGGGAAGGGTGTCCTGTTTCTCGCTTAGTCTGTGCTAGATCACTGAAGGAAGTATATAGAGGGAGAGGAAGAATGTGTCCTGTCTGTCTTTCAGTCTATGAAAAAAAATGTGGCTATGAAAATAAGAATGTCCCTGACTTGTGCTTGGAGAAGGAGAGCTGAACTGGCTGCATCCTCTGATGTCCAGGCTATGAATTTGCACTTCAGAGTTGTATGGCATTTAATTTAGGTTTTGTTTTTTGATGGAATCTACATGCGAAGAGGTAACGACAGTTGTAGTCTTTGTAAAAGGGGCAGGGTCACTAAGGGAAGGAAATAACAGTAAAAGAAAGGAAACTACAAGCAGTTTTAACACTATTCAGCTCTAAAAAATGCAGTGTGAGTGTGACTGTTGGTGTTCCAGGTGTCTGGGTTTTCATAATGTTCCTGTGGAAGATGCTCAGGGCCACTTACATTCTCCTGTGCAGTTTTCTTCAGCCATAAATTACATGCAGCTCATAAGGAGCCTGTTATTCAAAGGATTTTGGTGGGAGACCACCCAAAGTTGTCTACCTGTAGCCTAATATGTCTTGGTACTGCAGATCTCATAAAAAACTCTCCCTTTGGACTGAGTTTGTTGGCACAGTCATAGTATCCAACTTTCTTTTCTTTCAAATATATTGCAATTAATAATATAAAAACATTGGTGACCTTTCTGTTGGAATTGAAACAAGGTATATGATGGTCCTTGGAATTATTTTCTTCCATTGTGTGTGACATGGGATGTCAGGCAAGCATACAGGCATAAGTGGACTAATGGAAAGCAGTGGTGCATACAGCTTGCAGGAATTCATCAGGGAACACCAGTAGGGTCTTCTGTCTGTGCTCAAAGGCTGTTTCACTCCATTTTGGGGAAATGAGATAGTGTGTAAGCTGGTAGTATTCTTTATTAAATCCTTGAGGGGGAAATGCAATTGTGTTTGTATGCTATCTGCAAGCAGCGTTTTCGTTATAACTCTCTGTGATCTCTAGTACTTAGTGTCAAACTGTTTCAGGGAAAATGATTGATAGCTGTTATTAGTAATCCATGGCTTCATGAATGTACAAATTAAAAGTAATCAGAGAGAGAGGGGAATTGTACATGAGTTAATATTATCCATTTATTTTGAAACATTCACTAAAGAGTGGCATTCATCTTTATTGCAACGGCAAGTCTCAGCTTAGTGGTGATACTCTTAAGCAGATGATGGTAAAACACAAAGGATTCACTTTAACACCACCACCACTTTCTGATCCCTGTAGCATTCCCAAAGTTACACCTAGGAAACAGCAATACCTTGAATTGCAATGAAGAAATTAAAAGTGTCTGTCAAATGTTACTCCCACTGAGGAGGCATGAGGGCCTCTGTCGCTTCCAGACACCTCACCTGGCACTACACTGGAGTGATGATATGGAAGGGCTACTACCTCCCTCAGCCCCTTTCTGACCTTGTAAATCTAAATCTAAATCAGCTTCTGGCTGTATGTGTCTGAAATAATTACGTAAAGAATTGTTGTGTTTGAGTTTTGGTTTTTTTAGTTTTGCAGTTTTGTATTTATTTATCTATTTAAACACTAATTAGATGTAAGGTTTATATGTCAATATGTAAAACTCATGTCAAATCTGCAAAATTAATATCATAGCAGAGGTGTCTGTCAAGTGTAAGAGTGCAATAAGATGGGATAGGATGACTGCAGCTGAATTGGCTGGCAATTATTCTATATACCTTAGAATTAAATTAGAAACACCACATTTTCATGCTTGGTTTTTGGATTTGTGGGTTTTTTTAAAGACGTTGAATTCACCTGTCACTATCAGTGCTGTCAACAAAATGACTATTAATACAGTCTTCTAATAAGAGAATTATTTTTGTTAAAACATGCAGAACACAAGCTATTTAACAGTATCTGTTGCAAGCAATACTTATACTGTGTCCATTTAGTCTACTGTAGAGTTTCCTCTTGAAAAGACCCATGGTTAGGAAACACTTTGTGCCCTGTATAAAAGAATTATCTTGGAGGAAGAGACATGGAATTATTACATGGAATTATTACATGATTGAAGAAAAAAGGTATGCCAGAACCATCCCTGCTTCATGATATTGTTGTTTACAGATTGTTAATACAGTTTAGTGCAAACAAGTAAAGAGACACCCTACAATGTGTTACTGTGTGCCCTAATATATAAAAAACACTGTCACTGACAGGAATTTATTGGAACGTAGTTGATACTTGAAGGATTCACTCTTATGCACACTGCTTTATTTTGTTCGGGTTTTGCTGGTTATGGAACAAATGAAAAGCACTTCATGTTTATGTACTCCCAGTCTTCACAGAATAGTACAAATCTAAATTTGTGTTTACCTGAGGATGTAACTGGAAACTAAGCCTATCGTACTTTGTTTACTATGTCACTTTGTCTAAAGGTGGATATTACAAAGTTTTCATATCAAATAGTAGCAATATAAAGGTGTCAAAACCCAAACCAGTAATGTTCTTTTCAAGGAAAAGATAAATGTAGCAAACTTCTGGTAATATGGGTATTATGGGTGATAAGGGAAAATAAATTCAGACTCTCCTTTTTTTTTTTTTTTTTTTTTTTAGGATTAAACATGAATTCCAGTGTTTATTTTAATATGGAAACTGCTTTTAGCATAATTGCTTTACACTCAAGATATCTCTACAGATCATAGGATATAGGTAGCATGACATGTGACTACATGGTGTTATCATGGACAGTATCAGTACAGCATAACATCACTCAGAAGCTCCAGAGCCTTAAAATTAGATTTAGGGAGTGAGTAGTTGCTATAATTCAGGAGAAATAAAAAAAAAAAACCCAAAAAACCCAAACACCCAACTCTTTTGCAGATGCAAGCTGTTATTTAATCAATGAAAAAAGAAATAAGGGAAAGGCCAAGTAAACACTGAAGGATATGAAGGGAACACTTCCCTAAAACGGTATCAAGATTCAGTCTTGTCTTTGTTAAATCTTCATGTCCTGGCTTCAAAACTGATATGTAAGAGCTACCAATTATTACAAAACTATGCAATTAATCTTTGTACACAAGTGTTTGTGTAGTACAATTGGCAGTGTGTCAAGTTTATTTATAGTAAGACAAATCTACGGGATAGTATCAGGTTTCTTTCCCTCATTTTCCCCGTTATATCAGAAGTATAGAGCTCTCTCATCAGGTTATATAGCTGCACCTGCTCAGACTCCCACTGAACTGTATCTGTCGGTCTATTTACTGACCTTGGTTTTTTTAGTAACACATAGTAAAATATTGCAACAAACAGTTGTATTGAGCTTGAACTAAATAAGGACATTTTTAGGTTAGAGATTCTAGGCACAGTTTTTAGTAAATCCCAGCTGAAAGAGAGAAGTGGAAATTTCACTGCCTAAAATCAAGGGGAAATCATGGTTTGATTTCTATAGCAGAGGTGGAAATCATTGAAGCAGAAATACTTCCTCAGTCCTGAGCAATCTATGATGGACATAATATGCTATTTCCTTTCCTAGCAAGTTATTTTAATTTGCTCCCATCTTCCATTTCCTTTTCTCCTCTTTTTTTTTTCTGTGCTTTCACAATCCATTGCACTTTCTCATCTTTAACTCATTCCCTCCAACTATGCTGCTTCTTCAACTGAGAGATGGATTGGTGTGAGTGTCTCACTGAGTTGATGATGGGTTCTTTCATACTTCTGGTATTTGCTTTTCCCCATAAGTGATAAATAAATCACTGTCTCTCTCCTTTTTCCCTCCTTACCCCTTTTTTATAGTAATGTGAACCAGTACTGTCTACAGTTAGGAGAAAACCTGACACACTTTCTTGGCCAGAGTTTAGGTTAAGGCTCTCTACACACTGACACATACTTGCTTGTACTAGTGGGATGGAGGCGCAGATGATGTATAATGAATTAACTTTAACTTGTATTTATTTCCCATTTGTTAGCTAAGTTTTCTGCAAACTTCTCTAACACACAAGGAATCCTTATTGTTTTAACCCCAGTCTTGTTTCCAGCTCTCTCCCTTCATGAGTTTCACAGACCATTCATTGTATCTTCATATCATTGACATGCAACTAGAAGCAGCAATTTAAGTGGGTTTAGTCTTGTTTTATTACTAAATATCTGCATCTTTGGCTAAATTGCTGGGCCTCATCTACAGGTGTTTAAACCTAGAAAGAGAAGCAAAATCTCAATTACCTACCTATAATCTTCCCTTTCTCTTCATTATAACCCACACACCTGCTCAGTAGCTACATGATGTATAATCAAAAGAGTGCAGGTGCTCAGTATGATTGAATTGAACCCTTCCATTTAGTCTATTGCTTTTCTAATTCGGGAGTGATGCTCAGTGGGTGTGATTGAAGAGATCTCTCTCTAATTATGGAGATTTCTCTGTGCAGTGTTGGAGGCATTTTTTTTTTTTTTTTTATTATTTACCCTGTTCAGTCTGGCAGCAATATTTCTGTCTGCCAATGTCAATTACATTGCTCTTGACTAGTGCAGATCAGTAGTCTGTGATATCTCTGAAAAGCCAGTGTGTATCACATGTCACTAGCAGACATATTAATGTTTGAGTTGAGGAGGCAAGTGATGTAACAAGATTAGATGGCACTGATATAAAGGACTAACTCTAAGCCCATGAATAACCAAGAACTGCTAGATGACAACTGTCAATTATTTACTGCCCTTGTCCAATGTAATATTAATAGCTGGGAGTCTGCACTTTTCCTTTCTTTCTTTCTCTCTCCCTTTTACTAGCTTAGTATTCAATTCCTCAATTTTACAGAAGTAACAATATTTTCAAGACATTTTGCCCTGAGCTGTTATTAAGGGATTAGCAAAAAAACTGAACAAGCCATGCTGAACTATATCTTCTGACATTCCAGAGGACCTCATTAACCAGAAAGGATAAGCTAGTTTCAAAGGTATTTTCCCCTTATCTTAATTATTAACACATCACATCTAATTTACTTTTTTTTTTTTTTCTTTTCTAATACTAAACAATGTAGTAGGAAACAATATTGTCGTGGAAAGGAAACTAAGTGCTATGTTTATTTTTTCATTTATCTCTGAGCAGAACAACTTCATACTTTTAAATAACTCAGCTAAAATTGAAAGAAAATATGATATGTCTGGAAGTGTAGTTGGATGAAGTTGGATGAAGTTGCATGGCCCAGGTATCTGCCGCCAACTTAACTCCTCTAACAATAAAATGCAAAAAAAACCCCTTTATTTTCAAGTTTTCTTTCTTTTTTTAAAAAATAACTGGTTTTTGGGTTCAGTTTTAACTTCATGTTTTCAGGCAAGTTTTTATTGTCTTCTGCCTGATGGGGTCAATTACTTCTTGCAGGTGGGCAGGTAGAGTTAACTAGAATAAATGATATTTAGGCAGAGGGGTCTGGATAAACAGGGGAGAAGAGGAGCTAGGGAATAAATGAAATAATTTTGTACAACATTCACCTCAACAGGAGAAATGTTATGAATGTATTATATATCCAGACTATGCCCAGTTCAAGCTTCAGCTCATGCAAATATATTTAGCCTAACCAAAATGTCCCCTGCAGCTTCAAATGGGCGAGACACATTTCTCCTAAACAGATTGTGCAGTGACTGGCTTAATAAAGGTTTATTGAAAAAGAGCATTAATTTGCAAGCATAAAATAGTTAATTATGATTCTTGACCTAAACTTATCACTGCCCTTTTCCAGTGTATAAGACCAGATACTATTATGAACTGAACATTACAAATACTGGATTATAGTTATGGTACCTATTTTAACTTCTTCAGCAACTCCACTGGTAGATTAAATGTCAGCAAACATACAAGGAATTCAAAAATATAACTGAAAACTTTTGAGTTTAAATGTAGCAGCCCAGCTACTATTTTTAATAAAGACTTTGAAGAATCAGGATTAAACCTGTGTATTTCATAATCCACTTTAACTGACTTCCAGACTTTCAACAGAATCCACATCTCTGTACGTGTCTCCTGTTGGGAACAATGATCTTATCCACTAGGCAATACTGATGACTATAACAGAAAGGTAGTAAAGTAACCCTCTGCTTCTGCATGTCTCACCATTTTCTGGTGCACATACTGCTACCATTTTTCAGTAAATATTTATTTTTATGTGATTATTTCTGAACATATACTAACATTTTTCAGCGGATATAGTAAGTCTGTTGATTACATACTCACTAATACAAGTATTCTATTTTTTCATAGATTAAATACTTTTTTCTTATGATTGACAGATTTTGCAGCTCTAAGAAATTATTTAGTACTTGATTTCTAAAGGATATAAAGAGATACAGAGGATACTCAAAGGACTTCAGATGGATATCCCTTATATTACAATCTAGCCTTGTTTTATGTCAGAGGAAAGCACACTTGCTTATGTTTGTGAGGTACAGTTAAAAAAGAACAGAGATCTTCTGGCACATATCAATAAAGCCGAAAAAAAGTTGTATAATGGCAACAGCAGTCTGCTGGGATAACAGATTGGTGTCTACTAGTAAGGGGGCAAGACTCATAATTCACAAGCAGTGAAGCCACAAGTGAATTATAAAGGTCTTGTCCTCCTCCAATGGAGATAAATGAGTCCATCTAGTACAACCAATCATATACTCTGTTTAGATAGGTATTCTTGGTCCATAATCCTTTCTCATACAAAATATTTTTGGGTGGGTATCACAATAAATAGAGAATAAAAGTCATTCCACTTATTTCTTCACACTGTTGCTCAGGATTCTTTACTCTGGTGCTGAAGTGTTGAAGATGTTGCCTGTTTTTGTTTCATATTTTCATCTAAAGCTACATTAAACTCATCATCTTTAGTAATAACTGTATGTGACAGGAATATCTTTGGTTGTTTTTTTTCCGTAACTGATCTAGAAATTAACTTTTTTTTGCTGTTCATTCTATTACTTACTGTCACTATACTTGTGGCCTCCCACTGCATGTTCCTCAAGTCTGATTACTTCTCTGTTGGTCACGTTCTCCAGTGCTCCCTGGAGAAAGAAGGGTAAAATCCTGTCTTTGAAGCAGTAGATTGCTGCTATCTTACCACTGATGGTGTTCGTCATGCAAGCCTGGAGTCTTGTTACCAAGACCTCTTTATGTCAGGGACTGAATCACTGCTGAAGTAAAGAAATTTAAATGTGATGAGTCTTTTAAAAGTCATGATAACTATAATTCTTTACATAAGGTAACCTCTTAGTAAGGTGTTTTGTGAGACAGTCCATTATTTGCATAAGATAAAGCAAAACAACAGCTCCAAACTTTCATGGAAATTTTATTTGGTATGTTTTGAATTATTTGTTTGATCATTCATTTGTACTTCTTCTGGTAAATAAGTCATTTAAATTGAGGCATTTGAGTTAAACAATGGGAGGGTAAACTCAGAGACAGAGTGAGATCAAAATGCTGATTCTAAGAAGTAATTAAGATTACAGGCAATGAAAGCAGAGATGGCAGTAACTGAGATTCCATACTTTCAGATCTTCTTTCAGTTAGTTATTGATTTTGTCAGTCTGACCTCGGTACCTGGGAAGGTGATGGAACAGATCATCCTGAGTGCCATTATGCAGCTCATGAAGGACGCCCAGGTGATCAGGCCCAGCCGGCATGGGTTTACAAGGGGCAGGTCCTGCTTGACAAACCTGATCTCCTTCTATGACAAAGTGACCCACTTGCTGGATGAAGCAAAGGCTGTGGATGTTGTTTACCTGGACTTTAGCAAGGCCTTTGATACAGTCTCCCACAGTATCCTCCTGGAGAAACTGGCTGCTCATGGCTTAGATGGGTGTACTCTCCGCTGGGTTAAAAACTGGCTGGAGGTCCAGGCCCAGAGAGTGGTGGTGAATGGACTCAAATCCAGTTGGCAACCGGTCATGAGTGATGTCCCACAGGGCTTGGTACCCATTCTCTTTAACATCTTTATCAATGATCTGGACGAGGGGATCGAGTGCACCCTCAATAAGTTCACAGACAACACCAAGCTGGGTGGGAGTGTCGACCTGCTGGAGGGTAGAGAGGTTTTGCAGAGGGATCTGGACAAGCTGGATCGATGGGCTGAGACCAGTGATGAGGTTCAATAAGGCCAAATGCTGTGTCCTGCACTTAGGTCACAACAACCCCATGGAGCATGACTGACTTGCGGATGAATGACTGGAGAGCTGCCTGGCAGAAAAAGACCTGGGGGTGTTGGTCAACTGTCAGCTGAACATGAACCAGCAGTGTGCCCAGGTGGCCAAGAAGGCCAACAGCATCCTGGCCTGTATCAGGAACAGTGTGGTGCGTGTGACCCAATAGGTGATCATCGCCCTCTACTAGGCACTGGTGAGGCCTCACCTCAAGTACTGTGTCCAGTTTTGGGCCCCTTCCCACAAAATAGAAATTGAGGTGCTGGAGTGGGTCCAGAGAAGAGCAACGAAGCTGGTGAGGGGTCTGGAGAGTAAGTCTTATGAGGAGAGGCTGAGGGAGCTGGGGTTGTTCAGCCTGGAGAAGAGGAGGCTGAGGGGAGACCTTATCACGCTCTATAACTACCTGAAGGGGGGTGTAGAGAGGCAGGGGTTGGTCTCGCCTCCCAAGTCACAGGAGATAGGACAAGGGGAAATGGCCTCAAGTTGCGCCAGGAGAGGTTCAGATTGGATATTAGGGAACATTTCTTCATGGAAAGGGTTATCCAGCATTGGAATAGACTGCCCAGGGAAGTGGTTGAGGCACCACCCCTGGAGGTGTTCAAAAGATGGGTTGACATGGTCCTCAGGAATATGGTTTTGTAATTTTTATTTCCTATTTCTTATTTATTTTTTTGTCAGAGTTAGGTTGGTGATTGGACTAGATGATCTTTAAGGTCCCTTCCAACCTTGACAATTCTATGATTCTATGATTTGACAGTTTTGCCAGCTGTGACTGAAATTTTTGATTCTGTGTCTTTCTAATTCAGATTTAAGCAAAACCAAAACCAGACCAAACCAAACCAACAAACAAACAAACAAAGACTTTAAGACTCCTTTGGTTAAAATGTTGCTGCTATTTCTGAGAATCAGCTAAAGTTAAATTGCAGTATATTGTGTTCCAGTATTTTTTTCAACCACTTTGGTGAGAATGCTCTGTCTACACTTGTAGTAGTCTGCACACGTAGTACATGAATTTTTGTGGCGATGTTTTGGTTCAGGTATGTCCTTTTGCTGTTCTTACAGAAGGTTGCCTAAATTTAGATGAGACACACATTTTAGTTTTCATGTACTTGATGGAGTTACATTAAAATTTGTCAAGTAAATTCTCTAAAGACTCTGACTACAAAATGAGCATGCTCTTGCTCTTCAGAGCTCTTCCGTGATGGCTGGTGATGCATGTACTAGTGATAATCTCCACTTGGGACCTGAAGACTTGGTAAGATTTTCTCTGCGGTTACTACTCTAGAGTAGTAGAATAGAGGGGGTACTTTATTGCTCCCATACTGGTGTTCAGGTGGTGTGAAAGAGAAATTTCTCTTCCATGATTTGAAAATAGTGTTGGGAACAGAAGTATAATGGGAGAGAAAGAAGCAATGAGTAGGGAGAGAGTGAGAGAGAGAAAGAGAGGGGGAAAAATAAACAAGAAGAGTAGAATAGGGAAGTAATGGAGGAGGCAGGACCTGGGAGAGGGGCATGAAGGACTGGCAAGAAGGAGGTTTAGGATCATGCAGGGACAGGAAAGGACAGGAGGATGTATACACTATGAGGATTACTTTAGTAAGTTACAACACTTATTTCCCAAAGCCTAATGTCAAGCCAATGTCTCTGTTGCAAGAGTGTACTAAAATAAGGAGAAATTGAGTTCTTGGTTGAAAAGCTGTTTCCTTAACCATTTATTATCAGCCAAATTGTGACCATGAATAGTGTCACTGACTAGGAGCTGGTTGACTGTGGAATCAGACTTTTCAGAAAAGAAACATAAATGACACAATGGCAAATAATTTGAATTAAACCACTTTGTTAGTAGATTCAGTTTGCTTTTCAAAAGGATTGTTTTTTCCCATGAAGGATTATTTCACTTATTCTCATTATACAAGAGCTTTTTAGACATGAGTTAATAGGAATAATTGAGAAGCTGTAGGTGGTCTTAAACTCCATGTTTACATACTAAAATGGCCTAGCTTCCTGTGAGTGGCAATATCTGCTGTCACCCTGCGTATTTTATTATCTTGGGGCTGAGGACTTATTTGTATTATATTGCACTAGTCTAACATTTTCCTTAACATTGTTTTTAAAAAACGAACTAAAGATTGCTATTTGTATAAAATATGTATTTAAAAATTAGAATTACTGCTTTGACTGAGAGTAAATATTTATTGAATCACACATTATTTAAATAACGTTTCATTTTACTTGGGATTATTTCTGAAAGCCTCAAAAGCAACAAAAACCTTACATTGTAAAAGTATCTCACAAATAAACTCTCTTGGGCTTTTTGTAGGTTTCAGGGAGAGCTTAGTACTATGAAATGGAAACACATAACTAAAAAGGTATTTCACCTGAAAGTATGTTGGGTTTTCTACTGGTAACTGAAGTTAACAGAATCTGTCTTTTATATTCATAGAAGTCAGGCTCTGACATTTCTACAGGTATTTAAATTTCAAATATTGGTAGCCTGCAACTACCTTCTTTTTCTCCTTCTTCCCATAGACCCAGTATATATTCTGGAAATCTCCAAATAATTGCATAGACATTCTGGATTAAGACTGAAAAAAAGTATTGTATTTTTGAGATGTGCTCAGTGCCACAGGAAGATATCCTGGAATCTTTGTGCCCTTACAAAGCTGCAGTGGCCAATAAAAAATACCATCAGCAAGTGGGAGATGTTACCCCCGTTGATTTCCAGTCGGAGGAGCTCAGGAGGACCATGCTGCTACAGGGTCTAATAGTTTAGGTCTTTCCAGGGAGCTGCACTGAATTTTACCAATTCAATTCTGAGCTGGTTTTGCTTGCTGGGTTTTGGCCTAAAGGAAATCTTTCTACACAGATTCCAAATCCCTGCCTCAAAATCACAGCTGAGGAATTGCAAGATAATTAACAAAAAAATGTCTGAAAGAAAAGATTATGACAATGATGATAATGGTCCGGACACTAGTCACACCACTCTGATTTGCCAGTAGCTTATACGTCAAGGCAAAATATGTGGAGCTAAACTGTACTTGACTTCTGGTTGCTTCAGACTGGATGCCCTTCTGAGAGCTAGAAAAGACTGCTGCAGTCTTTGGATTTACTTTTTCCTGATTAAATTGGGGAATCAGGGAAAGGCACTGGCGTCTTCTAAATGTCACTCTGTCATCGTACTGAAAAGAGATGACCATCACAGACAATTGCACAACTTTAGGACACCTGCTTTTATTCCTGACAGTAGCAACAGAGCGGTTAATGGTATGACTTTTCCTATAAAAATAACACTGCTATATATTCCTACAGGAATAGCTATCAATTTGCAAATGACTGTCAGTGAACAACAATAGCAATCCTTGCTCAGGTAAATAGAGTAAATGAGCAGTGGCACTGTTCCTTTCTATGACACTGGCAATATAGGAACCAATATTCCACTCACATGAAGGAATTAGTCATGAAAAGGTTGTTTTCCTGTCTCTTACTGATCAAGACTCCAGCGTGGAGAGATTGCTTCATTCCATCTACTCTCACTTGTATTTCAAGTAACCCATACAGAGTATTTTTCAAAAGCTAGAGCAATAAAATAACTGGGTTTAGTTCTAATTTTTTAATAGGAAACCTGAAATTTCCAAGAACATAATTGTAATTCCATAATTCCATAATTCCATAACTATGTTGTTGCCATGAAAATATTCAGTAGTTTTAAGACCTATTATCTGCTTTCTAAGGATCTCTTAAAGAGCTGGCGTAATAAAAGACAGGACATGGTTAAAAATATGTGTACTTTCTGTACCTGCCTGTCTCTCACACTCTCCCTACCCCTGACGGAAAAATATATTTTTCTGACATTCTTGGGTCAAGTGCCAGGTCCTGCACTTGGGTCACAACAACCCCAGGCAGCACTACAGGCTTGGGGTAGAATGGCTGGAGAGATGCCAGGCAGAAAAGGACCTGGGGGTGTTGGTCGACTGTCAGCTGAACGTGAGCCAGCAGTGTGCCCAGGAAGGCCAATATCATCCTGACCTGTATTAGGAACACCGCGGTGAGTAGGACTCAGGAGGTAATTGTCCCCCTGTACTCGGCACTGGTGAGGCCCAACTTTGAGTACTGTGTCCCACTGAATAAAATAGTTGCCACAGCTTTGTCATGTATCAACCTTGATTTCTGCCTAAGCCATGTGTTTATTTTGGCTGTAGAATTTGGCACTTGGAGCAGACGCCATAGGAAACTCAGGAGGCACTGAAGTCCCTCCCAGGGACAGCAATGGGGAAAAGAGCACAACCTCTATAGCTAGTAGCTCGTTTGAGTGGCTGTCAAGTTACACCACTCTGTTAATTGCTTTGGATATAAAATCAGTAGTTCTCTTAGAAATTAATTAATTCAAAATTTAAGAAATTGTGGGCTAGGTATTTACACATAACAAAAATGAACCAGGTGTTCAAGAGCAATTGCCATAACATGAACACTTCAAAAACAATTAAATGCAAGGCAATCTTAACAAGGGTAGTAAATCTTTATCACTTTTATCAAGAAATGAAGATCATTTCCTAGTTGTCTTTTTGTGAAGAGATGTATTCTTGCCACAGACCATATTAAACTACTTGGATTTGGTCTGCCAAAGACTATTTGTTCTAAAAGAAAAGGGTTTTTGAATGTCTGATCTGACTTCAGTCTTTATCTCATGAGCTGACCACCTCCTGGTGTACAGCCTCAGAAGTCTCTCCACCCAAGAAGAACCCCAGCTCTACATTTATTTCAGGAATCCAGGCTTAAAAATACCTTTCACTGGTAACTGCTTAGTTGTAACTGTAAAGAGAGAAAGTAAGTTCTACAGATTTGGAACACACTTTATTTGTACCATTTTTTCAGTTGGTGTGTAAGCTAGAGGACAATTTTTACAAACTTCTATTCAGAAGTTATGAATCTGATTTCCTATATTCTGGTCAATGACAGCTGATAGTTCAAGGAACGATTATATGGAGTAGCCAGCTTGACAAGCAATAAACTTTCAAATTGTCATTTTATAAAGCAGAAAATCTAGAAAAGATTAATGTAGCTCAGTATTGTTTCTTCCTTTTTAATTTGGAGATAATAATTTTAAAATTTTTATTCTAGGGAATCTTGACCTACAATGTTAAAAGCCTTGTTCTGACTTTGCCTCCCAGACTGGATTTCCTTAGAGAGAAGATATTTCTCTTATGTTGTTAATTCAATAAATCCCTGATTCTTTAATTTCATACAGAAGTGCAATACTTTTTAATTCACCTTTTGATTCTTGCTTGCACACAATATGTCTGGTCAGCACCACTCTGGGAAAAGAATAATTTTTTTAACTGCATCAAAACCAGATGAAACTATATGTGACGGTTCACTGTATGCCTTCACTTTAATTTGATCTTTAAATGGTTTGACGAAAGTGTGATATGAGGGTACTATTTCACTCATGAATTCAGTCCTTTCCCCTGCACTCCTAGCATTACTTGAGGAATGGGTAGATAAACACTGGGTTCTTCCTCCTTTGTATTTAACTTTTTCCTTTGATGAACAGGATCACTAATTGGCCTGCCTTTTTCTCCCTGGTTACAAAACCACTTCAATTAAATGGCTAAAATTAAGAAATTCAAGATACAAAAGTCCTCTGAATGCCAATGACTAAAGCAAATATCCAGTTCACTCTTTTCTTTTCTGGATAGATACTTTAATGTGGTCCTTCCCTTTATGGAAGTCTTCATGAAAGAGGAGTCAAATAGAAATAAGATGTCCAGCTATTCTTGCCCTTGTGAAAGCTTGGTAAACTGCTGTTTGTTTACTTTCAAAAGTCTCGTAGATAATCTTCATTTCTGCTAGGGATATTTTTATTTTAACACACAAATTAATACATGAGAAATAGCAGGGAATGAAAGTTTCAAATCTTTTGACCTTCACTAAGATTTATCTTTGAGTTTTCATGAAGGTTTGGGTCACTTGTTGCTTTATTCCAGTGCTCTCTTTCACTTCTGTTAATTACTTTATGCTGTTGTGGTCGTGTGGGTTGCTCAAATAAAACTGCTGAAAGTCCATTTCTAAATGTCAGTTAGCCACATAATTCCCAGAAGAAAATTTAAGACTGTTAGTTTTAAGGCTGCCCTTTCCAAAGAGTGTATAAAAAGACTCAAAAATCACTGAAATGCTTAAAGGAAATTATCATGTAACTGAGCTGTGTATGTTACTGCATATCATGCTTCTGCTCAGATACCACACTGGCAGGTGCCCTAAAAGTGAAATAGATAGATGTCATTCAGGCATGACAGAATATGCATGTAGTAAATTATCGTGGCCTTGACCAGCAGCATGAGTGAAGAGGTGAATGGTACCATTAAACATGTGGTGGGGGTGATCTGTAAGACAAAGTACTTTGTGTACTAAAACTGACATTTTTTTAAGGTCTTCTAACACATGATGTGTAGGTTGCTATGCCTGCCATTTCCAAGTTTAGACATTGCACAAAACAATTTTACTGTTTCGCAACAGAAACTTTCCTCTTGATATTTTTCTGTGTGGTTGTATTTCCATAATAGCACCTTCCATTCTAGGCATTATTTATCCCATATGAACTTGAATTGTATATTCTAGTGTCCACTTATCTTTTGTAAATTTTTTTATGTTTGCAATTTGTGTTGCTATCCAAGGGACATATGATTCATTATGGAAACGGTGTTTGGCTTTCTCTTCTTTCTTTCCATCTCTACTACTTCTAGAGTTCAAGATCAGGTGAAAAGGGAATTTAAGAGCATTCTAGGGTAAGAGTGTATCTGCAAGCGTATATGTCACAAGTTTTCAAATTTCTGTTTTTATTTTTCTGCATGAAGGCGGGCTGAGGTGGTACTGCATATCCAGTCTGCCTTTGACTTTTTCTATCCCAGTTTTCTTTTATTAATATTTACATGCTATTTTTATTGGCTTTTTTAATACAAGCACATAAAATCCAAAGTAGTAAAGAAAAAAAGACAACCATGTTCATAATTAAATAGATATGGACCAAGCCAAGCATCTTTACAGCAACAGAAATGAACTTACTCAGCTTCTGTTTCTGAGGCTAGATATATAAGGTAGTAAAAATCATACATGAATAAGTGCGAATAAGTTATGGTGAGGTAAACACATAAGAGGTGGAACAAGTGGTACATCAGACAATGAATGTTAGGATAGAGAAAGCATCTGTGGTCCTTTTCCTGTTACGGTGCACTAATCTTTGCAATTCCATGTATAAACTAGGAACATTTGAATGGCTTTTAAAATACTAATTTACATTACTTTACAGATCATCTGTAACCTTGGCCACATTCCTCTGAAGCTCTCCTGTATTCACCTAAATAGCAAAGTCCTTGCGACATTTAGAGCATGAAGATGCAAATACATGTAAAGGTGTAATGCTGCATATGTGCATGCACAGGCATGCACATGTTTTCATGTGTACATCTGTGCACATATGTTTTTTCTCTCTTTCTTTTGCTCTCTTTATGTTATTTGTGCCAATTGAATTGAATGAAAAACCTTACAGAGCTGATTGTGTTGAAAACTTCAGGTTTCTAGTGATTTGTGATGCACAGGCCTAGCTTGAATAACAACATAATGTAAATGCCACAACATAGATACCGTATCTTTAATATTAGTAAAGTAAAATTAATTTTGTTCCTGCTTTTAAATTGGGGAAATTTATTTCCTTGATGGGCTACTATGTAATGTTGCCAACTGTTGTATTTCCAGTGCAAAAATCAATTTGGCCTACCAGTGTGAATAAAATCAAAATATTTAGATGGGTTTTTAGAACACTTCTATTTCCTGGTTCTGTGTGTATAAGTACAGTACAGAGCCCCACCTAATATTCTTTTTCTTACGAATGATTAAAGAGGGGTTGGGCAGTATTGGCAGTTTCAGAGGAGACTGCCACTACTGAATTATAAACGGATTTAATCATTCTATCATGAAAAGCTAAGAGAGCAAAATAAACACACTTACTGCAAACAGAATCTCTGCAACTATAATTGCCAGAGCACTGTAAGAGCTTTCAAATAATAAGTCCTTAAATAATATATTGATATGGGAGAGAATAATGACACCCAGGTGTGAAACCTTAACCTGAGAGTAGTGCTGCATACTCAATGACATAATTGCCTCTATTACCATATTCTAGTCTAACATGGGGTTTTGAATCGCAGAAACTGGATTGAAATGAAAGACAAAACATGTTCAAATCACAGGTGAGATTTGAAGCAGAAATATGTAACAAAGTTCAGGTAACTAAATTGATACTTAAGTTTTGAAAGCAGGCTTAGGTATTATGTGAAAAATTATATTTAAATACTAGTCACAGTCTAACTTGCTCCCGCAAAAGCAAGGGTTAAGAAAATTTGTACTGTGAACTAAAAGAGCCTCTGTCAAAAGACTTTCAAAAATGCAATTGATTTTTCCTATTTGCCTGTGAAAATCTTTTTTGTTTGTAGGTATTTTTTTTCGATGCGATAGATGAGACTGTGGAAGGTTTTTTTTAGCAAAGGAGTTTCTTTTTTGACATCTTGCTGTTAAGATCCTGATTCTGTTCAGCACTCTAACAACTATGAGCCAATATATAACAGGAGTAATGCATTTTCTTGAGTTTTTAATATTTATTTTTGTGTTGTGTTCAGTATAACAGAACATGGGAAGGTGGGAAGGAGCTGTTTCATTTAGCTTCATTTAGCTCATCACATCTCAGAACAGTTGCAGGCAACCTTGCCAGTTGCCACTCTGAAATATATTGTGTGACCACAGAGCAGAACAATGAGCCTATGGACATAAGTGATACAAGCAGTTTTTTTAATGCTATCTTCAGGAAGGAGTATCTCCAATAGAATCAGGAATAAGGAAAGATGTAATCAGTTATATCACCCTATACCTACACTGTTATTGAGGCAATTTCTACCCAAATAAAGTACACTACTAGTAAGCAGAGCTGATTTTGCCTTTCTGTGGACTTGATCAGCACCAGGCATTTGTTATGAGTTCTCCAAGTCAGGTGTCTACAAGAAGTACATGCAAATTTTGGTGAATAAGAAGCTGACATTTATACTGCAGCAGCATTTTGATCTAAGAGTTATGACAGTTTTCACATTCTGCTGCAGGGTCAAAACTACAGAAATAATGCAAATTCTCCCACTCCCCAGAATACATCTCTTTAGGCTGCTAAAAATATCTATTGCTGACTACTGAATACCTGACAGTTACTGTCAGCATTGTGTCTGTATTGCAGAAACTTCTGTTGGTATTATATACAACTTAAGCGTAGAACCAACAAGTGACTCGTCTTCAGAACTACTAATATACATTTACATATGAAACTAAACATAACTATAAATATAATTTAAGAGACAATGAAGAGAACCTCTTTGTCAGTTCTATCTAACGCAACAGACAATTATCTACACTTCTCCCCTATCCCCATAATTGATTCTCAAAGAGTGTCAGGAGTTAGGATATAGATTCTTGGAGCAAAAAAGGAGGCATCCCTATACCCATGGGACTCACCTCAGTGAAGTAAGAGGTCTAAAATGCTTCTTTTTGCCCCGACCACTCCTGGTTGCAAATTCTGCTGTCACTACTGTTCAGGAATACTCATGTGCTTTAAGATACATTTATTCTACAGGAGGAAACAGAGGGTTTAAGAACACCCCTGCACATCACTGACTGAAATTTGTGACTTGGAGCTTCTCTCAAAAGGAAGATGTTACTGAGAACACTGAGTGAATCTAGTTGTTCACTGGACTCTGAAGGAAATGGCAGCTATTTCCTACAGGTGTCATGCTCTGCCAATCTCTCCAGTTTGTCATCTTCCTTGGCAGCGTGACTGAATACCTACTGGTTCCTTTTGTTATCTTAATGTATTGTTGTCATGCCAAGGGTTCCTGCAAATGAAGGTGCTGGGGAAGAGATGATGGTAACGTTGTAAGGATCAGAGAGCATAAAAGAATATACATGCCCAAATACTACTTCTCTACACCTGGCATGTCCATGTCCTCCATGCAGACCTTTTTACATATTAGGTAAGAACAGTCCTAGAAAGGAGGTAGAGCAGATACAAAGGTGCCATTATACCCTTTTTTAAAGTGTTCACCTGGAGCAAGTGTAACAACTTAAATATACAGCAACATAGTCATTTGAGGCTCACATTTAAAAACTGGGTGGGTAGAGATTCTGTATACTTAAAGCTAAGTAAAATGCACTTCCATTAATAGATACTTTGCACAAGTACAAATAGGTATTTATTATGGGTTTATATAGGACAGTGTAGTTCTTTATTATAGAAATACTAGAATTTAAGAAACATTTCTTAAAAAACAAGGAACATTTCTCTTTACATGCCTGTTAAAAAGGCTGATCATTTAAATTGCACAAAGGTTCTGTGCTGGGTTTACATAAATGCTGCTAACAGATATATACTTTATATATACACAAAATTTTAATGATTTAAAGGGACAACAATTTGAAGGTACTTCTTTACAGCTGAACTCCTTAATAACTTCTCTGAGATAACAAATTAGAATTTTCTATTTTAAAAAATCTTTTTGTATCCCATGTGACCACACAAAGTTCCCCTGTGAAGAAACTCACTATTTTGCTGTAGCCTAACTCTTGTGCACAAAGGACTAGGCTCTCATTGTAGTTCTTTCTTTAAGGCTTTTCAGGAAAGCTGGAGAAAACTACATTCTACTTTTCTGCTTCTGACTGATGCTTAGCATGTGATATAACCTCTCTGTGGCTTGTGACTCCTTTCTGTAGAGTGGTAGCAATAATATCCATTTATGTAAAGTATTCTGAGGCCTGCGGCTGAAAAGCACTCTATAAGTCTCTCCTATATTAATAATATTATCACATATAGTTAAGTCCCACTGAGTTTAGCTGTCTTTTATCTTCCATGGTTTGACTGTCTTAATATGTTCAGCTGAGTTCTGAATATGAAATTCCAGTCCTCCTCTGCAGATTTTCTTCTGATTTCCTGTCTTCTTTTCTGCTCACTACTAGACCATCAAAGGTTATTTGCTCTATTATTTTCAAATAACTCCCCCTCGCCCCTTAACCGGTTCTTTGCTTTTTCTTGTTTTCATCTTTACTTTCTAGTTTCTTTTTTCAGATTCTTATTGTCCTCCTCCTTTTGTTCCCATGGATGAATATGAAGCACAGACCAAGAAAGGACCCTTGGAGCACAAGTGTGTTTTATTGTTCATTGTATTGTGGTCCTGAGTTCTCAGCATTAGGTAAGTAAGTCTTGGCATTTCAATTTGTAAACTCCCCTTCGGGGAGTTAATAAACAGCTTGATTATTTCAGTGCAGGTTTGATAAGTGACACAGTTAAAGGATTTCATTATTTAAAGACAAACTTCAGAGTTTGGGCTAGACTTTCAATACAAGAAAAAAATAATTATAAAAGGTGGGTGCTGTGAGAACATATGGAAGAACATTCTGCTCTTGGTTACCCTTTTAATGGGACAGTGGGAGTCCTGTGTATTCAGTGGGAGTTCTGTGCATTCAAGAGAGGAATTCAGCCTTCAGGGTCTGATTTTTCCAAATATTAGAAGCTCAGGGCCATGTGCAAAAATGCATGCATAATTACACGCTTAATCTGAATGTACATTTACTATCATTGCAAATGCAAATCAGGTTGTGTGCATGAAAATGGTCAGTTGAGTTTCAATACCTGAGCATCACATGAAGTCACAGTAATTGTGCATGCAGATTAAGCATGTAATTGGGCATATATTTTTGAAAGTGGCCTTGTGCTTCAGTGCTTTGAAAATGAGGCCCTTTGAGCTCATTGATAACGGGTGTCTCTTGTTATTTTCTTTTTAAAATGGCATTGCCAAAATTAGTGTATAATACATTGAGTTATCTTGCGCTCATTATTCTATAATTTGGACTTCATCAGAGATGCTTCCAAGGCCTTTATTGGGAGGAATGACCTCTTATATCTAGGCACATTTCCAAGCACAGTACCTGGGATTAAAAAAAAATGGTAATACTGGAGTCTTTCCCATCAATGTCAAAATTTTTAGATTGCTGTTCTTCTATAGCTTTATAGCTATGGCTTTATAGTACTGAAAGTTTAAAAATAACTGTATATGTATCAGACCCCAAAATAGTTATTTTATGTACAAGAAAATGGAAAATGTTCCTAATTTCATGTGACAGCAACCTGATCTGGAACAAAGGTCTGTAAGTCTGTGCAGCTAAACCAAATGAGGTTTATTGCTAAGGAAACAAAACAATAGCCAAACAGAATGAAAAAAAAAAAATATAAACAATGCTCTGATTTCTGTTTTCAAGAGGTTTTTTTGAAAAATAAACAAGGAAGCAACAGTATAATTTCTTCTCACTAGTCTCTGCTTCTTTTCTTCATTCTGATTATTAATTGACCCCAGTCCTACAGAAATAATTGAATTTAAGGTAAGCTGGTTGATTCTGAAGAAAGAAAAATTTAAAAGAACCAGAGTAAAACTTGATTCTAAAATAGAATTTATAGAAAGCTTTTTTCTTCCCTTCCCTTCCCTTCCCTTCCCTTCCCTTCCCTTCCCTTCCTATGACTTTCAACGGAAAATGAAGAAAGAAAGAATGTTCTTAAAATGAAGATCAAGGCAAGAACCAGACCAGTGTAACTTGGATCAAATAATCAAACTGTTAATAAGTATCTGAAAAATAACCTGGAAGTTACTAACAGACTCGGACATTTGATACAGGAACAAATTCAAACAAACAAATCAGCAGACAAATTATTCCTGCAAGACGGTAACAGTAATTATACATAGGAAAGGTAATAACAATTGGATACTAACACATCCAATAATATCCAAAAATGAAGGTAACAATAATTAGATGCAGAATTGTGTGACCAACTGATAAGCTAAATTTGGAAGTACTGTTCTGATGATACATTAGTAAAAGACGGGAAATAATTGTTACTCAGAGAGAATTTACCATTGTTCACAGTCAAAAGGAAAGATTTTTCTGAGTGTAGCATTGTAGAAAGTGACATTGATGTAGCTGAACATGTTTAAGGGACTAGATCTTTCCAGTCCTGTCTTTTATGGTTCCCCCAAAATAATAAAGTCAAACCAAAATATGTTACTTCATCAAAATCTAATACAAAACTTGAAATTATTCATTTTGACATATCCCCATATAAAACTTAATAGAAATTGGCATGTTCCACTGGAAAAAAAAATCAATTTGATGAAGCTTCATCTTCTGATGTAAAACTGTTCCATCAAAGGTGTTTTGACTGGTTCTTACTTTCATTGGATAAATCATAAAACCATGACCACTTGAAATGCTTATAAGAACCTTGCTGATAGCCTCTGAAGACAGACTGAAAAAAATGGCTGTAGAGGTTAATTAGTCTCTCAGGTTACTGACTACCCCTGCAGCTTGGTCTTCAAGCACATAAACATGAATTCAGGACTGTGGAATAGAAATCAGGATGTGGCACATTATGTGCCCACACAGAGGTCTTCCGTCTTTCACTGACTGCTAATCTGTCATCTTTTGCTAGTATCAGCTACCTGTGTAATGCACAAAAGGGAAAAATTTATATAGCTTAGAGAAATCATTAGTGGGAGAAACCAAACTTTGGATCTTCCAGTTAGAACAGGAGGACTTTTTAGTATAATTGTTTTTGTGAGGAACTATGTGGACAGGACATGAAATGGTATTTTGCCCTGCAGTGATGCTATCTCAAGGTTTTTGATCAGAGTAATCATTGTAGAGTGTGCGTACTCAGCTTTGCTGTCCATAAGTTTGTGTCTGAATGTATACTTCAGAGAAGTCTGAAAATATTGTCTTAATAGTTTATGAATAATACTAGTCGAAGTACTCATTAATGTTCAAGGGAAATTATTTTCTACTATTACTTTTGTGGAACATTCACCTTTTAATAGGAGTCCTTTGCTGTATCCTCTGAGTTGAGTATCAAGAAAATCCATTCTGTGAGGGGACTTAGGCCTTCAGCAAGTGTTTGATCCTAGATGTAGAACACAGTGAAGCAGACTATTTTCTCTCCTCAACAGTAGAGAGGATGTTTCTTCATGTCTGCAAGAATTCTGGATCTCCACTTGATTGTCATATATTTTTATATATATGTATGACTGTATATGAACATATATGTATACATGTGTGTATATATATATACACACACACATAAATCCACTGTCCCCTGTGACAGCAGTACCAGGTGTTCCACTGTGTGTTTTGAATTATGAGGTGTAATCAGTAAAGTATCAGGAAATATCGTTAAATGATTGTATGTTTCTTTGTGTGAGAAGATTGTATGTACTCATTGAAACCTTATTAAAGAATAGTAAGACCTAGGGTGAGAAGCTGAATTTTTAGTGCTGAAGAGGAAGAAAAAGGCCAATAAAAATATCTTATTATGCAGGGAAGGGAAGTTGATAGAAGCTATGTTTGCAGTTTGCAATGTTGGAAACAGTTAACTTAGATTAGCAAGAATTGTATCTCCTTACTAGAAGACTGATCTTGTCTTAAATTATTAAAAGTAACTTGAATGTACTTCATTCCAAAGAGTGGTATATGGAAACTGTAAAACTACCGAGCTTGTAGTTACACATAATGGGAAAATGATTGAATAATAAGTTCTGTGTCAAGGCACTAACCAGGCTGACCTGTGTTGTAATGTTACAAACATTTGTGTCTTTATAAAGTTGTGGTTTTCTCAAAAATTGCTAAATTATTTTAATTTCCTGTGACATCAATTTTCATATGCTTTTCTCCTCCCTTTTCAGAAACAAATATCTTGTAGGTTATGTTTCTTTTTCTCATACTAACAAGTTGGCTTTTGAAAGTCCTGTTTGCCTAGTCACTTACTCATTATGTAAAATACAAATATTTTCATTGGACTGGTGATTATTGGTGAGGGAGGAGAAGTAGTTTGGGAAGTTGATATTAATAAAAACTTTGTAAGGCTCTGCCAATGTTTTCGATCCTATAAGACATATACTGCAATCCCCATATGTCTTAGGGTTGGAAGATGTAGATCAAAGGAAAAGGAAGCTTCAAGAATAGATGAGAGAGGTACGAGGCGATGTGAGTTCTCCAAGTGCCTTTTTGGAAGGAGATGGAGTCTCCATGTCTCTGGACAGTCCCTTTGTATTATGCCCAGCATGTCTGACTCACTTCCTCCCACGGTCAGAATTCAATTTTGCATCAGTCCCTAAGCCAATGCAGCCTGTCATATCTTCATGTCTACCCTAATAATATCTTTTACTAGGTCCTAAGACACAACGTTACAAAGGAGGTGATCGCTTTGAGTCCTCCCGTCTATGTTTTCTTTTTTTTTTCATTTTTTTTTGGCTTCTAGTTGTCTTTTCACTGCTGAGACTTTCAGATGCTTCAGGGAGAAAATTAACGTGCACTTAAATACCTTCTAGTGACATAAAATGGACAGGAATGAATAAGGACAGTTTACTAGGTAAAGCAAAAGCTGTGCATGCAAGCAAAGAAAAATAAGGACCTCATTCACTGCTTCCCATCCGCAGGCAAGTGTTCAGCCATCTCCAGGAAAGCAGGGCTTCTGGAAATTTATTTTGGGAAGAAAAATGCCATAACACCAAGCACTGCCCTTTCCTTTATCTTCTCCCAGCTTCAACTGTTAAGAGTAATGTCATATAGTATGGGATATCCCTTTGGTCAGTTGGGGTCAGCTGTCCCAGCTCTGTCTTCTCCCAAATTTTTGTGCACCCCTACCTGTTCACTGTCAGGGCAGAAAAGAAAGCAGAAAGGGCTTTGACGCTGTGTTAGCTCTTCTCACCAGTAACTAAAACACTTTCTATAAAAGTGGGTTTTGGGAAGAAGAAAAGTGTTCCCCAAATCAAAATTATCTGCAAGAAAATTTCTACTTTAATAGTAGCAAAATTTTTTCATGTGGAAAATCAAGGTGAATTTTTTTTTTGTACAAAATGCGCAATATGTAGCTTCGTCTGCCAAGTCCACAGGGAAGTAGAAGCCACAAGAAACTGGAAATAAAATTTCCATGACACCCCAAAGCAGTTGGAAACATGTTAAAGTTATTAGAGTAAAATATTCTGAATTTGGAATGTCAAAATATTCTGTTTTGATCTCAAACATTGAAATGAAATGTTGGTTAGTTTGAATTTTCATTATGATTCAAAACAAAGTCAAATATTTGTCTTGAGACCAGCAGAAATTACATGACACCTAGGAAGGGCTGATGGATAGAAAATCACAACTGTGAAGGAAGTAGGAGACACAGTTGGTATTAATCTTTATTTTTTTGCTAACTGCATTAAAAGGCCTATAATACCAGGTTGGGAAACCTGCAGAAATGTTTTAAAAACTGATAGTGGTAATCTAATCATCTGGCAGTATTTCAGAGGCATTTAATTCTCTGAGGGGAAATACATAGAACAGAAAAAAAAAAAAAAGCAAATAAATTAAAAAGAGTTTATAAAATACTTTTACAAGAATAAACCTTTGAACAATGTCAGATGAATGTTGCCTGTAAGCATTAGAAAGTGAGGCTGTGCCTCCATCTCCAGCATCCTCTTTTTGCCTCTGGCTGACACCATATGTGAGCAATATGACTCCACCCCCCTCATTACACCTGCAGATAGAAAAGCATTTTAAACTTGCAGTTAATTACCTCTTCAAATAGAATGCGTAAAAGGTACAGGAAACCCCTGTGGAATCCATGAATTATCAATCATAATATGAAAAGAATTAATCCTCAAGGATAAACGACTTGGCAGGGTAGGGCTGGTATTTTATTAAAGGCTTTATTTCCCCCCAGTAAGAAAGGGTCTATTAACTTCAAACACATGGAACCACATGAATTAAATTAGGTCACTCCTCGTGTTACAGTTTCAGATTTCATAAAGTGCAGCTTGTGGTTATGTCATGTGTTTCACATCTAAAGCACTGGTTGATGACTTCCCAAACTCTTCAATATTGTACTACCAGTGATATTTACTATAGCTTGACCACAACACTTTCAAAGCTGGTGTTAATAATACATACTCCAGTTTTGTAGATCTGACCATCTTTTCCTTCTCAATAAACAAATATTTGTGGTGTGATTGTGGGTGGCTTAACTGTCTGAATGCCTTGCTGTGAGCTGCTCTTCAGGAAGAAAAAAGGCAACAACGTGGTCCTGGCTTAATTATGGGTAGTGATAATGGCTCATTGAAAGCATCCTTTTAAAAAGGATCTAACTGCAATAGCTTACTTAGACATGAAGAACAAACAATTGCTAGAGAGCAACATGCAAATAAAGTAACTGGTTTAAATCTTCCTCCCACCTCTAATAGATTTCATTTCATTTTCTCCTCTGGGGTATTGGATACAGAAGGTGTGTACAGCACAGAAAGTTCATTAATCAGAGTAGAGTTGCTTGGCCATCATTTGTTATGCAGCCCCTTGGATCACAAATCATAGTGCAGCAAATAAATAGCTAAACATAACACAAAACTTTTGTTATTTATCTTAGTATGTTACTATTCCCAGAATGAAGCTCTGTTGAAAACAGAGCCATCAGCATGTCCATTCAACCTGCTTAGTTTCACTTAATTAATTTTGATGGCAGACATAACAAGCAGGTTACTTATTTAGTTTATTCAGTTGTAAGTAAGTACCAAAGCTAGGATGCATTCATTTTAATCCTTTAATTTAACAATTACACACTTCAGGAAGGCAAAGGCATTATGAAGACTGAAGTAAAGAGCTATATTTTCTCTTAGGTTAAAACATATATCAATATATAATTTATAATATTTCATTTTACTTGATATTTGGACTTTCTCTCATTTGAGTTTATATTGGGGTAAGACCCTCTGAAAGCGCTATTTTACTATCTACTGCATGCATTCTTCCAAAGCATCTTTAAAAAAACAAAATCAGAAAAACTTAGAGCATCAAATAGTACATGTGAGAAACCAGCTAATCTGCTGCCTGTGAAGTACCTGGGCTGAGTACTAGTTCGCACCCTGGCCTTCCATTGCCATTAGCATCTGCTTTGGTATTTTTGCACCTGTACATCTGTCTCCTCCTGAGCTCTTTTTATCAAGCTGCAAACTAAATAACTTGGTTTTCAATGTGTCCTTTCAATGCCTTAAATTTTCTTTGCCTTCCCAGTGCACCTTTAAAAAGTCAATTAGCATTTGGATTTCCAGGATGGTTTTTGCAAGTTAAGACTTCAGTGGGGTTGTAGCTTTGTGACTAGAGGGTCCTTTACTTAGTGGTTAATGCCAACAGATACATACTGACTTTGAAAGGTAGATTTAAGGTAAATATTAGAACACTTCATTGTACTCCACTAGAGCCTCCCAACTACATCAATCCCAAAGAATAGTTTTTTCAGTACTAAAATAGATAAGTATTTTCCAAATCACTATGTGTTGCTGTTTGCAGCTCCCTCTTTGGGTTTTTTTATCATTTTGAGGACTCTCTTGTCACCTTAGCTGGCCTTGTGGGTCAATGTCTTTGTGAAAAAATGCTGTCAAAATGCTCTTGTGTGTTGCTATTATCCCATTATCCCCTATGGTGTACCTCTTTCCCTCCTGGTTCATGTCCCTCTATGGGTTCCGCTGATGCAGAGAGCTGTTGACAGAGGTTCACCACAGTGGAGAATTAAATACCAAACCTTCAGCTTTTGAAAGGTGGCTAGGTGCTGTCATGGTTAGTTAGCATTAAGAAGGTCAAGGCACAAACATGGAAGTGTACGAATGAAGCCTTGGAAATGTTAATACATTGTGCCTTGACAATGTAATGTCCTGAGAAGCTTATATATTTTCATATATGCTAAGAAGTTAGAGATGTTGGTTAGAGGATTCAGCAATATATATTCTTTCTTAAGTTTTGCTTATGATCTGAAAAATTATTTTTAAAGACTCTTTTTTAATAACTAACTTTGGGCAAACTCATAAAAGGTTATCTAGATGTGTAGATAAGCAGGTCAGCTTAATCCAAATTCTGAACCTAAGCTCAAAACTGCTATATGAATAACTGTCATTCTGTGGTGGCCTAACTTTGGAACAGCCTAAATGCAACACTACCTCATTCTCTGATCTTTCTGTGTCTGAAGTCCTGCTTCTGCAGCTGTCTTGTCTCACACTCCAATATAAGCCTCAATAGCAGAGCCCCGGCATTCCTATACATTCACTATGTGTAGTTGTGGTTACTTTAAAATTAGTCTGGTGAAGGAAAAGAAGGAATTACTAGAGTAGATTCCCACATTTTGATTAATTAATGAATGATTATACCACTGATCCAGAGCCTGTGCCTCATCTCCATTTTTCCAGGGGTTCAAATCAATATTTGCATATCCTAGAAAACTAGTCAAACCAGAAGACTATGGCCCAGGTTGGAACTGGAGGTATATTGTACTCCCCTTCTAGAGAAATCAAATACCAAAGAAGTGGGTTATAGTAAAATACTAAAATAATATTTTATTTTTAAATTTTCCACACAAGTTTCTGATACTATAGAACAATAACAATTTAAAAGTTTCAAAAATAAATACCCAGGGCATTAAAAGTAAACAGTATAAATGATTACCTAGCAGAGTGAGTTTCTATTGCAAAGTAGCAACAACTAACAAAAAAAATCATGGTCCCAAAACCAGAATAAGAATAATTATGATATATACGGTAAAACAAAAAATAAGCTAAAAGGGTACAAAGGTTACAAGGAACTAAGTTTCAACATAGACATTAACACACGTGAGAAATGTGTTTATAATATGTAAAATATTCCTAGAAAAAGCTAACATAAACAAGGAAATTTGGCATTATTACAATTGAAAAAATAATACGAAGATGAGATTGCTTGTGATCCATAGCTATTCTAAGAAAATCATATAGATATAAGTAGTGGTAATGTCCTTTCTACCTAAGCTAGAGTTCTAAAGGCAAGATATTCCTTTTTAAATTGGATAGAGCACTGAAGCTGTATAGAAATGTTATCATTCTCCAATACTGCACTTTCAGTCCACTTGACTCTTATTACTATTACATTCTATAGTCTTTTAAACCAGAAAGAAACATAGGAATTTGTGAGATTAGGACATAATTTTCCTTCAGAATTCTGAGCCTTTTGTAATTGCAGAAGTGACATATAAAAGGAAATAATGGACACCTCATATATCTAAAGAAAGAAAAGAGATTGCAGGGAACCCTGACTAAGGGATTGCAAAAACGTCCACGTAATTTGGTCAGAGAAAGAATGTGTTTGTAAAATATGACCTCTTTCACATAAAAAAAAAAAAAAAAAGATTCTTTATTGGAAAAAACAAGTCTGAAAATTTGATTTCAGTTATGCCATCATATGAGTCTGTAAGAAAGAAGCTGTACAGGGAATATAAGGTTACTTTATAGTGAAATGCTTTTATTTCACAGTAATAACGTTGCAACTACACGGTTGTTCTATTGGATATAATAAATGTGTGGCAAATTACATTATTATGCCATCACTTTTTCCATGAAGTACTTTTTCACAAATGTTACTTAGAAACTGGACTACAGGGAAAACTAACTCAGTACAAATGGGGCCTATTCCAGCTCCCACTGAACTCCCTGTAAAAAGTCCCATCAGCTTCAATGAGCCTCATAGAAAACAAATGAACTATGTTTTTTTTTACAGTTGGGACTCATATAGTTCAGAGACACAACTTGAAACCTGTAAGTGTCAATAAAGGAGTTCAGTGACAAGGGTTACAAACTAGACTAGGAAAAAAAAAAAAAAGTAAAGGCTCCGTATTGTGCCCATAAGCAGAGCAGCTATATCAGAAGGTTTAAAAAAAACATGTCAGCATCTAAGGTCTCTTTTTCTTGGGGCAAATGTGAAGCACAAAGCCATGTTCCCCCTCCACCTATAAATGCTACTTGGTGGTGTTTTATCCCTGCATACCTTTTCCCAGTTGAAGATATAAATAAGATAATATTGCTCTAGGAATAATAAATCCAATTTAATATAATTAATGCACACACACACACACATTATATATATGTATGTGTGTATATATATATTCCTGTGATGATACTAGTACAAAACTACTTACACCAGGAACTGGAGTGAAAGACTGAAAGTTGATGCATCTTGTCGTGTTGCTGGGGATATTCCAGTGCCTTGCAGTGCTGACAAACTTGTGGTTTTACCAGCATCAAACATTTCAAGACAATTTTTCTCCAATTCCACTACATTAACAGGGCAATATCCTGCTGGAACTCCAGTTTACATCCTGCCACCTGACAGGATTTCTCCTGCTGGTATTAGAAAATCACAGCAACATACAATTCTCTGAGTCAGAAGAGCAACTGAGCACCATTGAGTCCAACTCCTGACTCTGGACAGGGGAGTTAAACCATGTATCTAAGAGCATTGTCCAAGTATTTCTTGAACACCCATAGGCTTGAGACCATGACCACTTCCCTGAGAGCTTGTTCCAGGGCTTGACCACCTCTCAGTGAAAAACTTTTTCCTTGTATCCAGTCTGAACTTCTCCTGATGCAGCGTTAAGCCATTCCCTCGTGTCCTATCACCAGACAACAGAGATCAGCACTTCCCACTCCACTCTTAGTCATGAGAAAGTTGTAAACAACGAGGTAACTCTCACTCTCCTCTTCTCTTGGCTGAACAAACCTAGTACAAACCTAGTATCTGCAACCACTCCTCCTAAGTCATGCTCTCTAGTCCTCTCACTGGCTTTGTTGCGCTCCTTCCAATTGTCTTTCTAATACTCTCATATTATTCTTATACTGAGGAGCTCAAAACCACACACGGCATTCAAGGTGAGGCTGCACCAGTGCTGACTATGTGGGACATTCACTTCTTTTGACCAGTGCTTACTGCACCCTAGGCTGGCCCATTTGGCCACTAGAGCGTATTGTTGACTCATATTGATCTTACCATCAACCAAAGCCCTCAGATCCTCTTCTGCAGGGCTGCACTCCAGCTTCTTGTCTCCAGTCTATACAAACATCCAGGATTACACCTCTCCAGGTGCAAGAATCCAACATTTGTCCTTGATAAATTTCATATGGTTGGTGATTGCCCAGTACTCTATCAAGACCTCTCTGTAAGGCCTCTCTAGAATCAATGGCTCCTAATTTAATACTGTTGGTGAACTTACTTTGTGTGCATTCTTGTGTCCAGGTCATTGATAAAAACATTGAAGAGAACTGGCCTTAAAATGGAGCCCTGGGCAATACCATGAGTGTGTTATCAGATGTTAACCCATTTACTTCAACTCTTTGAGCCTGACCCTTTGGCCAACTGTTTACTTACTTTACCACAGACCTAAGGCAATGCTTTCAAGCTGTTCAGGATCCAGAACCCAAAGATGCCCTAGAAGCCCTAAGGCTCACGAGACGGTCAAGGCAGTGTGTAGGCTACCTCATCTGCAGCTAAAATCTACCATTCTGCAAGATGCCTGTTTCATGGTGAGAGGAAGAAGTGTGTAGAGGAAGGAAGGACCTCTCTTGCATCTTGGCAAATGCTGCTTCCTTGCTCCCCAGCTAAAATTCATAGGGTGCTCTGGGAATGGGGCAGCTCAGAAGAACAGAGGGAGCTGGCTGGCTGTTCTCTCCACTGCATTTGGGGAAATTTAAAACAAAACAGTTTTATTTCTGTGAGTTCTTTTCTTGATATGTTTCTGAAGGAATCACTTGTAGTTCTAAGTGTTCCCACAGTACACAAATCCACAGTTTCTGCAAGCTCATTTTAGGTACTTTATATTTTGTAATGAATATTAATCTGCTTCAACAAAAGATAGAAAAATCTAAGAACAGGCAAGAGAAATCTTACCACCTACACCTCTCTGGAGATGGAAAGAAAGTTCACAGGGAATATTACATAAGAAACTAAACTGATCGTTATGAAAACAGCTGAAATAACAGACAATACTGGAAAGTAAAGTATTTTTAAAAATGACATTGGTGTAAGCCTACAGATGTAGTCTCATGAGGATGTCAAGCATGGAGAACAGTTGACAGAATGACAGCAAAAGATTTGATATGTTTTAATGCAGATTTGTCTTTCCTCTGTCTGCATGAAGGAAATAGCCAACAAATATGCAGCTTTCTCTTCTGATGACTGGAAAGGATCATGAGAAAACCTGGCAGGATGTTTTTTATTTATTTCAAAAGAAAGCTTTTGGAAGTGGCTGATTGATTTACTTGTGCCATTTTCAGAATGCTAATTAATGGGCCAGGAGATTTCTCTGCTTCTATTTATTCCATTTTGCCTTAAGAAAGCCAATATATAAGCACTTGAAATTAATCGTTTTCTTTTGACTCTGCAAATGTATTACAGTTCGGAAAAGCAAGAAGGTGAAAACAGAAGGGACAGCTGTTTTACAGTAATTAGCTATTATTTTTTCTGAACATGTATTTTAGAGAGTTACAGTACTTTAAGAATGATTAGACATAGTCTGGCTTCAAAGGGTGATAAAAGCACATAGACTATCTTCATCTTCTCTCATTTCAAATGCCACTGATTAGTAATTTCATCATCTGATGAACTACATGGAAAAACTTTTCCAGTTAACAACGATCAAAAACCAACGTGTTTGCAAGACCCCTGAGGCTTCCCCTCTCCAACCTGTGTGCCCCATCCTCCATGGTAGAGTCAGTTGACTTCAGTGATAACTCAGTCTCAGTATCTCTGGAGTTTGCATGCAACAGGATAGCTTCAACCAGCTAAATGAGCACCACCATTGAGACAGTCTGGCTTTCTAGATAGTAAAAGGTAAAGGTATGTCCCCTAAGACTCAAAGGAGACAATTGTCTGCCACTGGGGCAACTGTTTTAACCACAAGACCTGGTCTAGCCATGATCAAATAAATGGTGTCATCATCTCTCCCTGTGTTTTAGGAGAAAAAGCTGTCTGCTTTTGGTTTTTTTTCACCAAGCATGAGGTAGACATTGCTCCGAATAGTGTCTTGAAATTTTAGCCCCAGGTGTAAAATGAGGATGACCTTACTCTTTCTCTCATTGTGTATAACCTCTTTGTATATAATATGATCTGTACTTCAATATATGTACAAGAGACTGAACACAATAGTGATGATGACATTTAGTACTGTTGGTACTGTAATACCCCTTCTGCATGTGTTGTAAAAACAACGCTTTATTTTTATTTAACATTTGGTTATCTTTAGCCTCAGAGTGTTTTACATAGAGAATTACGACATCCATTTCACAGATGAGGAAATCAAGAGGCAAGTAGAAAACAAGTGGAGGCAAGTAAAAAGTGAAGGCAAGTAAACCAAGGAAACCAAGTAAGGGAAGACACAGAGTCCATTATTTCATCTGTTAGACCACATTAAATAAAATTGACTATAAATATAAGACTTTTTTGGCTACTTCTTAGAGGGGTGGGAAGTCAGTTGAACAGAAAAGCTGGAAGATGCCTCAAAATTATATATTTATAATGTCTTTAGTAAAGATAAATACGTTTTTGAGAGATGTTGTATGTGTAAATATCTGCTAATGGTCCATAAATCTGTTTGAATAATTAACTTCAATTTAATTAATGTGTAATATCTAGTTTAATCTAAATGATGTGTTAATTATATTTAAGACAAGATAGCATTTTATTATTTGGATTGTTTTGGGAGCAGATTCTACTAAAAGTATTTTAATTATTTTCCTGTTGCTTTAGGAGAACACATTAATTAGACAATGAGTTAAAAATTATCAAGGTGTTTCTGTGCTTTTGTCAGTTTTAAGTTGTGAATATGTAGTGTGAATGAATACTGAATGATGGCAATGTTACTAGGACCAAGGGAGAGCAGAGACTTAGGAACTGGAAGTCTCACAGAGTCAAATTGACTTTGCCAGCATGAGTCTAACAGCCACACTAGCCAAACCAAGCAAAATCAAACCATTATCATTGAGGGAGACCTTGGAGTGAACAGCCAAATAGCACCACATTCATTCCACCTCTCAAAAGATTATCACAGCAGTTGCTGTAACTACAGTGTGGTTTTGTGGTTATACTTGTGCTGCACTCCGGTTCACGATGGGGGGTTCAAACAACTTATGGCCGCTACAGCTTTATATACCATCTACTACTCTCTCTCTGACACCTGGACAATGTTACACTGAGTTTAATGAAGAAACCCTTACAAATGAATGTTCACGGTCACACAGGCAACAGCTATGTAGATGAGTGAGAAAAACGCCTGAATGCCCTGGATCTCCTGGTTCATTGTCACTTGGTCTCTTTCCAAAATTCTTTGGTCTCAGCCACCATCAGTGATTTTTTAATAGAAGCTGTAATTTTCTACCTCTGACTTTCTCAAAGATCACCCAGTGGCCACAACACTATCAAGACATTAGTAAAAAATCAATATGCAGCTTATCTCCCTGAATCCTGTGCTGTAGTCTTAATTATTCTAACAATGAAGCCAGTGTTGCAAGAGCCATCTGAGATGGCCTATTCACAGGATTGGTATGTTTGCACTCATTATAAACCTGCTGGGATGAAATTTTCTTTCAAAAGCATTAAATGTCTTTTTGTGCAGGCTTTGGGTAGTTGTACACATTTTAAACATTCTGTGTAAACACTCCATTTGAGATCTGTTGGAACAGGAAAATAAATACGTACCTACATGTAGCCTTTACCAAGTGCCAGCTTGAACTTCCAGTTTTCACTCTAAAAACCTCATATTAGTGCAAAGGTCCTATGTGAGCAGAGATCAAGAATCCCAGGCTGGGTGAAAAAAACCTGAAGAAAAGCCATTGCACAAGCTGTGATCAACAGAAACATTTAGTATATTTTTGCTAGACTGCACTGCCTTAAGAAGACAGTATCTCATCAGTGAAAATCAGTTCTCTTCTGACACTGAAATAACACTTCACAAATGTCCCTTGTAAGCACTCTGAAAACCATGAGATTACACATTTATTTCTAGGGGTATGGGAAGAGATGCTAGTGGATTACTTGGAAAGAATACAGAACCAATCCTTTACAAGAATACTCTATATGCTGTAGCTCTCTTTGAGTGGTGGTGATGCCTATCAGGACTGGTATCTGTGAAGAAGATCCCATTTTCCTCATTCCAGAGCTTTGTATGCATCCAATCAGCTTCAGCTTGTACAGTCTTCTCTTCTGGTTTTTGAACAATACCTCCACAGGGCAATGTGCCCTGTAAAATGCTGTTAGTGTGCAAACCTGAGATCTTGGGAAAGTGAGGCCTGATCCTACTGCCATGAAATCAGTGGGCACATTGACAAGACCCAGCTCTTAGATTTGTAATCAAGAGATTAGGCAGAACCAACAGTTCTAGTTCTTTTCCTGATTAGGTGGTCTCATCAAATATCAGAAAAACCTCTATCCACATGTAAAGGCTCCCACACATACTAATATCAGGAAGTTTTCACTGTGCTTTGAGTAATTTTGCAAGTAGTTCAGTTGCCCTCCTAGTGTGCTGTGCCGAATTAATTTTCAGTGCAGCTGCAACCTTTTTAAGTGACTGAGAAACAAGTGTGAATGCTGAAAATATATTGCGATACTTTAACTTCATCCATGAGAAAGTGCAACTGCCACAGATGGTATTACAACTTCAAACCCTGCTAGTGCTGAACAGTGCTGTAATGTTAATTTAAAACAAGACTGTAGAAGTCAAATCAGGATGCTGTTGAACAGCATTGGAAAACCTTGACTATCCTAAATGAAAGGGCTTGGGTCAATTGTCATGTAAATCTCGACTTTATGGGCAAGCTGTTTTTAAAAAAGGATTTGGTGATTTCTCTTCCTCTAATTAGGTTAATTTCTTTTTTCACAGTGCAATAACTAGAATAAAAAGATACTAGAGGGCAGCATGTATCTAAACACGTTTGATTGCAGTAATAAATTCTTAACTTATTATTTAATTGTTGGGACATTACAAAGATGACTGCATCTCTTAGTGTGTCTTTTGTGAATTCTCTGAATATATTTTACTATTTTGGTAAGATTTGACACACAAAAACCATCCACTGAAAACTAGACTGGAACTGTATTTTAAACATTAAAGAGATGTAGAGAGTAAGTTACACAACTTGTCATTTCACAACAAGCAGGACACTTTAGTGAAGCTTTACCTTATAGAAAAGGTCAGATATTTGGGATGCCTTTTTAGGTGTTTAAAAAATGTGTTGCAAAAAATGATTGTACCTTAACAGATGGTGTAAAATGATGCCTCCTTAGTAAGAAAAAAAAAAAGCTCCTTTTCATAGGCTGAGTTGAATGTTTTTGGTTCCTATTGTTGCTGTCATCTGTTAGGGACTTAAAAAAATTAAAAGCCTGTGATTTTCCATTAGGCAAGAACATCAGTACAGAAACAGACTTAATTTACTGTGCAATAATATGCAATAGAATGCACTGACTAATTCTCATACTGATCTCTGAACAACGTGTCTTCATTCTGCGCTGAAATGGTGCTCTTTCTTCAGCTTTCTTTTTGAAAAACATCCAGCTGGGGTTCATCGAAAGTGGTTACAGGAAGAGATCCAACAGTGGGACAAGACAGGGGAAGTACTTAAAAGGTTGTGCCAGACCTGTCTTAAGGATTGAAAGGTTTCAGTTGCATTTTCTTTGTGAAGAAGGTGCATTTGGCTCCTCCTTGGTGCTTGTAGGTTCTCTTAATTTGTCTTGCCCATCTCAAGTTTGAGGGGAAATCTTCCTTTTTTTTTTGCTTTTTTTTTTTTTTAAATTTGCCTTTAAGACCCCATTCAAACTCTATTGGCTCATTTAGGGCACTAGACAACCATCATTTGAGGAAATGGTTAGCCACATACTTGTGATCTATATAATTTTCAGCTAAAGAATACAATACGTAACAGAAAACAGCTGTTAGAAAGTCTGCTTTTTCTGATTGGAACTGTTCTTAATGCAGAATTTTTATTTTGTCTCTCACATGATAATACCCTATTGGCCGAATTAAAAAACATAACTGCAAAATTATTGAATAAAAATCTACTTTTTATGTTCATACAAAGCAGATATTATGTCTAATTATACCTCTTTGCAGAAAAATATCACTGTTCTTGGGTAGGACTGTGCTGTACCAATATTTGCGATGCCACCTTGGTCATTGACAAAAAATGTTAGTTATAGAAACTGTAAGTCTGGATTCAGTGTGTGGAGACGATAATTTATCTTATAAAAGAACCCAAATAATTTTAGAGTGGTTTTTGCATAAAACCAACAAAAGTATTATTTTGTTTTGTTTTGTTTTTGGTTTTTTACTGTTTTATCATTTGCCTATAATTTTAATTTTAATTTGAATAGGCATAGCTCAGAAAAGAATGCAAAAGAGATGCTATTTTAGCAGATTTTTTTTAGGAAAGAGCAGTAAATAGTTAAATATGTTTATCATGTAGCAGGGTTTTGTAAGTGTGACTCCACCTACCTACAGTCCATTCATACTGGATTACTGAATGCAGCCTAAATACTTGCATAAGCATTTTAAATTAATGAGATAATAAATTTCAAGTGTTTCCAAAATTTCACATCCTAGTTCAGATTTCTTGTTAAACCTATTTGGCATTTGAGGAAGAAAGAAAACAAAGACTTATAATTTTGCTGATAATATCCCAAAAGCACAATATGTATGCAAGTGTGCATACCATGCAAGTCAGAATAAGATATCAAAAAGTGTTACCGTGATTTAAAAAATGGTATTATCCTAAGTGCTTTACAGTGTCATTTTAGGCCTCAGTATTTTAGGATATCTGCCTTAGAATACAGTAATATTATGTTTGGGTAAGAAGAACATATGAGACAATGGAGATAAACCTCTTCTGCGTTAATATTGTTTCTAAGCAGAGTCCTTTCAGGTTTTAAAGCAATGATGCTGAAAATCCTGGCTGTGAGTTTAGGGTTGGAAGGGAGGGAGCAAACGGGTGGAGCAGAAGGGAAGAGAAAGCTTAATACCTAGTTAAAGAATTGGCAGCTTTCCCTTTCTTCACCACTACATAGACGTGCACAAAAGAAGTGTGTTACAGAGTGACCTTATGACTCTAGTTAAGCAGCAGGCAGTAGCATAAAATGGAACCTTTACATTTTCTTTTTGTTAGATATGTCAAAAGTTTAAAAAGCTGTTATTTTAAGAGTCCTTTTTTTCCCACCCTCAAAAGATTCCAGTTGCAAGGGGGAAAAAAGTTTCTTACCATAAGAAATACTATACTTGTTCTTCCTCCTTATTAAACTTGAAAAATGTTGCACATAAAGAGCAAGCACCAATTTCTACTGTCTGTATTTTAAGTATGTACCTAGTGGTGCTTCAGTAGGGTCACTTTTCAGTCATATGGACACCTCTCAGGAGATGCCCAGGCAACAAAATTCAGTATATTTTTATTTTTTTAGAAGGGAGCACATAACATTTTAGAGGCACCTGAGGAGCTGCATCCATTTGACTTACAGCTTTTCCAAGAAATGTAGAATACTATCATGGTATAAGCCTGTAAGGGGAACATCCTCAGCTGATCTGATGATATTTTTAACCTAAAGGGTAGTAAGAAGGTTTAGATAAGTAGGCCAGGATTTGTTTTAACTTTCTTGTGTGAAAATACTGGGAATAACACTGTCTGACATCCTGTAGTGCCCTAGTACCATCTTCTGAAATCCTCATAAGTATCTGACTTTCCTTTCTAGCAAAAAGTTTGCAGTAATTCCTGGTACTGTTAATTTCAAAGAACAGTCCCTTTAGAGGTGAGCTATATAGTTTTTACACCTATTAATTACTATGCTTTAAATCATTAATTAAAGTCACGTTTGTCTCTTTCTTTACTCTGCTTTTTGTAAACTATCCATGATGTTATTCTCAGGGGGCATGTTTTTAAATGCATAAAATATTTGTTACTGCACCAAAAGAGAAAATTGAAGCTTCTTAAATACAGGGGACACAGCAAACAGCAATGCAGCAACAGAGGAACAGGCAGAAATAGAGGGAGGCTTGTTCATCAGCCTGGAAGATAATAAGCAATAAGACATGAAGTTGGAACAGAAAGGGATATGGTAGAGTTTTTCATTTCACGTTTCTCTCCTGGAACAGATCTCCCTTCCATACTCAAGCCTGGATTCAGCAAGATAATCAGATCCAGGTTCTGCACTTGAACAGTCCTGATGGTTTCTTTAGAACTGCATCTGCACTTGAAGTTCTGTCTTCTTTTCATCTTGCTAGAGGATATTTCAAAAACTTTATGTCTTCCTTTCTAAGTCTGGCCACCAAACTTTTGGAAATAAAAATTTCTTCTATGATTTAGTCTCGCATTTCTTTCATGAAGCCAAGTACTCTGGAGTGATTTGATAACATTTCTATGGTAGGATTGCTTTGGTAGATACGAGGGAACTCAGCTTGCTACATTAATCTATGTAGAGAAAAGCATTTAGAAACAGATTTGCGAACAGCTTGTGAGGCATATAATCAAAAATGTTGTAAACTTTGGTAATCCAAAATGGAAATATTATTTGTGTATCTGGTGGTGTAGGACCTTTAAATTAGTCTCAGAAAGGAAGAGCTATCCTCATTTTGAAGCGACTGAGCATTATTTTGGCAGTAACTTGATGTTGTTGATGAAGCCATCAGAGCTGGAATAACAAGATGAAAAAGATTTTGCATAACTTTAGTCTTTCCTATTGAGTCATTTATGCAAATAGCCATGTAGACTAAAACAGCTGATGGCTGCATCTAGAAATGCAATTGGCATGAAAAAGAAACCAAGCTTTACCTGGAAATGAAAGAAATCCTTCTGAAATTTATTTTTGTTTTACCTAAGTAGCAAGTTTTAATCTGCTAGTTTAGAAAACCAGGTTTAAACTCTCTCTTTAAATAAAAATAGGACAGGTTTCATCACTGTGTAATAATATCATCTTCAAAGGAGAAGGATCAAGTGTATATTTGGCAAAAATACATCATATCATTTATGATATTTATCTTGTTTCAGAAAGTTTGAGCTTGAGCTTGGGTTTATTTGCTATTAAGAACTTCAACAGCAAAAGAGGGAAGGCAAACATGACAACAATCCCTGTTAAATCCAAATAGTTTTTTCAGAAATTCCAGTAACCTGATATGCCTATGATTTTAATGCCTATGTTACATATTCATGGAAGTATTGCAGCCTGATCCCACTAACTCCTCACATCTTTTTCTGCATTTAGAGCAGTGTAGTCCTGGCTCTTAGAGGTAAGTAGAACTAGGTCTTATATCTAGTAGCAGAGCGTTAAAATATTTTGGCAGTTTCTGAATCATTCTGAATAGGAGGGCTGTTTCTGCAGTCTCGTGGGTACACTAGAGCTAAATTCTCAGCTGACATGAATTGATGCAGTTGCACAGAAACCAGTGTAATTCTCTCAATTTATAGCAGCTGAAGCTTTGGCCCATTTATTCAAAACTATGCAAGAACAAATTTATACTGTTATAAGATAGGGACTGCCTGCCACTGAAACATCACTCCCTAAAGGATCACTTTCTGCATGGTTATTTATTAATTTGTTAGACCCATTGACTAACATAGCACTGTGCATATGTTCTGCTTTCCTCAAAGTCTGCATTATACCAGATGCTGTTGAAAATGTATTCTCTCAGCAAGTTTTGTCCTATATCAAGGGCCATAGAAGTAAATATCGATATTCAAAGCAATTTTTATATTGAGCATACTGTTTTTTCTAACCTGAATGCAAATATGACACTAGTAACAAGCTTTTCCTCATGTCTTATGATATAATGAAGCAATTTTAAATATGGTATTTCCTCTTTCATTGTCCAGCATCTTTTAAAGCGATAGATAACTTTCAGCTAATGTAAGTATCAAGAAAATATCAAGTCGTAAATTCAGATCAAACTCTGTTCTTGGTTATATAAGCAACCGAACAGCATCTTAATTTTCTTCTGTTTCTTTCCTTTGTTTTCACAAATCATATTTAAACCGAATGGAACAGTGAATCGCACAAGCATGACCATAGTCATCTGAGAATGCTGATCTTGGATTGTAGGGATTGAGTCTAAGTATGAAAGGCTTTAGAAACAAGTGAGAAGAGGGAAAGTGTCCATGTAGCCTTTAAAGTCAAAATATGATACAGTCTATAATGAATGGATGTTCCATCATACTACGAAGAAATAAATGCAGTATGTGTGACTAATTGAGTTCTTATAGGACATACCTTTAAATGTATGCAGATATGCCTGTCCTTTAAATATCTGCAAAAATTTACCTCCAGTAAGAGATCTAAATGTAAGGACATATTACATAAAAAGTGCATTCTTAAAGGTAAGCTTGTGAACACAGACAGACACAACAGAATAGGAATTGTCAGGTTTACGTTTAACGTTGTCCCTTATGGGTTCAGGAGCTTAAATTCTATTGCCAATTTTAAAATTGTAATAATCTCAGTTGTTATAAATAACTGCAGGGCTGATGTGAGTCATCTAATATGTGGTCTACTACACCCTCTTCATGTATCTTCCCATAGCTAATGTTTTCACTCTATGACTTGGAATTTGGACTTGACTTGCAAAGAGTTTTGAAAACCATAGTTACCCTCCTGGATTCTGCATATAATGTTTCATTTTATCCTCTCAACTCACAATTCCGATTCTCAGTTTCAATCTATATTTTGTGTGCTTTAGTTTCTTAGCCTCATGTGCTTTTTTAATGTCCTGATCTTTTTTTTTCTTTTTTGAGTTGTTGGTCTGTACCTTCTCTTTTCTCATGTATTTCTCATCTACAACTTTAGCTTTGGTTATTCATTGTCCATTTATATGGTTTTACTTACTCACCTGTTTCCTGTTTCTTCCAGACTCCCTTTTCTGTATCCATACTCTGTCACACCCAGACACCCACTGTTGGTTCAAGAAGATGGAAGTAGCACAGAATTAGTTCATATTGGGTCAGCAGTTACCTTCTGTGTAGGCTAATCACTTGATTCACAAGATAGTTGGCAGAGCATCTCTGACTCAAAGCAGAAAAAAAAAGGTCAATGCATGCTTCATTGGGAGGTTTCACGTGTCTAAGATCAGGTTAACAACTTCAGTGTGTCTTTTGTTTATAAAACCAGAGTGCAGCCAATACTTCTTCATGTATGTAGGACTAGTGGTATTAGCATTGGCCTCTTATTTTTAGTAGATTTCTTGATTACATGGCACATATGGCTTGGGTTTTTTTGACTAAAAAAATCCCTATATTTTTCTATATATTTCTCTAAAATTCAAACTAAATTTCAGTAGATTTTGGAGAAAGATCAATTGTCTTTTAATAAAATTGGTACTCACATTAGCACATTTTTTTCTCTCAGAAAGCACAAGGAAAGAGAGTATTCAATAGTAATACTTCCCCATGAAAATTACCAAACAGCCAAGTATCACATAAATTCCACTTTATGAACATATTGAAATACAATTATCAGTCAAATGCTGCCTTTCCCCACAGCCAAAAATTCAGGAAGGTTTTCAACATATTCTGGCTTCCAAAACAGTATTGTAATGATTTTAATGACATTTTCTTTATATTTATCTTCACATTTTCTAGCTATTATTTTCATTGCAATTCAGGACTTCACTGAACTCCAGGTCTAGCTGAAATCAGTGGTATATTTGCTTTGACTTCAAGAAATCTAGATTTATCACCTCTCTTAGAACACACATCGCATACTATGTGCTACCTATCAGGCATCAATAAAAAAAAATTCTTGTCCTCTAGGTATAATTTTTAAAATAACATTGGAATTTCAATAACAGTTTTAGTTTAATACCTGACAAGCTGTTTGGATTCCAAGGAGATCAGCCAATGTGTTTCACCTTGTGGGGAAATAAAAAGCTCTTGAATTCAGACACTGAGTCTTCTTAACATCTACTTCCTTAATCATAAAGATACATCTTTAAATAATTTGTAAGTGTGTAATATCTGCCACCATAGTTATTGAGAGCTTTCCTTCAGCAGATAGCTGGCTGCAAGCTCTAGATTGCAGCCAGCTGTCATCCATTAAATATTTTAATATTGAGGGAAATTAACTTTTAAATCAATAGCAAAGATGAAAAAAAAAAAAGAAAGAAAAAAAAGCGCCCATCTCTTTAGCTAGAGCAGGAGACATCAGTGTACAATTTGTCATTCTGTTATTCAACTCTCTCCATTTGGTTTTGATTTAGCGCTAGACCTTGGAAACCAGAGCCGGCATCCACACACAAAAGATGTTTCAAATTAAGTGCAGCAAGTTTTTAAACACATTAGCAACAAGAACAAGCTGTCCTCATACTAACTGGTCCTGCTTTGTTCTTGATTGTGGAAAATCTCACTTTAACTGCCCTCTAATTTGTTGCAGATAGCTACTGCACCAGCAGCTGCTTTGGCATAGGATTAAACACACATGAGAACGTTATTTTTCCGCACAAATTATTAGCAATGCCAAAAGCCACAAAATCCCTTTTGGAAAAATTCTTTTCTATTTTCCTATTTTTTTCTATTTTCATGTTTTTATTATTGCAGTTCTGCCCCCCACATTCTTCTCCAGTCTTTGTCCCTCCAATGCTTGTACAAATACTTGGAAGGAATTGCAAATTACAAAATTTCTTGTTTCCTAATGCAGAGGTGCAGGTTTGAGCTGTTTGAGAAGGTTGCACATCATCTTGCACGAGCTGGGAATCTGTCTATCACAATATCAAATTCTTGAAACTTAAAGCAATTTCTCAGTAGTGTAAGTACATAAGATAAAGATAAGAAAGAGGGAAATTTGCCAGGATCACATACTTTCAGATATTTTGAGTTATTTCAAATGAGAATATATATGAACCATCCAGAATCACATTACAAAATGGGAGGGAAGACATTATTTAAATTGCTGTCACCTACCAGTTATTGCATTTAATGCCATATCTGTGATGTCATTGATATTCCTTAGCACAGCTGTTTCTGCACCATCATTTGGGTATTTGTAACCATCTAGTATTTTTGTGAATGGTGATGAGAGAGCACCTCAGCACTTGCTTTTTGTGATGACTAAAAGGATCATTGGTGATTAAATATGCAAAGAAATAAGAATCAACTCTCTGTTTCACCCTTAGGTAGTGCCAGAAGATTTGGTGGTGATGGTGTCCTTGTATGTGCAAACTTTGTCTTCATTCCATTTCATTGAAGAAGTATGCCACCTGCTTATCAACTATGCTGCCACACCCTTTGGAAAAAAGGTTGTTTTCGACCAAGGTGACTAACCATACCCTGGGCTGCATCAAAAGAAACACAGCCAGCAGATTGAGGGAGCTGATTCTGCCCCTCTCTTCCACCTGCATGAGTCCTCCACCTGGAGTACTGCATCCAGTTCTGGGGCCTTCAATACAAGAAAGACATGGACCTGCTGGAGCAGGTCCAAAGGAGGGCCACAAAAATGATGGACCGCCTCTCCTATGCAAACAGACAGAGAATTGGGGCTGTTCAGCCTGGAGAAGAGAAAGCTGCAGGGAAACCTTATTTTGACCCTTCAGTACTTAAAGGGGGCTTAGAAAAAAGATGGAAACAGACTTTTCTGTAGCCTCTGTTGTGTTAGGACAAGGGGCAGTGATTTTAAACAACAAGGTAGATTCAGACTAGATATAAGGGGGAAAAAAATTATCGTGAGGGTGGCAGAACACTGGAACAGATTGTCCAGAGAGGTAGTATATGCCCCATCTCTGAAAACATTCAAGGTCACGTTGGATGGGGTTCTTAGCAACCTGATCTTGTTGCAGATGTCCTTGCTCATTGCTGGGGGTTTGGACTGGATCATCTTTAAAGGTCCCTTCCAACCCAAACTATTCTATGATTCCAGTATAAAAGTAATCTCTCTTGCTCCAATAAAGTGAAATTCCCCTTGTTGCTTCCATGTTGGACCTGGTGTGTTGTTGCTCCATCGCTTCCCATTGCTTTCTTTTCCTATTTTAACCAAAGGTGCTTGATCTTCCTTAAGAGTTGGACTGATACTACCTCTTTGTTACAGTAGTATTTCAAATTAGTCTAAATGAATGATATTCAAATAATTCTCATATAATCCCACTATCAATCTCATAAATTTTCAACTTTTTGTTCTTGCCAGTGTCAAGTACCTCACTCTGAGTTCCATTTTTCCAAGACAAGTCCTCATCAGTTTTTCTTTTTATGATAATCTATTCCATTTGCCTCTGTGGCGCTATATATGGTCTGAATAATGTGTTTCTGACTAATATGGATGATATTGTTGCAACGTATCTATGAATAGTATCATCTCCAATTTAAATGGTGAATAATATAATAACTAAGATCCCATCTTCTTTGCTGACTTCTCTTTCAACAAACTCAAAAGAATTTGTTTCCTTCTTACATAGTATACCTCAAAAGACAAGATTAAAGTACACTTCACCTGAACACCTTTCTCTGGTATTACTGTAATTAACAAGTGGCTCATCATTTTGGATCTAGTGAATAATGAACTTCTTCCAAGAGTCCAAGCTGCATGACTGGATTAACTATGAGTATGAAGTACCCTATCTGTATAAAGTAGAAGGTTCACTATGTTGAAAAATCATTAGTAAATTTTTAGGAATTTGAACCTGTTGCCATATTGACCAGGAAATGATTTCTCAGATTCAGTTAATGATTTGGTCATAGTTTAGCTGTGCTCAAGAACAGCTGCCAGCAGACATTAATTACTACATACACAAGTAGTCACAGCTACCTGCTGTTAGCGTTTCCAGAGAAGTTTGGAGCAGTCAATCATTAGGAATGAAAAAAATCCAAATTGTCTTTTGATTGGGTATGGTTAAGAAAACCTGACAGGACTGGTAGATTTGAATCTGAACAGTTCACAAAGTGTTTAGGGTATAAGTCCTAAACGTGCTCCTTGAATGAACACCAAAGATATTGGGGTGTGCTTGAGAACTGAATCATCAGCTATATACCTGTGGAGTGGCAGCTAGTTACTTTAGAATGAACAAAACCTTTGGCTTTATTTCAGGTAACAGATATATTCATGTTTTCCTTTAATTTCTGACCACTTGCTCCTTAAATTTTGTGATTTGTGTTTGGAGCTGATTAATGATTTATTTTATATTATTTTTTTTTAATTTTTATGAGTTTCACCTACATTAAGGCTGATTCCAGAGTAATTAGAAAACCAGTAGTCATACTGTGGTTGATTTTTAAAGATCCATAAAGAAAGAAGACCATTCCTACTGAGCAGCATCCAAGTCCATGTTATTCAAAGACCGATAGGGAATGCCATTTATTTAGCTCCTGGGTTTAACAGTGGAACTGATAATGCAGGGCTCAATGTGGAATAGGTATCTTTTGGTGACCAGCATTAATTGGCAAAGCTCCTTCCCTTAAACCTATGCTCAAACTCTCTTAATCCCAAAGGAGTCATTAATCTCCCTTGGGCAGTTTATCTATACTTTATTTGAGGAACGTTTAATTTTTAATTTCAGTTTGTTAGCAAAACTCACTCTTGGAAATTTCCTAGAATTTTCCAAGTTGTGTTTACAGTATGAGATTTTCACAGTTTGTGCATTGATCCTGCTCTGTAGGATGAGGAATTCAATTAGATCTTCAGGTTATTTTTTCCCTTCCTTATCTGTTTCACATATAAAGACTATGCACAAATAACTATTGTCATCTGCTTAATTATTCTGTGAAATTAATTTTATTTACCTTATTTATATATAAAATTAATAGTTTTATGTCTGTCTCATGCTTCGCTATAGTCTTAATAAGTAACAGTGCTTTACTTCAGCTTTTACTCCTTCCTTCAAAATTTATTCTTGAGTCCATTCAAGCCAGTAAGGACCATTCATATCAGTCAAATGGGGCTGTACTTGCCTGGATCACCGTTTCTCCCTTTCAAAAGTCCCTTTGAGCATATTAGTTGTTTACCCATGACAGAGTATTGTCTGGACTCAGTGGGTGCGTGTTAAACATGCAGTACTGGTTACTACAGCTTCATTTGCCCATTTTTTCACTGTTTTGTCTTGGAGAAGAACAACTGTATTGTAGGTTTAAAATTCACTTCCAGCTCCATTTGAGAACTTCTCTTTTCATACTGTGTCCTAACCTTTGTTTCCTTCAATGTTGCAATTTTTATAGTAAACTGAATTTAAATATTCATTTGGGGGTATGGTGGGGGGCTTATAGTCAGGGAAACAGACAAAAAAAAACCAAAAGGGCATATAGTTCTGCATTCCCAATTTTATATACTTTTCAGAGTAATTCCGCTTGACCTTTACAAGTTTCGCATTTCATCTCTATATTCTCAACCTCTTAAAAAACAGCTTTCTTTGTTATTCAGTTCCTTTTTGTCTTCCCTAAAAGATCTGTACTTTTTCCCGATATGTTTCCTGAGGGAAATTCATTCAGAGCACTTCTTATGAGTTCTTTTTCTTTCCTTCTTCATGGTATTTAACACCTTCAGCTTAAAGAAATAATTCTAAAGGTTCAATATTTTTCTTCTCTTAGTGTTGAAAAAGACATTATTTTCCCAGCTCCATTACCTTCTGGCTGCCATTTCCAGTTTGGCTTCAGCCTGCAGTCTCGCTTCCTGTAATGAACACTGGACCATACAGTGGTGGCTGGACTTCAGTGATGTGGATCTGTTTAACTTTGTAAAACACTTTGCTCTGCAGGTTTTCATTCCAATGTTAAATACCCTGGCCAAGTCCTGAGTTTGGCACTCAGTGAACAAGGATCTTGGCTGCAGCTCTGTGGTCTGGACTAGACTCCTTGCCAGTTGAAATTTATTCATATCTCAAGAGTGGAGGTCTTCCTGGAAAGAAGTCAGAGATCTGTTCTTCCCTGAAGTGAGATAATGATAAAACGGTGGCTGTATCAGAATTAACAGTGACAGTTTTATCACTTAGTGGTCTTCCTGGCTGCCTTCCACTCAAAAAAGCTGAGCTAGAAAGGGATAAAACATCCCCCCTTTTTCTCCTCCTGTCTGGCATCAATGCTGCTTAAGAACTTCAGAAAATTAGTTTTAAAGCAGGGATAAGGCTTTTGAACTTCGAGATCTTGTCTTTCATCTTTTGCAGTTCCTTTGCTTTGAGGACTTTGTGTGAGTTATCCTGTTACTTTGTGGACATCACAAGCTTCTCTGGTGTCTCTGCAGGAAAAACCTAGTCAGATTTGAAAGGTTAAGAAATATTAGGAGAGAATATATCTTCTAGGTCTTCTATCTTGAGGACTGTTAAAGCTGCTCCTTTCTGTAACAGAAAGCATGCAGGACTAGCTCCAGAATTCTATTTGAAAATGACACATTCATATTCTCAAGCCAGAAAAAAAAAAACAAAACACTCTCTTTTTGAGTTTTAACTATATTTGAGGAAATACATTGAAGAAGATGTAAGGAGACCTAATAGAAGAAAGCTTATTCATTCTTCAGAAATGGGATGAAACATGGACAAGATGTCCACTCTAGAAACTTACTTTTTGGTATGAGTTATTAGTCATTTCTGACTTATATTTTTCAGAAAAAGCAAGAATATGTTGTTACATTTAGCAATGATGTACATCCCTGGACCTTGTCATAGAGTTGCCATGAAAACCAAACCCCTGGCTTATGTGTCATACTCTCACTAAAATTTTATTGTATTCTTAAAAGAATTGCCTTGTGATGATTTCATACATGTCTACATATGTACACACCCTTCCCTTTAAAAACTTATCTGACTGCTAAGTAAGCCTGCTTGGTCTGTGATGCTCCAGTTTTTGCTGTGCCATCTAGTCTACAGATGAACTGTAAAGGAGTAGTAATATTTCTGCTGTGAAACTTGGGAAAGATCTCTGAGGCTAAGCCACATCTCCAATTGTTTGTTCAGGTGGTTTGATGCTAGCTTCTATGCACTTTTTTGACATTACTCAGAAAAGTTTTTCTCACATCTAGGCAAAAAATAGAAATGTAATTTCATTGACTAATAAGAAACACAAAGGACTGAATTCTGTTCTTAATTATACCATTGCAAATCCAGAATAAATTCACTGAAACTAGTTCAGTTAATTTGGATTTCTCCCAGATGTAAGTAAGAACCCAGTCCTCATCACATTCTTTAGAAATTCTTCTGCCTTAACAGGCACCCACTATGACAAAAGAAATACTTATATATCTTTGAACAAGCACATAAAAATCAACAGTCTGTCTGGTTTGTGTGTTCCTGGTGTAAATCAGTTTCCACTTTGTTTTTAAAGAATGCTTTTCCAACATTGTAGTTTACCAGAGAGACCTAGGGAATTACTTTTGCCAAAAGAAGAAAGTATATTCTCCTTTCCCTTACTCTGCTCCATCTTTTTCTGATGACTCTTGTCATTAATGCAATACCTCCCACATTGTTACTCAATCAAAATTTAGAAAGCAAAAAACCACCGAATTCAGCATTGTTTTCCTTTTTTCAACTTCTTTTTGGGAAATTTCCACTTTATCTACCATTAGAAACATTCTGCTACAAGAGGAGAAAACTGCAGGCTTCTTTTTAAGGATATCATGTTTGCATATACTGTCAGTTTTCTTCAAAATATAAGACTAAATTTGTAGGATTCAACATCTATAACCTATATGGTACCACTGATATAGCAAAAATATTTTATAAATTCTAACTGGATGTCAAAATTAATAGAATCATAACATCATAGAGTAATTGGGATTGGAAGGGACTTACATCTAGTCCCATCACTTTCTTAAAATAGGGTTATGATAAAGTTAAATGAATTTACTGAAGACCTTGTCCAGGAGAGTTTTGAATATGTACAAAGATGGAGATTTCACAGGTTTTCTTGGCAGCTTGCCCCAGTGTTTTACCACCCTTATTGTGAAGATCTTTTCTGCATGTTTGGCTCAAATTTTTCTTGCTGCAGGTTGTGACCATTGCCTCTTGCCCTTCTGCTGGAGACCTCCTAGCAAAGTCTGACTCCATCTTCATCATAACCTCTTGTTTTGGTTTACAGCAATGCTTGGTCTGTGATGCTCCAGTTTTTGCTGTGCCATCTAGTCTACAGATGAACTGTAAAGGAGTAGTAATATTTCTGCTGTGAAACTTGGGAAAGATCTCTGAGGCTAAGCCACATCTCCAATTGTTTGTTCAGGTGGTTTGATGCTAGCTTCTATGCACTTTTTTGACATTACTCAGAAAAGTTTTTCTCACATCTAGGCAAAAAATAGAAATGTAATTTCATTGACTAATAAGAAACACAAAGGACTGAATTCTGTTCTTAATTATACCATTGCAAATCCAGAATAAATTCACTGAAACTAGTTCAGTTAATTTGGATTTCTCCCAGATGTAAGTAAGAACCCAGTCCTCATCACATTCTTTAGAAATTCTTCTGCCTTAACAGGCACCCACTATGACAAAAGAAATACTTATATATCTTTGAACAAGCACATAAAAATCAACAGTCTGTCTGGTTTGTGTGTTCCTGGTGTAAATCAGTTTCCACTTTGTTTTTAAAGAATGCTTTTCCAACATTGTAGTTTACCAGAGAGACCTAGGGAATTACTTTTGCCAAAAGAAGAAAGTATATTCTCCTTTCCCTTACTCTGCTCCATCTTTTTCTGATGACTCTTGTCATTAATGCAATACCTCCCACATTGTTACTCAATCAAAATTTAGAAAGCAAAAAACCACCGAATTCAGCATTGTTTTCCTTTTTTCAACTTCTTTTTGGGAAATTTCCACTTTATCTACCATTAGAAACATTCTGCTACAAGAGGAGAAAACTGCAGGCTTCTTTTTAAGGATATCATGTTTGCATATACTGTCAGTTTTCTTCAAAATATAAGACTAAATTTGTAGGATTCAACATCTATAACCTATATGGTACCACTGATATAGCAAAAATATTTTATAAATTCTAACTGGATGTCAAAATTAATAGAATCATAACATCATAGAGTAATTGGGATTGGAAGGGACTTACATCTAGTCCCATCACTTTCTTAAAATAGGGTTATGATAAAGTTAAATGAATTTACTGAAGACCTTGTCCAGGAGAGTTTTGAATATGTACAAAGATGGAGATTTCACAGGTTTTCTTGGCAGCTTGCCCCAGTGTTTTACCACCCTTATTGTGAAGATCTTTTCTGCATGTTTGGCTCAAATTTTTCTTGCTGCAGGTTGTGACCATTGCCTCTTGCCCTTCTGCTGGAGACCTCCTAGCAAAGTCTGACTCCATCTTCATCATAACCTCTTGTTTTGGTTTACAGCAACCTGATCCCCTTAGATTTCTCTTCTTGGAAGAGAACCTGATCCCCTTAGATTTCTCTTCTTGGACCTACAAGCATACAACTCCCTTAGCCTCTTCTTGTATGCGATGTGCTTCAGCTTCCTAACCATCCCTTGGTTAGGCTTGTCCTCCCTTGGACTCACTCCATATTTTTCTTATATTTGGATGCAGTACTCCTGATTTAATCCAAGAAGAGCTGAACAGAAGGAAATAATCACTTCCTTCTGATACTTGGTTTGTGTGGATGAGTTTTCTACATGTTTTCATAAGCTTCTGGAATGCTGGCTTATATCTCAGAAGTTCAGGACAGACTCTGGTCATTTTAAACAGTCTTTACTCCATTGATTGCAAAATAACTAAGACAATTTATATGAGATAAATAATTTCTCCTTGAAATGATGGAACCGAATGTACTTTGGTATGTCACCATGTCCTGAACATTGAGACTATGGCAGGTTCCATTGAAATCAGTGTCAGACAGTTTTTGATGTTCTGTATATGTTAAATGTTTCCAAGACAGTGATCTACACTTTTTCTTTCCAAGTTTCAAGGAAATTTCTCTGTAGTTAAAAAGATAAGTCTCCGAAACATTATGTGATATCATAGACATAATTATATTCTCATGTACAATCACACAAACATAGCGGAGACTTCCATACAGGTCTTTCTTCTGCACAGGCACAGAAGAAGGCCATCCCCAGGTTCCGTAAAATGAGCCAACGGGGAAGAAGACCAGCCTGGCTAAATCAAAAGATTTGGCTGGACCTCAGGAATACAAGGAAAGTTTATGATCTCTGGAAAGGGGGTTGGTAATTTAAGAGCAATACCAAGATGTAGGGAAGCTATGCAGGGGGAAAATTAGAAGGACCAAAGCTGAAGCAGAACTCGGCTTGGCCACTACAGTTGAAGATAATAAGAAGAGGTTCTTTCAGTATATCAATAGAAAAAGGAAGACTAGGGAAAATGTAGGACAGCTGATGAATTAGGTGGGTGCCCTAGAGATGGAAGACACATAGAAGGCAGAGTTGCTGAATGCCTTCTTTGCTTCAATCTTCACTGCTAAAACTGTCCCTCATGAATCCCAGACCCTGGAGACAAAGGGCGAGGTCTGGAGAGAGGAAGATTTTCCCTCTGTTGGGGAGGACTGGGTTAGAGACCACTCGGCCAAACTAGATATCCATAAGTCCATGGGCCCTGATGGGATGCACCCGCAAGTGCTGAGAGAACTGGCAGATGTTATTGCTGGGCCACTCTCCATCATCTTTGGAAACTCGTGGAGAACAGGAGAGGTGCCTGAGGACTGGAGAAAGACAAATATCACTACAGTCTACAAAAAGACCAAGAAAGAGGACCCAGGGAACTACAAGCTGATAAGTCGCACCTCCATCCCTCGAGAGGTAATGGAGCGACTTGTTCTGGATGTCATCTCCAAACATCTTAAAGAACAGAAAGTTACTGGAAGTAGTCAACACGGATTTACCAAGGGTAAATCATACTTGACCAATCTGATAGCCTTCTATGGTGTTATAACTGGATGGCTGTATGCAGGGAGAGCAGCAGGTGTCATCTACCTTGACTTCAGCAAGGTTTTTGACACTGTCTCCCATAACATTCTCAGTAGAAAATTAAGGAATTGTGGGATAGACAAGGGTGCAGTGAGGTGGATTGAGATCTGGCTGTGTGACAGAACTCAGAGGGTTGTAATTAATGGAGCAGGGTCCCGTTTAAAGCCTCTAACTAGTAGTGCCCCCCAGGAGTCAATACTTGGTCCAGTCTTGTGCAACATATTCATCAACAACCTAGGTGAGGGGACAGAGTGTATCCTCAACAAGTTCACTGATGATACCAAACTGGGAGGGCTGGCTGACACTCCAGAGGACTGTGCTGCCATCCAGTGTGAACTAGACAGGCTGGAGACCTGGGCAGAGAGGAACCCAATGAGGTCCAACAAAGGCAAGTGTAGGGTCCTGCACCTGGGGCGGAAGAAGGCCAGACACCAATATAAGTGAGGGGTGGACCTGCTGGAAAGCACTTCTGACAAAAAAGATCTGGGGATCCTGGTGGACAGTAAACTATCCATGAGCCAGCAATGTGCCTCTGTCGCCAAGAGGACCAATAGAATCCTGGGCTGCATACGGAAGATTGTGGCCAGTAGGTCCAAGTGTAGGGTCCTGCACCTGGGGCGGAAGAAGGCCAGACACCAATATAAGTGAGGGGTGGACCTGCTGGAAAGCACTTCTGACAAAAAAGATCTGGGGATCCTGGTGGACAGTAAACTATCCATGAGCCAGCAATGTGCCTCTGTCGCCAAGAGGACCAATAGAATCCTGGGCTGCATACGGAAGATTGTGGCCAGTAGGTCGAGGGAAATCATTCTCCCCCTCTACTCTGCACTGGTGAGGCCACTGGAATACTGCATCCAGTTCTGGGCTCCCCAGTTCAAGAGAGACAGGGAACTACTGGAGAGAGTCCAGTGTAGGGCAACAAAAATGCTTAAGGGATTGGAGCATCTCCCTTACAAGGAAAGTCTGAGAGAGCTGGGACTCTTTAGCCTGGAGAAGAGAAGGTTGAGGGGAGACCTTATTAATGCTTATAAGTATCTAAAGGATGGGTGGAAGGAGGATTGCCGCCAGACTTTTTTCAGTGGTTTCCAGTGAGAGGACGAGGGGCAACAGGCTCAAGCTGGAACATAGGATGTTCCATTCAAATATGAGGAAAAACTTCTGTACGGTGATGGTGACAGAGCCCTGGAACAGGCTGCCCAGGGAGGTTGTGGAGTCCCCTTCTCTGGAAATCTTCAAGACCCACCTTGATGCAGCCCTGAGTGATGTGCTCTGGGCAATCCTGCTTTAGCAGGGGAGTTGGACTAGATGATCTCTAGAGGTCCCTTCCAACTCTGACAATTCCATGATTCCGTGAAGTGTACCCCAGACAGAAAATTTGCAACATAACAATTTCTTCCCACATTCATTTCACAATCAGGAGAAGATTTCACAAGTAGGAAGATTACACTTTAACTGGATCCCATTAACTCACTATTGCATTCCCAGGTTGCAGGAGTCAGGGACCATAACTTTCTTTATTTCCAAAGGTTAATTCTTTTCAATAAGGTACTCATAATTTTACATTATTAATATATATTTTGAACAGTGATATACTCAGACATTCATCTTTGTCATCAGCGCTGACTAAAAAGAAAACTTTCATAATTTTCATGCTTAAATCTTCATAACTAAGGCTTCTGGGGGATACACACTAGTGCTTATTTCTTTATTCAATGGGAACTTAAGATAAAAGAGGTCATCTGACTTACCATTTAATAAAACTATCTACTATGGGCTAATGCAAGGAAACACGAAGTTTTTCTGGAAGCTTGCCAATATACGATAACCTTGTCTAGCTTTAATTCTGGTGAAAAATGTATTTTAATTTTGAACTGATTAATTTTTGAATCATGAACCAGCACCTCAATCATTAAATAATTTGAAATTGTTTATGAATATTGTGTCACTGGCATACTACTAATCCTTCAGAAACAGAGTTCCTTTCCTGTAATGTCATATAGACATGCATTGCAGTTCTGAGTTCCAGGAGCTAATTCTGCCATTTCTGAGAGCAGTATTCCCAGCCAGATTCTAAGACTCAAACCCAAAAGGAGGCATTAATAGGTATTTCAAATGATAACATGTTGTTCCTTACTCACTCTCGAAGCATGAATGTTTTATTCTGAACTCCCTCTCATGTTGTCATAATTACTGTAACTTCAAAGTGATCAGATATGGTTTCTTGGAAATTTCTGATGTATTTCCAATGTATTTTCTAGGTTTCTCTAAACTAATCCTGTATAATTATTTCAATTCTTTTCTTCCTGCTAATTTGAACATATTAAAATATTTGAAAGAAACAGAAAAGTGATGAGGGTGGTGCTAATATTCAAACCTGAAAATATCCTCTCCAGTAGGAAAATGTCTTATTCAGGCAGTGGAATATTGTTTCAATATCTCTTGCTTTTATCACCTATAATGCTTCATTAATTATTAAATTGTACTCACTCTTTAAATGAAAAACAGCCTAAAATGTTTAAAATATTGGAGTAATATTAAAATAATTAGCAGGCAAAGTGGCAAGTGAATTGCTCATTAGAGCAGACACTGAACAACTCTCTTCTCAGTCTGTAATTAAAATACAGAATAATAGGCAACTTTCTTTCAGAATAGCTTGCAAAACCCTGGGCAGCCACTGCTTCCAATGTACCTCACATTTCAAAAGCTCCACTTATTTATTTGGTTCAAAGATGGAGGATTTCTGTTTGTTTCGACATTTCCTTTCTTTTGTATATTTCTAAGGCAGCTGGCAAGATAGAAAGATAGCTGGTGAGATATGTTTATTTATAAAAGTTGTTACTTGAGTCTAGGAATTAAAGAAATTATGACCTGGCTCCAACTACAAACCCTACATGGAGATTAGTGACTCTCTTACCTTATAATAAATCTGCTGGATACTGAGCTACACAAGGAATAATTAAAGTCTAATTTGACTCATGGACGCTCCTTGGAACTGGGCTTCCATCAGATTTTGGTTATGTGAGGAAAAAAGAGGGCTTTGGAAGTAAAGCATGAAACAACTGTTTTCATCTTGTGTTTCTGACTCATTGATGGTGAGTTTATACACATAAACTGATTAAACTGTACTTACTAGCAAAAATTTGGAGGTTTATTTCTGGTCTTTGCCAAATCCATGTTTGACTTCATTTGAAATTTGATGTGCATGGAGTAGAAATGTTGGTATTTGTTGTAAAGGGAGATGGAGCTTTTAGAGGCTTTTAGAGGCTGCTGTGTTTGGAGTACCTTTTCCAACAAGACCAGGGAAAATGGAAAAATTGTTCCAGAATTTTCGATGCTACTCCATTTTGCAGCAACTTGAAAACTGTTCTTAGAACAATATGATATCACTTTTCCCCTACATTTACCAGACCTTCATTTGAGAAAGAAAGGTTTGTTACAAGACCAGAGAGAAAAACTGGGAACAGATCTGTGACTTTTAGCTGTAGGCATCAGTAGCCCATAGAGCAGTCTCAGAAGGACATGCTGAGAGAATCCCATCACAGAGTAACTTAAATCTCCACAGTTACAGCACTGACGTGGAAGCTGTATCACTTCAGTTCCAGGGTCTCAGCTGATTAACCTTAAAATGCTTTTTTCCTCCCCAGGCTGGAACACCTGCAATGAGAATGCTGGAATAAACTTACATCAAATATCAATTACCCAGCTATGCAATAGCCTCCCAAGGTGCTATTGGGTTCAAAGATGCAATGGTTCAAAGCCATTCCCTGGTATAGCCAAGGTAGGTTTTCAACCTCCTCTGATTTCCAGAAAACTGCCCTTGTCCCTCACTTTATAGGCCATCAGAGGAATAGGTCTCCCAATAACCAAGGTGGAACTTGTGCCTACTACCCCTCTCCTAAGCCTAACCATCAGAAGAGCAAAATCTTTTTACCTGCAGATCCAAAATTAACTATTTTGACATTTTTTAGTCAGAATTATTCACTGGATTTCTAAATAATTGAGAGTCAACTTGCTTTTCAGTGAATAAATTGTTCACCAAATAAAATTTACCTAGGTACATTAGAAAGCGTAATTCAGAATTTATGTAATTCAGAGCCATTACACAGACATCAGCAGACTTATATTCATTTTCTCCAATGTAAATTTGATGTTGTAACTTCATATCGAGCCATTACCCGAAGTGCAAAGGCCTTGCAAGGAATAATTCTGTATTTTCCATGGATTCGAATCAGTTCTTTATCTCCTTTTTAGTGAAACAATTAAATTGCACTTCATAAATCATAATTCACTGTTCATAAGCAAAAATGAAACACTGGATGCCTGCACAGCATATGGAGTTATCTCACATGTAATGAACCTGATAAGAAACAACACTAAAAGGAAAAATAAAAAAAAACACCAAAACACTCAGTACTTTTAATAAAAAGTCAGAAGTATATACAGTGAAGGATTTTCAACATAGACATATAAAAAATCTTAAACTCTTCTTGCATCCTGTTTGTACACATAAAATAGCATGCATAGGCATTCCAATATACCTAAAAATTTAAACACTTTTTTTTTTTGGAAAAAAATGCAGCAAATAAAACAGTTTAGGCTGCTCCAATTTTTGTCTTCACATGACAGAATCTATATTTGGCCGTAATATGCTTGAAATGTATAACTAAATAATTCACTGTAGAGAGTTGGGGCAAATAGTATTTATGTTCCTATTATTTAGTGATTAAAAATGAAAAATATTTACATTTCTATCTTCCAGCTTATATTAGGCTATACCAAGTTTAAATCTTGGGATAGTAGGCAATATATGATTGGTCAGGCAGAAGATATTAGGTCATCCTTACAAATCTAGCAAAAACTGGTAAAATTCAATAATGGAAGGAGAATAATACGAGAGAAAATGAAGAAAATTACTCATGAGGCTGAGAAGGAGCAAGTGTTCAGTAAATATTTCTTTTTTGCATTCAGAAAAAAAAATCAGGCTGCCGCATTAATAACAGGTTTTTTTGAGTATATGTTTGAGTTTCTTAATAATGTTTGAGTTACTTAAAAGCTTGAAAGAATCTTAAGAAGGTTAAAAAAAAGTTGTAACATTTAAAAAGTTAAACACTGAGACAATAACTCTGGCAGAATTAGGGAGCTGAACATAGTGATCTCATATACCTTGATGTTAATTTTTCTCAAAATCAAGGTGCAGCAGAAAACATTTAGAATTTGTAGCTAGGGAAGACTTCTGGAGTAAAAGATACACTAGGTTAGGTAGATGGTTTGCCAACTGACAATATGGCTTTCGTAGCTTGCAGTAACAAGAATTATTTAGTATTCTATCAAACCTATACAACAAAAGTTGATAGATAGGTTTCTCAAAAATATAGAAGGTGTTCTCCTGCTTTTTCTTCTCATGTGCGCTCCACCAGCTTAATAATTCAGGATTTTATTTGTTTATGATTGATATTGATTCAAAGCAAACGTGGGAATATTTATATGGAATACATAGAGTAAAAAATAAGACCTTTTGCATAATTGATGAGAATGGCTACAGTCTTTCAGAACAAGGCCTATCAGCCATGTATTTTTTTCAGTGGTCATTGGAGCAAAAACAAAAAGAACAACCAGGAAAAAGCTGACAGCGAAGTAATCAAAAAAAGCCACAAGCAGATACCTAGGTAAGAATGAAAAACAAGTTTTATGTTAGCCTAATACTCTTCCAATTATCCAATATGATACTTTTGAAAAACTGTCCTGTTAAAAACCAAGCACTCAGTCAATATTGATAATGTGCTGAGGAATAGACTTCTGTGTGATGTTTGAATTGGCTCCACAATATGGTGGGGAAGGAAAAAAAAAGAGAAAAAAAAAAAGCACTCACAAAATCAATGCAACCCGTATTAAAGGGATTAAAACTTGGCTAACCAACAGACCACAAAATGTAACCCCTAAATGAAGACCCATCTTCCTGTTGGGGTTGCTTCTAGTTCAGACATGCAGGAATCTGTCCTCACCTCATTGATCTTCAATACCTTTGTAAATGAACTGGAATAAAATATGGAAGCATTGTTTGTAAAATGTGCAGATGATACAAAAACTGGTGGAGAGAGTAATAACAATGGTCATAGGTCAGCTATAAAACAGGCTTTTCTGAATTGTATAGGTAAGTTGGTTTATTTGATCAACATGAGGTTGAACATTGTCAAATGCAACCTCACACAATGTACAAATAAAAAATGTAGACTGTAATTACTAGAAGAGAGATAGTATCATGTAGTGCATTAACATTGGAATGTAAATAATCAAATAAACATGAGATTTTTTGTACCAAGGAAAGTTTTTCTAGATGTATAGGGAATTCCCACAGAGATTATGGCCATGGTATGAAGCCTCCACTGTGCATATAGAATAATACTAGCAATTCTGCTTTGAATGGGAATTGTAAAGGATTTTAGAGAGAGTCACGTAAAGTTTTCAGACTAGAAAACTTGTCTGCTGAACGACAGCTAAGACACTCGGTGTGCTTCACTTATCTAAAAAAGCATTGAAAAGAGTCTTAATTATCAACAAGAAGCGTCCATATACAACAGAGTTTTCTTACCATGAATGACCCTTCAGTTTAATAGGAGAAGCAATAAAATCCTAATTATTGGATAACAAAGCTATGAGAATTCATAATGGACAAATTTAAATTCAATTATGATTTTTAAAATGCAGTTATTTTTATTTTATTAGTAATTCACCATTTGAACAACTAGTTCAGAGGTGTAGTAAATTTTTTATCACTTGAAATTCTGATACCAAATGATCATATTTCTGAAATACATTGTAATTTAGCACAAGTTACAGGGATTTTGAACAACTCACTGAACAGAAAATTTTGCTAGAAGATCAGATTATTGTAATTGCCCCTTCAGGCCCTTACATATTTGCATCTAGAGGCAGTTTTATAAAGATTTTTCTTCCATTTTGGAGCCTGTCTGATGCTACATTACTACTGGGATGCTGTGACTTCTTGATGCAGAGCCAAGGACAAGTTGCAGGAATTAGGAAATGATTGATAGGTGGAGAGAAATAGAAGGCATGCTCAGGAGGGCTGATGTTCACCCATTCCTTTTCACTTTATTGCATCTCCATCCACAGTCCAGCAAACTATGAGAATATTGGTGCTTTGGTGCTGTAAATATTTTTCAAAGACTAGTCGGGTTTCTTCTAACAATGTTCATGTTTTACATCTATGACACACTAAAAGAGATGTGCTCTTTGAATGGAATAGAACAGTTCATTTGGAAGGGACCTATAACTATCATCGGGTTCAATTGCCTGGCTGCTCCAGGGCTGGCCAAAAGTTAAAGCATGTTAACCAACCGCCTCTTAAACACTGACAGGCTTGGGGCATTGACCACCTCTCTCAGGAGCTTGTTCCAGTGCTTGATCACCCTCTCAGAACAGAAATGCTTCATAACATCCTGACTAAATCTCCCCTGGTGCAGCTTTGAACCATTCCCACAAGTCCTATCACCGGATCCCAGGGTGAAGCAATCAACACCTCCCTCTCCACTTCCCCTCTTCAGGAAGCTGTACAGAGCAATGAAGTTGTCTTGCAGCCTCCTTCTCTCTAAACTAGACTAGCCCAAAGTCTGCTGCTGCTCCTCACAGGACATTCCTTCTGGCCTTTTCACCAGCTTTGTTTCCCTCCTCTGGATACATTCAAGGACCTTCACATCCTTTTTAAACTGTAGGACCCAGAACTGCACACAAGGTGAGGCTGCATCAAGGCTAAATACAGCAAGAAAATCTCCTCTCTTGACCAGCTGGTTGTACTGTGTTTTATGCATCCCAGGATGCCGTTTGCCCTCTTGGCTGCAAGGGCATAGTGCTGACTCATATTGAACCTGCTGCCAACCAGCATCCCCAGATCCCTTTCTTCAGGGCTGATCTCCAGCCACTCCTCTCCCAATTTATACTTGTGCCAAGCGTTACTCAACCCCAGGCACAGAATCTGGCATCTGTTCTTGTTAAATTTAATACTACTGATGATTGCCCAGTGCTCCAATCTATCTAAATCTCCCTCTGCAAGGTCTCTTGTCCCTCAAGAGTCAACAGCACCTCCCAGTTGAGTATCATCAGCAAACATGCTAATGATGCGTTCAACTCCTGCATTCAGATCATTGATAAAAATATTGAACAGAACTAGCCCTAGAATGGGGGGCTAGTTAGGGGATGTACCCTGCTGTGACATCCCCTGACTCCTTCAGTACTTGGGGATTAATTCTGTCAGGCCACATGGACTTCTGAACATTCAACAGATATAACTCATCCCTTACAATTTCAATGTCCATGTATGGAAAGTCAAAGCTCCTGCAGTTCTAATTTTCCAACTCAGAGAACCAGGTAGGTGAAGGTTTATCAGCATTATTAAAGAGTGAAGCAATAAAACCATGAATACCTCCACTTCCTCTTCATCCATGACTGTCTTCAACATATATCAGTCCAATGGCTTTCTTGGACCTCCTCTTGCTACTAACATCCCTATAAAAGCCTTTCTTGCTGTATGAGACAACAATGGTCAGCTTCAACTCAAGGCTTTTTGTGTCTTCTCCTTGCATAGGTGAACCACCATTCTGTAATCTTCCTGCAAGGCCAGAATTCTCTTCCAGAGATCATACAATTTATTTTTCCTCCTTAGTTCCAAGAAGAGTTCCTTGTTCAGCCAAGCTGGTCTTCTGCCCTGTTTGCTTGACTTACAACAAAATGGGGATTCTGAATACCTTGCTGAGTTCTGGGACATTTGTTTTTAAGTGGAATCTATGCTGTCAACTACAATAAAAATAGTTGAGTTTTGAGAGTAGGATCCTGGAAAAAAGGAAAAAAAAAAAAAACCCAGACCAAACCAACCAACCAACCAACCAACCATAAAACCCAAAAAAACCCACACGACAAAAAAACACCAAAACCCCTCCTGCTTTTCTCTTCTGAAAGAACCAATTTTTCTCTGTTTATAGGAGAGGCATTTGGGATTTGGCACTTAATCTCTATTATATAAGCCCTGTTCTATGAGTATTTATGTATGTGTCTTCACAGATTGCTCAGTCATGTCCATTAGGGCCTGAATCCAGAAGTAAAGATGTGAGTGCCTTAATTTCAGCCCAAGTAAATGTCGAAGTTTTTGTGTGTTACCTATAAACCTTTTCCCAAGCACTTAGGTGCTTAAGAGAGTATAGACACCTTTGAGTTTGATTGGCTTTTATCTCTTTTTCAAACATTGTTTGCTTGCCTTATTGCATGACAGTTTAATGCAGGATGCTTAAGTAGTCCCTAAAGCCAGGACTAGAAACCTAGGATGGTCATACTTTTTGGAAAAGTTCTCCTCAGGGAAACAGCTCTCCCCATGTTGTCAGTCTTTATGAGTCCCTGAAAAATGAATTGCCTTCCAAACACCGTTTTTTAACTTCAGCAGGAGATATGGAAGGTGCCTTCCATTTGTGTGGCCACAGGATAATGTTGAACATCTTCCTGGGAGGCAAGAGATGTCATTTGAATGGCTTCAGGCTGAAGAAGATCTAGAAAGTACATTTTTCACTTCCCAGGGCTTCAACTACTACCACTGTGCCATTTTTTGAAGGCAAGAGTGGGACACTTCTGTTTCCATCCTGTTTCCAGAATGGATGGCATGAGCAGATTTGGTCTGTGAATATAGGTCTTGCGCAGGCTCTCTGGAATAGTGGAATAAGAGAAACTTCAGGTACATCCCATTTTTCACTGCTTCTTTTTAGACATCTCTGCTGCTCCATGTATAGGTTGTTTATAGACTGCACTCTAGGGATCTGTCTTTCCCCATATGGTCCATGAGACATGTAGATGACTGACTTGACTTTGTGAATATTGCTCCTTGAACTGAGTAATTGAAGGGAAAAAATAGGAAGACGCAACATTTCTATGACAGTCTTCCTTTGTTAATCTGAACCTTCAGAGGAGTTGGACTAGATGATCTCTATGGTCCCTTCCAACTCTAAAAATTCAGTGAAATTCAGTGAAATTCATATTGCAAGACAATGGGTACAGGCTGGATAAGAAGGAAATTCTTCTCCTCCTTTTGACAGAGTCAAAAGAAAATTAGAGGTCTTGCAGTTTACAGTTTTTTACCATAAAATGAACATAGAAATGAATATCATGATTAAAAGATAATTACCACATATTTAAGACTGTTTAGAAGCCATCTTAAAACTAATAACTTGATTATTAAATATGCAATGGTGAAGAAAGAGTATCTGTGTAAATAAAATAGCACAGTACAAATAACCAGAAGTTGCAGTCTGGAAATTAAAAAAAAAAAAAAAAATTATAGACAGCACACTCCATAAAATATAGTAAATTTTCTTTACCACCATTATTGTCCCTATATTGTAACAAATAGATGAAGGATTTAATATCATTTAGTTAGGTAATTTTAACAGGGTTGCCTACAAGTGTTAACTTATTTTTATATTTGATTTTTACTGTATTTACTGTAGCCTAATGTGCATGATAAAAGCGGAAATCTGCACACAAGTACAGCTGGTGAGATGTTGTCAGCAGAATATCTTATAGCCTCAATTAGAAGAATTTAAATTCCTGTCCCTCAAAAAAAAAAAAAAATTGGGCTTGATTTATGTTTGTGAATTTCATAGATATTATTCTAAGCCATCAGCTACACTACTGAGGGCCTAGAATCAGAATTACATGCAAACACATGTGTCCAAGAATGCTACAAGACAAGAAATGATAGCAATTAGCCAAATCAATCAGTGCTATTAGATGCAATTTTTAAGCCTCCCTGGGAAAAAAGGCAGGCTTCTTTTTGAATGAGTAATAAACCCACATCGTGTCCATGTCAAATTAAGGACAGTACACTACCTCAAAAATATGAGATAGGAGAGAAAGAGCATCATTACTTGATTTACAACATCAGGTATTCTCCTGCTTCGATTGAACTCTCTGTAACGTACTATATTACATGGGAAGGTTTCACTTTATCAACACTAGTAGCAAACCAGTATTTAATTGAGAACCTATTTAGTAGTATCCACCAAAATCGGCTATTAACTTCGGTTGCCCTATGATCATAATTCTTATTCATAGAAAGAGAATTAATCTATAAAAATAAAATATTCTGTAATAACTATTGCAAACGCAAGCCACTGGAAAAAGCTTTTTGACTTCACACAATGGTTAAACTCATTATAACAGTGAATGGAAGACCTTCCAGGGAATTTGGGCTCAAGAAACAGAGCAGCTCAGTCTAGAAGATAGGGGGTGGCTATTTAGACTGTCATTAGCTGTAATACTTCAGAGCTTTTTGGCATATGTAAATCAATCTTTCCCTATTGGAAGAAAGAAAATAGGTAAGGTGGAGCTAAGTCTTCTGGGTCGTAAAAGTGAAACTAGGGTTAAAAGCAACTAGGAAGAACAGATAGAGAGGGGAACAGTATTTAATGTGACAGATAAGGAAATGAACTGCTCAACAGCTTGTTGAATAGCCACAGAAGGGGCAATATTGCATTTTTCAAGGCCACTGATCTGTTGTTTCTCTGGAATGGAAAGGCGGCTATGTTTTTTTATATGCTTTCCAGTAGAAAGTAACAAAACTGAAACACAGTATGGTTACAAGGATCTTTGTAACTGCAAAATTTGGATTGTGGGTTTGAGTAGCAAGCTGAAAGGTGGTGACGTTTGAGATGGTCAGAAATGAAGGAAGCAAAAACAGAGATGGGATGGACAGTATTAAGGCAATAGCTGATCGTGAAAGGTTACCTATAGAAATACTGGAGGAGAAATGGGTATCTGAACTATTGGCATAGAAGCTTTAAGTGAACTTAATGTTCATGACCACCCCACGTATGGAAGTAAGAAAAAAAGAGACCAAGCATTGCATCGTTGTCCACAGCACATTGTGTAAAGTATGAGAAGGAAGTGCTGAAGAAACCATTTTAAAAAACCCACAGAAGATTGAATCAGATGCAAACAATTTGTCAGAGAAGAGTAGAGGAGAACCATTTGTTTGTTTAGATCAGGGAAAGATAGTTATTAAAAAACACTAGGGTGAAAAAAAAGATCTAAAATACACTCGTGTAGAACAGTGATATTACGCTTAACTGCAAATTATTGCAGTCAGAGCCCTACTGCCTAAGGGTCTCATATTTCACTGTATGATTTACAGTAGTTGTTTTATACATCAAGTTACCGTCAACATAGCCATGTCCAGACCATGTCCAGACCACATGTTCCAATACTGCTGTATGCCTCTACTCATTGCCAGATTAAGAATTAATCCAGCCTGAAATTAAATTTTATAGACTCCATCTTAAAGATTGGAATAGAATTGAAAGAATCAATAGAAAGATTTCTTATTTTGGAAGCATCACTGTGTCAATGAATGCTGTGACCTGCCAGGTATGAGGCTGACCTAGATGTAAAACACTTGGCAAATTGACCTTCAGCTTTTAGTTTAACTATTGCGTGAAGTGATGAACATGGTAATAGAGTACACTTTAAATGAATCTTGCGTAATAGAGAAAGAGCAGAATGTGGGTCTGTCATCTTTTGAAAATTGTATTGACTTTTCAGACTGGATAACTAGTGAGTGATTGGTGTGAACATGAGGTCACTGAAAGTCCTTAATGAGAAGAAACAAGTCCAGAGTCCCTGTCAATTGACTCTATTCATTGACTGAGAAGAAGATATAGTACCGCAACATTTACAAAAGTCATGGGCCATATTCTGCCCTTAGCTATGCTTGTATAACTCTGGAATATACAGTCAGTCCCATAATTCTTGAATCATTCTCATGCTTAATGTTTTAATTTATCCTCCCCATTTGCTTGTCACAGTTTTCAGAATATTCTTCTCCAGCCATAAAAGGTGGACAGCAGCCCAAAGGTCCACGTTTGTCCCAAAGTTGCCAAAAGCTAACAGCTACTTTGTGAATCTTCTTTGTCTCTTAATGCTAGACTGAAGGGTAGGAATTTTTCTATTGATTTCAAAAAGCTATCCTGTATCTTAAATACATAGCTGGAATGCCACCAAACATTAGTTTGATCTTCCTCCTTTTTTAAATATGAAATTCAAATTGAGTAAAATCCTAAAAACAAAGAAGACATGTCCAAGCCATGCAAAGCATGTAGTGACATTCTGTGTACACAATATTATCTATTTTGTACATGCCTCTAAAAAGAAAAGAAGGTAGGAGGTAGAGTAAATCTTGTAAATAATCTGACATGTAAATGTTGTATAACTACGAAGAGCACAGAAATATTGTTATCAGTGAATAACAATAGTGTGGTGGGACATTTTGTTACAGGGGAAAATGTACTGCAAACATTTCCTTTCTGTTACTAACAGAAAGAAGTTAATGTAGCACAGCTTGTCCTGAAATGCCTGAATAATTATTTCAAGGCAAGGTATTGGAAGACTAGGTCTAATAGATACTACAATTGAACCCAGCGAGCAGCTAGATGCATTATTGATTATGCATGAGCTTCAGGGTCTTGCAGTTTGCACATCAGCACTTGCACTAAGTAATAAACCTAAAATTCTTAACATATCTGTTTAAACCATCTAAGCAGAAATCATTTATTCCAGCAATTAAAAATAAATATGGTCAGGAGGTTACCACAATGAAGGACATTTGTTTAGTTCAGTACTTTAAGGTTTCTATGAAACGTTGCATTCTTAAGATGATCTCTAGCTTCTAATCATTAGATAATATCAGGCAATTTTTTCTTAGTAATTGACATTTCTTTTGCACATCAGTGCACAGTGGATAATTTGGAAACCAAACCAAACCAAACCAAACAAACAAAATAAAAAACATAGGATAAAAAGAATAGGTATGCTATTAGTAGCCTTTGAACTGGTAAAGGTGCTGTCTAGCTGGTGTTAATTTCACTAGTATATAAAACAAAGAGCATATACCACCACATAATCACTAATCATCTCACCTTTATTAGGATTTTCCTTTTAGATCTGTAGAAATTTCGACTAGGGAAATGCCTTCTCTTCACATTTATCTTATTAGGGAATAAGCTCCTCACTCTGGATTCCTTCAGCCCACTGGGAAGAATGTTTTCAGGCTAGGGAATCAATGGGGTGGGTTTTTCTGTTTGGTTGGGGTTTTTTTTTGTTTGGTTGTTTTTTTTTCTTGTAGATGCACTTCCTGAAAATTACCCTGAAGCTGTTCTCCAGGTTAGTGTTTTTTCCTCCTCCCCATCACAGAACATTATCTCTTGATGCAGCCCTGAATTGATAGCCATTGCCCAAGTCCACAAAATGTAAAGTATCAGTTGAGAACTTTAGGAGCAGGACTTGAGGATCTCAGGATCTGAGGATTTGCAATGAGACAGAGGGGCATAAATTCAAGGAGTTTGTTTGAACAGGGAGCAGAGCACAAAACTGGAAACTGAAACAACAAAGTAACAAAGCTGTCTTCACGATCTAACTTTTTAGCTGATGTTGAAACCTTTGGGCAGTTGGTGATCAAGCGGTGCTCCATCACAGATGCATTCAGGGTTAGATGGTCAAAGTATCTGCTATGTTAAAGTAGCTTGACAAGCCAACTTCAGGATCAGGATAGAGATATGCTAAGGAAAAAAGTTGAGCACAGCTCAACCCATTATTTGTTTGTTCTGAGGGCTAGTATTTACCATTTATATAAATTTCAGCTTTGGTCTGAAGTTCACCACAGTCCCAAAAAGGAATTTAATTTGCAGCCTCAAAATCAAAATGCTGTAGTACCTTTACACCTGTTTCTCCACTTGATCTAAGATATTTTCAGCTGTCTCCCAGATGTGTTCTTTATTGCCTTCTTCCAACTATTACACAAATACAGTATTCCCCAAAACCCAAAGTCTCTTTTTTGCCTACATACCAGGAAAAAAAAAAAAAAGAAAAAAGAAAGACAAATTATAAGTAGTGGGATTCCAGGGAAATGTGCTGACTTGTCACTTGAAAGAAATCTGTAAGAAAAGAGATCACAGATGTAGCTTCCATCTTGCCATAATTGAGGAAATGGAGTGGAGGATAATCAGGGAGGAACTGAATACAGATTTGTGTTAGAGATGGAACTAATTAATGGAAGTAGTTAAGCATTCACTTCAAAACGTATTTCCACAAAGTGAAGGTGTTAGCTGTGCTTTTTTGTTATAGGTTGAGCTTTTGCTCCTTTTTGTCAGGGCTACAGGAAACTCCTAAAGAGCACTAATGCTGGCAGGTTCATGGGAACAAGACAGAGAATGAATTTGAAGGGACACAGAGAGGGTAGTAAAAAAACCTGGGGCATGACAGGAACAACAGTCTTCTATAGTGGTTGTGTTTGTATCTTAGATATTTTCTGTGATATAATTTTCACAGCATATACTACATCCCAGGATGTTTAAACCCTTTGACCATAATTTTGCCATAGCCTTGGAATAAGGCTTTTCATGATTAGGTGGGAATTTGGTAGAATTGATAGATTGTTGGGGCATATAACCAAAAAAACCTTACTATAGGTAATCAGCAATGCCTAATGCCAGAATTCAGCCTAACTATTTGAAGACTAGGAACAGAAATGTTATGTCTCTTAAGAGAGACTATCTCTTTAAACAGCTTGTAATCTTTAAACAGCTTGTTACAAACATTATTCAAATCTGACTGTATGTGTTTGTGATATTTAAATATTGCGGTCCCATGTGAAAGGATTGGCTGACACAAAGAAGTGAAGGGCTTGACTTTCAAAGGTACAAAGGAGCCTAAGGCACAGGTTGTCTCTTACTGTGGGCTTGACATGTGCCTAATTACTTGTAGTGCCATTGAGGCTCCAAGGAAGCTTTTGAAAATCCCATTTGGCACCACAGGTACTTAGGTATTTCTGAAAATCTGGCTTCCTGTGACTTGCCTAGTGATGTACCAAGTCAGAGGTGGTCAAACTGGGGTAAGTCTGTCTCAGAGCAGCTGCACTGATAATCCTCCCTAGCATGCCTAGAGATAAACTGTACCTTTTCAGAGGCTGATACTGGCCTGAATAGTGCCACAGAGAGTAGCTCAATTAGGCTCAGTGCAGCTACCCATAGGCTGCATCTACATGATAACTATATTTTAATTTCAGGAAATGCTTGAGGCATTTGATATTTAAAAAGTCTCAAAACCTGCCTTTCTAGAGTATTCACTGGAATGACATTGTCAGTCATACAGTAGTCCTGACTTGGGTTTGGGCTATGAGTATGTTTCTTTGTGTGAATATAGGGGGATCTAATTTGTTACAGTGGTGAAGCAAACAGCTGCCAAAGAGTTCTCCTTTCTCTTCCTCTACCACATCAGCCCTGCCCTGCCTCACTTGCAAAGGAGTGCCATTGTCATGTAGTCAAATCCATCGAATCTTTTGTCTGAGATTTTGTTATGCTAAAATATGTTTTGTGTAATTGTAAATATTTGATCACTTCTGCTTTCAAAAGACATGAGAGAAACCCATTGGCTTTTTGAGAAAAGCAGGCATGCAGATAGACTGTAAATACTGGAATATCATGGGCCATCTGGAGTAGCTTAATGCAGAATTGCAGTGCTTGATTTGCTGCTTGCAGAGCCTGTCTACAGACAAGTAGTTCTATCCCAGACACGTGCATCTCTGCAGGCAGGGTAGCACGGCTGTTCCATGGGGTGCAAATATCCTCAGTGTAATGAAGACTTCTATGATAGAGCCAGAAATTGTATTCCCAAGCCTTTTCTTCAGTTTCTCTGATTTCTGCATCAGCAAGAAACCACAAAACCTCTGAGCACTGTTTAACTGCGAATTTAAGAAGAGGGCAGACAGCTCTTGATTAACATTTTAAGAGAGCTTTTGGACAACAGTTTATACATTCTGTGCTATCCAGCTGGAATCTGTTTGGTGTGCCCCCAAATCAGCTTGATAACAAGCTTATAACAATTTGTTGATAGCAGACTGGCTGATTCATAAGCAGCTTGTCGCCATTTCATACGTGATATATGAGTCACAGATTTGAATAAATCCAATATAAGAAAAAATAGGGAACCAATAAATCTGACTATTGCTTATGAATCTAGCCCAAGATCTCCTGCACTGTCATTCTGCTTTTTCACATTTTGCTAAGACCATCTTCTTAGAATTTACTGTATATGCAAAACCAGCAGTGCAAGCAAGATGGCAATTGGAGCATAAAACAGAGACACATGCACTCTCCTATGTATTAATAAGTTAGTGGGGGTGGAAGGAAAAGAAATGGAAAATAAAACAGGTCTGAGATAATGCCAGAACGACAGAAGTGATGTAATGCTCAAATTACAGTCCTTTGAAGTACGCTCTGGCTGAACTAAATACACAGCACATGGCAAAAAATGTGTGGCAACTGCTGTGGTAGAATTTGTCTTGATTAAAGCTCCATATGAAAAGATAAATCTTCCTAAGTAGGAATAGAAGTTCTATGAATTGAAGCCAAATATTCAGCATACCATTTGAGTTCAGGAAGGCAACTAAACATGAGTTTGTGCAATGTATTAGAAATCACTGTATTGCATTTGGAAAATTCACAATATCTATATACTTTCTGAAAATAAGATATAGCCTCTGCTAAACTTACAGTTTAAATTTTAAAAAGTCAAAATCTTATTTAATCAGAGTGTGGTCTTAGCATCTCTAAAATGTATTTAGAGCTTTCTGTCACTTTGCAAGGCCTGGGTTGTGTTTCTGACACCATTTGTACCATCCCTATCTAGAGTGCACTATTACTGTGGGGGTATGGCAGAGAAGCAGAGTCTGAAGCTTCCAATGTATTAGTATGAATTAACTTGCTCTTGCTGACTTTGCAAAGGGTGAAAATCTGCTTTTATTGACGGTATCTTATAGATGGGTTAATTGTGAGTAAAGGATTTAACCAAAAACACTTTGTATGAAGAAGGCAAGCGTAAGCCCTTAATTAAAAAAAATAAAAAATAAAAAAAAATAAAAACAACAGAAACCCCACCATGACTCATGTATATATCTTGAACAGCAGGACCAAAGCTGGCACATCTTCATACCTGCAGCAAACCTCTTACCTACGAATCACAGCAGAACAGATTTCAGTCCAAATGTTTAATAACCACAATATACGCTGATATGACTATTTTTCCTATTACCTGAAGGACTTATATCTGATAACTGCATCAACACTTCATAGCTGATAATTATGTAGGTAGTAGGAAATCTGAGGCTAGTCACACATTTTGCAGTCAGTTGTGTAGGCAAGTATAGCTGGATTTACCCCATCACTGCCTATAGGACATGACACTTCCAGGAGTTTCATTTTTTGTGTTGATGTAATTCATGGACTCTGGGACCTTTCCCATCCTTTATGAAGGACTGATTATTCTCCCATCTGCTCTTCAGGTGGGCTCTTCAGAGTCATCTATCAGCTGATCTGATTTTAATAAAAAAGTTCTGAATCTTTTTTGTTAATTGTACTGGAAGCACTTGGTTGTTGAGATGCGTCAATTTGAAATTAACATGCTGCTGTTCATCCCCAACAAAGTCAGTAGAACTGTGCACATTAATTCTGTATATCTATATCTTTGGTGCATTAAAACATAAACTTGGCATTGGGGAAACAAGCAAATATAAATAAATAACCCAAATACTTTGGGTTCTTTCATAGAGTTTGGAGGTATTTTGTAATCACATTTGTGCAAGTTTGTAAACTTTGTAACTCTAAACCAAGGGAGGATGCTGAAGTTGAACATTTTAAAAAATACACTAGTAAATGAAGATTTGAATTTTGGCTAATTCAGAATGCACAGGGTACAACTTTTTGCTGGTGTAAATCAACACAATTTCATTTAATTTAATAGAGTCACCAAATTTGAAATGCCTAGTAATATAGCCTTACATTTTTAGTTATTTGGGGATCCTACTCCTCCATACTTAGGACATGGCTAAAAGTCTAGCATACTGTTTACAGGGCTACATCTAACATGGGTGGAGAGGAACTGAGATTGTGAATCCGAGCATCCAAGGAAAGCTGGGTTGGTCAAAAATTAGCATATAAGGCGGCTTTGATTTTGCATCTTAACCTCTGTACAAACAAGAATTAAGAGATGTTGTAAATGTTTCCTTTCTACTGTGCCTGAAAACTCCAGAGGAGATGGAAAATGTGACGAAGATCCAAAAGAGAAAGCACATGTCAGTTATTTGTGGTTCCTTTTTTCAGTTAATATTTTGTTCTAGCAACAATGTCATGATTCTTTATGGTCAAAATTCATTTTAGTGATATGTCCTGGTTTTAGGTAAAATAGAACCAATCTTCTGTTCAGTAATTTTACTTTTTAGCTGGGCCTCTTCTAACTAACTAAACTCTGAAATTAACAGCGTATTGTGCAGAAACTGTTCACTCTCAGAGAGGTAAGACCTGATTATGCTAAGGAAAGGTATACAGAGAGGCTCTTGCTTATACTTATCACTGTAACAACCAAGGTCAGCTAACTTTGTTATTTGCCCCGTTAGAGGGTTGGAAGTGGAAATGCGTAGAGAGATCACACCTGTAGGGAGGAGCAGAAAGGCCGGGCCACCCAAACCTGACAAACAGGGTATTCCATCCCATCTGCATCACACTCAGTATAAAAGTTGAAGGATGAAAGGGTCAACTCTCTTTCTTCAATGGCTGGCACCGAAGGAGGACTCTCTCTGTTCGTCTGCCTTTGATCCCAATCTGAGCAATCCTGACTCCAGGTTTGGAACCCAGCTCCTGTCCATTGCCAAGTCCAGCCTGGGACTTTCCTTGTGCCTGCTGGTGATGCGATGGTCATCCTGGGAGCTTGATATGGCTTTGTATATATTGTATATATTTTAGAATTATTATCATTTTTTATTATTTCATTAATTTATTAATATTTTCATTAAAGTAGTTTAGTTTTTTTCTGAACTCATAAACTTGCTTTCCTCTTCCTCTCCCTCTCCTCTCTTTGGAATCAGGGGGGTGGGGAGGGGCCAACTTGGCCAAAACCATGGCTTGACAAAAGAGAAAAGTTATGAAATTCAGCCAGAATTATTCTAGGTAGCTCAGGACTACGTGCTTAGCTAAATTCTAAAGTAGGTGGGTAGGCTACTCTTTTCCTCATATTCCCCAAACAGCAGTAAGGCCACCACTGCAGACAAGATCAGAAGCTTTGGTCAGTCTGTTTGGAAGGTGCTGCCAGCCCATCAACATGGCTTTGAGTGCTCTGGGTGTGCCACCAACCCATATTCCTCTTCCTCCCACTCATGGCCTGCAGGATGCAAAGGAAGTATCCTGCTACACACCCCTATTCCTCCTCAGCTGTGGTCCCAAGGAGGTCCCAATGGCTGTGGTCCTTCAGGAGATGACAGCCTCCTTGGCACATATAATTGGCTGCAGCCAAGCTGGAGAAGAAACATCCAGAGTTTCATGCCCAGTCTTGCACAATCAAAAGAAAATGCTGTTTTGTTTCCAAACCAGAAGCAGCAACAAAGATTAGAGCCCAGTGACCACAGTGGCGTGCTTAGTGCATATGTATGACAAGAACAGTATGCCAGTTCTTAATGAGAAGCAGAAATTTTTGGCTCTGACAGTACTGTAAGATTTTCAAGACTTTACAGCCACTTTTAACATGAGACCAGTATGTGATCCTTTTCTTTGTCTATAGCTACAAAAGTACAGACATACATCAAATGTATATGTGAAAGAGGGGAGAAATTATGCATGCATAACAAAACACACAGTGTGGTGATGACAACTTGTAGGCTACATATTGAATTTATTTAATTTAATAGACAATAGCCTGTCCTAATGTTTTAAGCCAACAAAGTCTTTTTTGGCTCCCAAATGTTTGCTAAAATAACGTTTTTTCTTTGTTAATTTCCAGTTCTTGGCTGCATTTTGTGCTAATTTCAAACATATGTCATATACAAAATATGTTAATTTTGAAAGCCAAATCTGGCAGGAGATGATTGTAGAATGGGCATTGAGAGGTTTGGGACAAACAAACAGACAAGCTCAAAGCTGGCAGGATGCATTTACAATCCACAAAGTGTATTTTTTTTTTTTAAATCTTTTCCAGTCATTTCTATGTGTGCACAGGCAGGAATAATGAAGGAAAGTGATAAAATTTCAGTATGATATGAAAACACCTTTAATTTAGGCATCTGCTGCATTTTAATTTATCTCATAAAAATTTAAAAAATCGTATTTCAATTATCAATCTCTCTCTTCAGTACTGATCTCTGTATGAGTTTAACCCAAACCTTACTGAATTTCACAGTGTGGGTTTTCATTTTTGTTTCTTCAAAATACTTTTATATGTGGGAGTAGGTATGTAGACTTAATTCCTAAATTGCTACTGCACTTATTTATGCATATAAATTTACCAAGCTCATTGTACAAGTAGTACTTAGTATCACTTCATACATAAAGGAATTTTAACACTCAGAAATCTAATAAAGGTGGACCTAATTCTTACAGGTAAATAAAAATAAATATAGCTGCTTCTTTGGTTAGAATTTCTTTTCAATATGATCTGGGCTTCAGTATTTCTGAATTGGAATGAACACAAACTTGTTAAAATTTTATTTGATTGGAGGTTTTCTGAAAAATTTTAGTAAGAAGTATTGATGATCATAGAATCATAGACTGATTTAGGTTGGAAGGGACCTTAAAGATCATCTTGTTCCAACCTTTCTGCCATAGGCAGGGTCACCACTGATTAGATAGGTTGTTAAACATCACAAAATAAATGCCTGATACTAAGCTATATAAATATATTACATATTGTGGTATAAAAGTCAAAACATAATGAAACAAAATTATAAAGTCTAAATTAATGCTTCACAGTGTGGAAACAATATTTTCGGTCATTATACAAATGAGAAGACAATGAAAACAGATGATTTTTAAGTAAAACAAAACTTTTCTTTGTCAGAGATTTTTAATTCCCTGAGGTTATGTTTTTAGGCAGAAAACTATCCCATTTTGCAAAATAATTTCCCACCTCTCACTTAAACTAACCTATTATCCCTGTAGAGACCAATGTTATGTATAACTTCTGTAGGTGGGCAATTCCAGGTTTACTTCTGCTTATAGTGGCTGATTTCCAGCTGTCTCAAACAGACACATTGTTTCCCAAAATGCTGAAGAATAAATCACCACAGACTTTCTGACTTAACAAAGGGAGAAATAAGGTATGGTAGAACTGACAGAAAGATTGTCAGGCTTCTTTGATGATTAATCTTGCTGCTGAGGAAAAGACAAGATCAGCCAACATTGTGACTTCTAACACAGAGGAATTTCTGCAAAAAACCTGTTGGAAGATGATAATTGGGATACAGCTACTATACTTTTACTACATTTTACTTTATGAAAATAAAGTTATGGCCCTGGAGAATTTAAAAAAAAAAATAAAGGAAAACATTTAAGTAAGCTTTAATTCGTACAATTTATGGGATGTAGGAATGAGATTGAGAAGACCTAAAATATGCTTAGGTGCAACTCTGGATGTTTTAAAAATTATACCAATAAAAGGTTCTCCAAGCAGACTGTTGAGACAGTTACTCACAACATACTGCTAGGCTAAGAATAATACATGTATTGTTCCTTGAACACATCAATGAAATATGGCAATAAATTTGGAATTCATGTTATGAACCTTTGACTAGCCAGGGTTTTAAGCCTTTTAGACTCTTCTATACTCAAGGGAAAGAAATCCATAAGGAGATTCATCCTGTCTCCCTTAGGTAGCTATCCTAGATACATGAATTGCCCCTGGATTTTTTATTTTATCCTTTAAATATGAGAAGATAAGCTTAAAAGGTAACAAGAACAGACTAGACAGGTAGCACAGGTCAGACATCTACTGCTGAGATAAATGGAATCACTGGAGGAATGTCCTGTCCAGAGGGATTTATCATTTGCAAGCGGGGAAGAAGCAATTTACAGCCAGTATGGAAAACTGCAAAAAACCCTTTCTACTTGAGCTTTTCTCTCAGTACTCTAGAAAAGATTTAAGTGGTTTAGCATTGAATTTGTGGACTGTGAAAATTGCAATAAAATTTCTACTGGCTAGACAGATGTTTGTGTATTAACCAGTTCTCTTTCTACACATGCTGAAAACGCACTTCTTCATACTCTGATATAGCCTGCAAACGATGGCAAGAAAAGGCAAATAAGGAAGAATCAGCAGACAAAAGCATAGAGGCCTGTAAGTGTGAAAGTGTGAGTGAGACTTTTACTGTCTCACTGATCCCTAACCAGGGATCAATGGAAACAACATTCAATACTCAGAATAAATACAGAGAGAGCTCAGCTATTCTTCTGTTAATTCAATGTAAGTTATTCTTTTCTATATGTGACTTATTTTTCTATACTCAAGTTAATAGGTCTCTTAGTATTTTACGATTTGCACTTAGAAGTAAATTGTCATTAAGTTGTATCTTCAGTAGAGAGATCCAAATCAAAATGAAAAAAAACCAAAGCTTTTTCTTTCTCTTTACTAGAAGGAAACACTTGAAACTTGACAAAAGAAGCAGAATTTAGCTGGCCTTCTTAATCTGACACTTTATAGAGGGAAAAATTACAGAAGTCAGTTTTATTACAATTTGGATTTTAAGCTTACAGAAATTATTAGTAATATTTACACATTTATATTTGGATAATGCAAATCTTCTCAGGAAAAAAAAAGTTCTTAAAAATCCTGTTACACTGAAGAAAGAGTTAAAGCAGAATTTTACTTTCCAACCGATTCCAAATGAGATATGGAATCCAAAAATTCTCATTACTAAGCTTTTCTCATTTGTTTATATATTTATTAAAATTTAACCAGGTGGGCTAAAATTTTACACATTGAATGTCCATTGCAGAGTGATCTCATTAGATTGTTTCTCATCATTTCACTGAAAGAAGTTCAGATATTTGCAGTGTTTCAGGGGAGAGATACTCTCTTTTAGCCTTAAAGAATGGTTAACCCTCCTTTCAAGAAGCTGCATCATCCACTTTTTGAAGGAGATACATGGTCCCATGGACATTTATTTCAGAAGCAGATACATGAATGTGGAACTCAAGAAAGTCTACTATCCCTTGGAAAAGGCAGATTGTCATATTAGGAGTGTAAAGTAGCATAAGTAAGGATTGTATATTCAGTTCTAAATCTGGGACAGCATAATTGTCTGTTTGACTTTATGTGATAAAATATATGTAGAAAATGGGGTTGTGTTCAACAGTTCCATCAGAAGTGTCTACAACGTACAGCTGGGTCTTCAGGAAGAACTAGGTGTCAGGGAACCAAATATTGAGTGGAGGCATCTGCTTACAGATTTGCAAGATATTACTTCTCCCCCCAAACCAGTAATTTTTCAGTAACGTTAAAAAAGTAATTTTTTAATTTCATAGTCATTTTGTGCTCTATGAAAAATTACTCCCTGACTTTATTAAAAACACTACCTTAAAAAATAAATGCAAATCATTATGCAGCAATGAGAATATAGTTCATAAAATTAAAAAATAAGAATTTAGCAGTCGTATCTTCATTGATTCAGACTGAATCAAATTTTTAATCCCCTGTGAATATGTATCAAGATTAGTTAGCCTGTGAGAAAATACTGAACAGATAAAATTTTCTATTCCTTATCAGCACCAGCACTGTTGTCAAAGGAAAACTTTTTGACAGGGTAGAATAGGTTTTTATTTGGGCAACTTTACACACATTTAAATGTATAAATTTTTTTCATGCTATTAACACATTTGACATTGATGGAAAAATATTATTAATAAAGAACAATCAGTAATCTTTAAATTTCAAAGAGGTTCCAAGAAAAGGTGACAGGTTTTCGACCTGCTGTTTGTACATGTTTTCCTCATTTAGAAAACCTAGGTAAAACATAGAGTATATAAATGCATTTAAAAATAAATAAGTAAAATAATATCTTCATAAAGATTCAATTAGAAGTAAATTGTATGTCTATAAAGGTAGAAAACATTTTTTTATGATGACCTTCCCACAAAACATACCAGTATTATATCAAGACAGTTTTTACCCACAAACTTCTATTGAAAATTTTGACTTCTGCTGTTTCAAAGAACCTAATGAACTGTGCTGTATTTGCTATATTATAAATGTATATTATATAAAAGATTTTATATGCATATATACACATTATACATATTAATTTATGCATATCTGTGCATATGTAATATGATTTAATTTAGCAGCTACTCTTCCAAAAAAAGATTCTACTTGCAAAGAGTCTGTTTCTACTTTTATCTCTGCCTTTCTTACTCCTTCTATATTTTTGAAGTCTTTTTTGAAACCAAGCTCCCTATGTCCTTAATCCGGATAGTATTATTGATGTTTGATAAATGGGAAAGGTTCTGAAACTCTCACTTGGAAGTTATAAAGATTAAAAGTTATTTGCTTTAATTCTTCTTTAACAAGTATTTATTTATTTCATAAGAAATATAATTTGCTACTTTAAATAAAATCAAGAATTTTGTGAACTCTGGATTTTAATTGATTTTTTAAAATCTATTTTTTCTGGGTCTTTTTATATTCATAAGTAGCATCTGTAGGTCTTGCGATTAACTACATGTTATGGTTATTCATTTTTGAAAGTCTGCTGTGATGCACAGTGGAATGGTGCTCCCTTTACATACTACCTGTCTGAAATATGTATTTTTGCCATTTGACTTCAAAGGAGTCCAGGATCATAAACAACCTTTACAAACTGAAGCACAGAGAGCAGAAATGATGTGTGACCATAGCAGAACAAGATTAAATCTCAGGACCTCGATTTGCAGACCATTCTATTTTAAGGTACATTGCCCAGTTCCTGCTAAAATGCCATTTGTTCTGGGGATTTTGCAGGGGCAGTGCAGCACTGACAAAGCAGGATTGGTGCCGACAAAGGTAGTGCCTTGGTTCCCTTTTGTCCCAGGAGGAAAACTCTGGAGATTTTTCAGTCATTTTCTGGATGATTTTGTAACATTGGGGGTGTGTTTCTCCCTAAAAGTCTATAATGATACTCTTGAAAGGTATTAATACCATCTACTGTTTTTTAAGGGTGTTATTAACTTTACGCAAACTAAACAACTGCTTAATGTCATGCATCTGCTTAAATTTCTGAAACATTGCATCCCTGATCATCTTTAATACTATACTGATATTAGTTAGAGCAGCATTCAAAACAAACACATACAGAAAATTGCAAATTTCTTCCAAGACCGAATCCAAAAGTTGTCTTGCAAATACACTCCTGCTCATTGTTTATATTTGTTAAACAACATTAAACTAAAGAATACCAAAGAACTGACGGAAATTTTGAACAAGCCTTACTTTCCAAGGCACGCTTTTGGGACTGCTGAAATTAAAATGACTTTTGATAAAAAGTTTAGTTTGGCGGAAGCTTGCTATTATGTGAACCAGTACTAGATGAGTTTAAAACAGCCCTGTTATTAAATGTAAAGAATGTAATTGCAAATAACAGAATTGGAGTTCACTCAAATCTGCTTTAGTTTCTAAAAGAAAATATAAGTAGTTAGAAATTTAACTGTTTGTATTTTGCTTTTAGGTATAAAGCCATGGAAACTTTTCTGAAGCCAATGCATTCATACAGTTGAGAATGTAGAAAATGCTATTATATAAAGAGAATGTAATTGCAAATAACAGAATTGGAGTTCACTTAAATCTGCTTTAGTTTGTGAAAGAAAATATAAGAAGTTACAAATTTAACTGTTTGTATTTTGCATTTATAAATATAAAGTAATGGAAACCTTTCTGAGGCCAATAGGTTCATACAATTGGATCTGAGGGAGGAATTTGACCATCTACCAAATCAGTTAAAAGCGTGGTTTTGTTGCATAGAAGAAAATGTTTGTGTAAGCAGTGCAGCTGCCAGCTGATATTCCCATCACAGTCTTGGTGTTCCAAAAGTGTACAGAAGGTGAAGAATGTTACCAAATGTGCAACAGACACTGTCACTGAACATTAGCATTTAAAATTTTCACACCGGATCCTACCTATCTGAAGTGAAAACTACGTGTGTCTAGGGGAGGGTTCATTACTCTCCTGAGGTCCTCTCGAACTCACTGGAGTGTGCTAGGTGAAGCATAATGCACGTGATAGAAACATCCCCTCCCTACATCCAGCGCAGGGCTTGGTGGCCAGCTGGGTGCTATGAAGCAGCCTGTCCATCAAGCAATATGGGACTGGGGAATTGGTGCACTTGGACTTGCCTACCAGTTGACTGCTCACCCCATCCTGCTTTACCAGTGTGTTTTACAGGTGCTTAACTTTTGTCCTAAAAGCTGAGGTAAATGAAATCTGTATCATCTGTGAGATGAAGTCCAAATTGTCATTTATAAAAACAAGGGGATACTAAAAGGCTTTAATTTTTCTTTTACATCTCCAGTGTTTTACATTATGATCCACAGACCTGGGGTTGGTGGTGAGTTTCAATAGAGGAGCTTCTTCGTGGTCCTTCCCAGATTCTCTCCACATTGGCCACTGTCATCCATTAGAACATATATGCTGAATGAAAAAAGTAAAAAGCAAACAAACTGCTGCAACAATTTAACATATCCTTCGTATTTCCCTGCTGGGTAGTAGGTTGCTGAGAGACTGAAAAATTAGTTTCTTAAAGCATACTGAGATTTTAAAATCTGTCTCTCTTATGAAAACAAAACATTTAAAATTTCCTGGCTAGGGAAAAACTCCCACCCTTGAAATTTAAAAAAAACCCATGGCCTTGCTTCAAGTTTTTAAAAATATTTTTTTTATGCTGATTTCCTCTAGTTCATGTATTTTACATTTTAAAAGTTCATTGCAAAACAAAAAAAAATTGAAATTACAATTTCAGAATGTTGAAACAAGATATTTCTTAGACAAATACTTTATTTGTTCTTATGCTTTATTTCAAAATACAGTTCTGATACACTATGTGTGGCAATCCACTTCTGCAAAGTATTATGATATAGGTTTCTGTAGAAAATTTTTGTCTAATTTTCTGTTGAGATAAATATGGATAATACATGTTTCTCCTGCAGTATGTTTTTAAAAGTTATTATCCATATGAAAAACATCACTCTGAACCAAATATTTTTCAATTTTTCATCTACTGATTGGCCAATATTATTTTGAATATTTCAGAAATGCTCCAGTGTTCCACAGTTCCCATTAAAATTTTCCACTTCCCATATGAACATTGAGAATGAAAATTTTAAAGGACCTGGATTCATCCTCTAGCTTCAAGGAGAAATAGCAGCTGTTCCAGACATTAGTCATTCCTAAAAAGCAATAGATTATGCTTAGCTTTTATTCAAAATGTGGAACTCCCTGTGAGTCACATTTATGCCCTGTTGCTAGAGTAGAGGCAGAATAAATGTTCCTTATCAAACAGGTAAAGGAAAAAGAAAAGCTTTAAAAGTTTGAGAAAAAAAGAGGGAGCAGATTTCTGTATAAAATGAGTGAGTTTTACATCTGATTATGGCTTAGGGTTGCCAGTTTTCAATCAGAAACATTGCCAGATCGCTGAACCCCAGAGAAGTATGTTTTCTTCAAAGTGCATAGAAAATTCTCTCACTTGTTCTAGCTCATACAAGGAAATAAGTCAAAGAACTAAAAAATTCAGCTAGTGTGCAAAAGTGTGCTTTTATTATGCTTGTATTTTATGAAATTATCTCAGTGCAGCAAGTAAGGAATTTGTATGAGAACTGAGGTCACTTAATCTGTACCAGTTTTCAAGTTCTACTCTGATTTCACACCTATCCCTCCCTTTCTTCCCTTCCCCTTCTGATGCTGAGATTTTTTTCCCTTTCTTACCCCATTCATGCTCTGTTGTCTGCTAATGCTGACCTCTTCCTTAATTTTTTTCCCTCCTGTTTTTTCTGGCTACAATTCTCTGAGTTGAATAGTTTCATATCTACTAATAGTTCTAAGGCAAAAAACTCCTCCTTTGGATCTCAATAGAGATGATGTTAGGCTTTTGTGTATGGTCAACAGGTGCTCCTTAGTTTTAAATAAACAAAGGATGTTGGAGGGAAAACATAAGAAGTACTACACTGGCTTTCTTGGCATATATATTTTATGCAATATATGTATTTTGATCCATTGTATATATGTTATAGATAACTATGTTGAATTATAGTAGGTATTATATTGACATTTCACTCACATATTATTATATTTGGAGTATGGGCTGTTCAGATATACAAATAATATTCATATATTTATAAATAGTTACATCAATAACAGCAAATCTGTAGTTTTCAAAGAACTTAAAGAGTGATCATGTTCAGACAGTGTGCAAAACCTATTTCCATATTTTTTTTAGGTCTCAGTTGTCATGGTATCCTGAAGAGTTAGTTTATAAGATCAGAATGACTATTAAAAGAAAATTATGGGAAATATACTGAAGCCACACAGGATCCTGGGAATTTCATTGCTGTTTTTTGCAGGGATACCATTAATACAAAGCTCCCATAACTCGGATGCTGAAAGGTGAAATAAAGCTGCTAAATATCTGTTAACATTGGTCACGTGCATGAGGGCTACACAGGAATTTCCAACTCTAATGAAGTTTCATCAATGCTGTAGTAAGTTTTACACCTTCATTTCTTTCTCCATGGCTATGGCATTATTGGATACTACTTTATGAATTCTTCTGCCACCATCTCATGCATTTAAACTTTTATTTTTGTGGTACTGAGGACACAAACATGCAGAGGTTTCACCGCCATGATTTTATTCAAGTTAGATTTAAGACTAGAGGGATGCAGCATTATTGCTAAATGTATGAGAATTGCTGCAAAGCTGTTAGCAGTGAGATAAGAAAACCACAAAAAAATGTGAAAAAAAAATCTACCAAAAATGTCAAGAACCTCATGGTCCATTTAAAATTTCATTTTGAATACTGCATTTAAGCTATTTTTTGTGTGTCCGCACCACAGTACTACTTCAAACACGAATATTTGGATTTAAAATTCAAATGAGGGAAAAAAGTGCATAAAAAGTCAAATGTAAGATTAAAGCACAAAAAAGTTTTGTTTAATCTCACTTGAAGTTCATTGACTATAAAGTTATAATTGGCTACACGGTATCTTCCATCAAACTTTCTCTCACTGTATGTGTAACTCATAAACACAGTATAAAATCGTTACAACTCCTATAAGGAAGAAATCATCACAGATTTAGTATAGGTTATTAATAATATTAGCTTCAATTTTTAATAAGTAAGAGAGAAAAAGAGTCTTGTGACTGAAAGTCTATATCTTGCAGATGTTCTATATTTAAGTATTTCATGTGAAGATATATCATGACTGAGGAAGAAACCCTATTAAAGGAGCATGATTTTCTGTGTTCTGATTACAATTCAGATCAGATTATTTCTTGCAGAAAGAAAGATGAGATCAGATCAAAATTCAGTGGAATCATTCACCCTGTTTGGTCACTGTTTTTAACTGTAAGACAGATTTAAGAATTATCTAAAGCAAGTTTTGGCTACTTGTAGAAGGAAAGAAGAGAAAGAGGAAGGAAATCAAGAGAATGAACATTGCCAGTTATACAGCAAAAAGAAGAGGGCATAGTTTTATTCACATATATATCTGCTGTGCAGAAATGGAAGCAGAGTTCCCCTGGCATTACAGCACAAAATGAAACATCTACAGATCTGAGCAAATTTAGATTACAGATTGATTTACAACACCAGACAGACAAAAGGATATTATTATTGTATTATTCATCAATGAATGGAGGGAAGCAGGGGCAAGACTATTTAATGCTTCAGATTAGCTGGGAAACAAAGTTGCTCAGTTTGTGAGGCATCAAGCTTTTGGGGTGGTGGCTACTCACTCACTTTTGTGGGAAGTGACCCTCTAGGCCTACTGGGTGCTGGACGGTGATGGTTTTGTCATACTTAACGCACGCTATTTGCTCTGTGTGTGTTTGACAGGGAGTTCATATGGACTGATGAGAATGTGTTTCTTTTCAATACTTTCCACCATGAAATCATTGTTTAAAGAACATTTTCCTGAGTAACCATTGCTTTGTTATTTTGACTTGCAACTAGCTCCATTCTCTATCCAGAGAAAGAGAAGGCATTGTATATTTTTCAGTGCACTGGAAGACACATAGTTTTCCCTACCCTGGATCAATTCCCTGCAGATCAAAAAGGCTGTCCTGAAAGGAATAAAGTGGATTGGGGCAGGCCTTCTTTGTTGGAGGTGAGAGCTCTCTGGTGCACTAGATCATGTCAAATTCCAGTGAAATGATATTAAATAGCCTTTTAAAGGAGGGTAGGACCAATAGAATGACAGGAGTGGAAGAAAGTACAACTATGTAAGGGTTTGTTCTTCCTGTTTCTGATCCCACAGTAATATGGTGCCATAGAATCATAGAATCATATGGGGTTGGAAGGGACCTCTAGTCCAACCCCCTCGCCAAAGTGGGTCCACCTAGAGCAGGCTGCACTGGAACTTGTCCAGGTGGGTTTTGAATATCTCCAGAGAAGGAGACTCCACCACCTCTCTGGGCAGCTTGTTCCAGTGCTCTGCCACCCTCAAAGGGGAGAAGGTCCTCCTCATTTTTAGATGGAACTTCTTATACTCAAGTTTGTGCCCATTTCCTCTTGTCCTGTCACTGGGCACCACTGAAAAAAGACCATTCCTGTAATATAGATGTATAGATGACAACCTGACTCAACAACCAAAAGATAAAATGAAATATCAGTATTCCGGGTGTATACAACTAGTATATTAAATTGCTGAGCTGTCTGGAGACCATACCTTTAACAGTTGTTTTACTGGTGTGGAGTTCAGAGGTCACTTGTTTCCTTCACAGCTGTGCATTTGCCTTCTTTCATACACTGTAAACACATGATAGAGTAGACAGGAAATAAACACAAAAGTATTGTCAGTTTTGAGCTGAATTCAGTTTTAGATTTCAGGCATCCAGACAAACATTCAAAGGATTTGGTTCAAAATGTTGTCAAAGTGTAACCTCAACAATAGTCAGGATAAAGAGGCTCAAGCTTACCCTTAATTCTCAGATTATTTATTTGGATACCAAATGTTTGAGATATTTCATTATGTTGCAGATATTCTTCTTAGAATTGTGCAAATGTTTAGAAAATCTGGTATTACAGGTTCGATACTTTTCAAGTCATGTAATTTGGCCTCTCAGGAGCACTGATGTGCTATTTGTATGAAACCCAATTCTACATTGTTCTACACATCCAACAAATATATTTTGCCATTTATTTTTTAAAAATAATTCTTCAAGATTTCCTTGGAATTTACTTTAATATAGCACAGTTAAAAAGTTTTATATATGCTGCATCAATACACAGTGCATTTGTTTTTTCCAAACAGTACAAATTATTCTGAGTAGTTTGTTTGAGCTGATTATGCCAGAATTTGGAACTCAAGGGGGCCTACAGTATGTGTGACACGTTACAAATCAAAGATAGATTGCCTGCATTTACAATTTTAGCTGTTGCTGAAGCACATTACAGTAGATAGAACAGCAAGGAACTGCAAAGTGATTAACTGACAGTGGGAAGTATGACATTTATTTTAATCTACTACTGTATTCACAGTTGCCTTGCACAGGGACTTTGATGTGTATGCTAAGGTTGTAATAATAACAATTTTAAGGTGTGCACGACAAAGGTGAGCAGTCACAATTCCTGTTCAGTTTGTATCAAACAGTTTTTCTACTAGCAATGAGAGTATTGATATTTCAGTCTGCTAATTGTTCACAGGTGTTTTCATCAGTCTTCTTTTAAAGCAGGCAGGCTGTTCAAAGACTGACTGTGGGTAAATAAACCTGAAACTTGGTGCTGTGAATTAGGGTGAATAAGTGCAAGTGTATACAAGCATGGAACGAAATTCTAAAAATGTATCATGGTGTGCAAAAAGTTTATAGTTGATTATTTAGCTACACTTGCACAAGGGATGAGACTGACAATCATTTCTTGTTCAATCCATACCAGAATAAATCGCTTTGGATGTCTCAGAAATTTACTAAAGTAAAAAAGAAGAAAGACATCAAGCATTATGCTTGTTAATGAATCCTGAATTTCAATGAGTTCAATATTGCCTTATTTTATATTGCTTACCCTGAATTTCCAAATATCCTCCTCTTAGAAAACGCCAAAATAAATTTGACTTAAAAATACCAAATTTTATAATTAATCAATTTTTTGTCGTGTAACTTCTAACATTGGCTTTTTGAACCTTTATTGATAAGCTAGAAGGCTAGAAACTTGTTATATTTTTAAGCCATGGTTCTAATATAACAAGATTATTTTTTTTTTTAGCATTCTGTTTGAATCTGGAGTTTAAAAGCACCTCAGTGCATTACATCACTGGTGATAAGATGATGAGTTGACAATAATTTGGTAATGCTGTATATATAAACAATCTGCAATCTTGCACTGTGAAGCCATGTGAGCAGAGCCACAGCCACACTGTAGCTCACCAAAGCTAATACAGCAATAGGTTTATGGTGAGCTACAAGATGTTCTTTTGTGAGGTGACACCTGTGAGGACATTACAATGGCAGCTCCCTCAGCTCTAAATCTTTGTTATATGGGCCTGTCTCACCCCATGACCCACCATGGATGGAGGAGGTGGCCTAATGACAGTGGTTGTTGTTAGAAGTTTTTGCTGCGTGACTGAAATTTTTAAACAGCAACCACAAAAAAATTATTTTAGACAAGCTTTATACTTTGTATATTAACATGTTTGTTTACATGTGTATTTCTATAAAGAACAGTTGTTCTTCAAAACTTTGCATAAGCAAAAATCTGTTCAGTGAGCATTCCCAAATAGGAAGCATAAAAGATTCATGGACAAAATGAACACATATCCGAAAATGAAATTCCTGTTTATTCAGTATTCCTAAAGAGCTACTCGAATGCTAGAAATGCATTCAAAATAAATGCCAATTTTACAGTATTCAACCAGAGAAAAAGAGAGCTTAGGTAAGAACGAGCATACTCAGGTTTGTTCTGATTTCAGAGATATTCACTTCTCTTGGCTGTTCTGCCAGGTTAGATAAAATGAGGATGTACAAGAAATCTTATAAGAAAGCCTTATCTTTAGTTTTTCAGACCAGAGAGGTTTGGACAAGCTTTGAATGAACATTTAACCTCACCAGACATCTGAATCTAAGAAAAATGCTGAATCTTTTGAGGTCTACATATGACTATATACAAATACAAGCATAGGAACTTGTTGCATTAATATAGATATGTAACTAAAAATATTTACACTGATTTATCAGCCTGTCAGGAAACTGAGAAATGGCGTATCTTTTCCATAATTCCAAACCTGACTGGATAACACAGCTACATGTTGTTAAGGTTATGCACTGAATCCTAGGGAGCTCTTAAACGTGCTTACAACAACTAGCAGCTGTTTTGCAGATTTATTTTCCAAATATAAAACATTATAAGAAAAAAAAAACTGCCAGATTTTCATCCTAAAGAATTTTTATTCTATAGATACTCTAGAATTTAGGGGTCACTGAGAATAAACTGAGTCAACAAACTACTGTTTATTTTTATCCTAAAATGTCTTTCCTTTTTAAAACCATAAATATTGAAATATGATTTCAATACCTACATATTGTTGCTTTAACTGCATTTTAATTAAACTGCTTTCCTACACACTGTACTGGTCCAGTCTGTTAACTACTATGTGATTTAAAGTAAAAATACAAATTTAAAAAGTCATGCACAATTAGCTTTACAGAATCCTTTATGTTGTAAACACAACAAATGTATTCCACATCAAAGTATAACCTGAATAGTATAAGTTAGTGATGGATAACAACTGACAAGTACCAGATGGGGAGCAATTGTTTTAATGATTAATTCTTGTTTTACACCAAACTAATATAATCTAATAATAGTTGTATCACCAGAAGGTGGGGTTTTTTTTGGATGTGGATTTCAAATGGGCTTGAATGTCTCTGCTTGAGAAATTTGCTGTGTAATCCATCAGAAGCAGGAAGGTTAATAAAGACATGCAATTGTGACATTGTGAATTACTTGGTATAACTTTACACCATGGTCTAAGAATTCAGAATTAAAGTCTCTCAGTAAAGCTCAACTTCTATGGATCTCATGGTTTTCTATTCAGCTTCTTCCGTTTATCACAACTAAACGAAATCATTGTGCCTGACTGCCTGTTGAACTGCAGTAGTTGTCTTAGGTGTTTCCATCTCAATGCACAAAGGTTGCACATCACCTACCTAGACTTACGTTAAGGCCTTTGATATAGTCTCCTGCAACATTCTTGCTGCTCAATTGGTGAGATATGGGATTGATGGATGGACTGTTAGATGGATAAGGAATTGGCTGGATGGCCATGCCTGAAGTGTTACAGTCAAGAGCTTAATGTCAAAGTGGAAATGAGTAATGAGTGGTATCCCTCAAGTGTCTGTGCTGGGACTACTACTATATCTTCATCAATGACATAGCTAGTGGGACTGTGTGCATCCTCAGCAAGTTTCCAGATCACACTAAGCTAAGTGCTGCAATTGCTTTACAACAGGGAAGGGATGCCATTCAGAGTGACCTTAACAGGCTTGAGAACAGGGCTTGTGTGAAGCTCACAAAGTTCAACAGGGCCAAGTGCAGGGTCCTGAACCAGGCTTGGGGCAATCACCAATATCTATACAAACTGAGGGATGAGTTGATTGAGAGTAGGGTTGTAGAGAAGGACTTGGGGGTACTGGTGGATGAAAAGTTGGACATGAGCCAGCAATGTCTGCTTACATCCCAGAAAGCAAATAATTTCCTGGGCTGCATCAAAAAAAGTGTGGCTAGCAGGTTGGGAGAAGTGATTCTCTCTATTCTATTCTATTCTATTCTATTCTATTCTATTCTATTCTATTCTATTCTATTCTATTCTACTCTACGCTCATGAGACCCTACCTGGAGTACCAAGTCCAGTTCTGGGGCCCTCAGCAGAAGAAAGGTGTGGATCTTTTGGAGCAGGTCCAGAGGAGGGTCACAAAAACGATCAGAGAGATGAAGCACCTCTCCTATGGGGACAGACTGAGAGAACTGGGGTTATTCAGCCTGGAGAAGTGAATGGTCTAGGGAGACCTTATTGCAGTCTTTCAGCACTTAAAGAGGGGCTTATAAGAAAGATGGATAAATACTTTTTATCAGAGCCTGTAGTGACAGGAGAAGGAGCAACAGTTTTGAAATAAAAGAGGGTAGATTTAGATTGGGCATAAGGAATACATTTTTTATGTCGCACGTTGTGAGGCACTGGAACAGGCTGCCCAGAGAAGCTGTGGATGCCTGATCCTAGAAGTGTTCAAAGCCAGGTTGGGATGGGGCTCTAAGCAACCTAATCTAGTGAAATATGTCGATACCTATAGCAGGGGATCATAGCAGATGATCTTTGAATGTCCCTTCCAACACAAACCCCTCTATGACTCTATGATTCTAAATGCTTCACTTTTGCTATTCGTCTCCAGCAAGAACAATGTGATACATACTTGGGTCCAGTCAGGAACATTTCTTAAACTGGAGGAAGTTTACATCCTTATGATGAAGTTATCCATATTACTGGATCACGAATACACTTTGACCTAGGAACTGAGCCAAGAGGAGAAATCTCATCTATTTTTTTAAAATAATGAGATTATCTTTCTTACCCTCACACTAAAGTGTCTGTAGAAAGTCATCAATAACACTCTCAGAAGGTAATGTGTCTTATTGATCTCTTTTTTCATGTACCACTGAAGCAGAAACTCACCTGTGTTTCATTGTTGTTTGTTGCATCAAAGTACAACATTCTGATGGTATCAGTTATATGAAAATGCCACATAGTTCCACTTGCAAGGTACCCATTTACCAGGGTCATATAGATATAGTCTGAAGGAATTACAGTTATTTCTCTTTCATATAATGGACTACAGGTGGTAAAGGAAGAGTAAGCAAGGAATTTAGAAGGAAGTCTAACCAGCATATGCAAAAGTTTAGCCAGACTTTTCACTGTGAATTTTCCTAATAGGAAAAAACACCTCCTCCCCCTAAAACACCTAAGATTAGGCAACCTTGCTCAACATTGTGACCTATCTAACTTTAAAGAAATGACTTAAATGATAAACCATTTGAGTGTGCTAGAGCAGATTCTAAACCACTGACAGAGTCAAATTTATTTCAGACCAAGTGGAAGCACTGCAGCAATAGAAAGGGAGTGACTTAGGGTAAGAAGTTTTCAGAAATCTACCAAAGTTTGGATTTAGCTAACTGCTCCTAGAAGAGGTAGCTGACTTGAGTGAGAAAGGAATTAGTGCAATTGCAAATGCTTCTGAAAATCTGATCCTTAATTTATTTACTCTGTTAAAATAACACCAAAAGGAAAATTCAAGAAAAAAATAGAAACCCACCAAAACCAAATCTGGCTTTTTGACAGAATGTTTGTTGGCTGGGACTAGCAAATAAAATAAAATAAAATAATAATAAAAAAAAAGTTAATCTGAGAATATCAATCATCTAACTACATTTTAATTGTGGTAAATCATAGACTATATAATTAGTGGAAAAGCACATATTGTAATGGTACTATCACAATTACAGGGTGATATAATTGTATTTTATAAAAAATTATGTGTTATGAGAATGGTGGACAAAAATTATTCATACTTTTCCTGGTACTCCAATAAAATTTTTTCAGAAAAAAATCCATACACGTTCATGACTAAGCAGTAACATAATTCAGAGGTCTACTATAAATCACAAGATAGTCCTAAAAATACTTTAAGAATACTGAAGAATGTAGCCACTTATTTTTTGAAATCTTAATTATTTTTTAAATTACCTATTTCTTCAAAGCATTTTAGACACATTGCAGCTGAAGAACAATCTCTACAAATTAGTAGGGGTTTTCCTCAAAAGTCAGGAATGCAGTTTTTATTTCAATATCAGCAGCTGTTTAAAAATGTCAAGTAAACACTATAATATAGAAACCTGCAATCACATCAGCTTTGAAGCTATTTACAGTTCCCTTTTGATTACAAAGTTATAAGAATTCATATTTCTGTGGTTTAATGCTTTGAGTTCTTTGATTAACTTTTGCTGTATATTAATCATATTAAAAATAAGCATATCCTCAAAGTCTTTTAAAGAAAAAAGACCTGAAATGAAACATATGAAATGTCCTATTCGTGTACATAGAAGCAGTGTTCCTTGGCACAGTTCTAGCCTTTTTTTAACTTAATTGGTCTTACAAGTTACTTCAGTGCAGCCTGAATGCTCATGCAATACTGTTATCTTCTGAGTCAAATGTGTACTCATTTTCCTTTCTTTGTTGCCATTCCTCTTTTTTAAAGAGGAATACCTAGAAATTAAGTTTTAGCATACGAAGTTTAGAAAATAATATACCTACTTCTGTCAAACAATGGTCACGCATCTTGTAAACTTCTTTTTTTCCTCTTTATTGTATGTAAATGGAATACTGGAGTAAGAAACAGGAATTGTGTTTTGGGAACAGGCTGAATTGCTTCTTTTTGATGTACAAACAACATTAAAGGAGTTTTGGAAAGAACAGGCATGGTTTTTGAAGTGCACCTTTCCAATGTGACTTATTGACTTCTTAAATTTTAGACTGTTGTGGTGGATTCCCCTTTCGCTGAAACCTTCCATGAATGTCATTATGAATTTTTCTCAAATGCAACTTAAGGACCAGCAGACGGAATAATTTGGTGAAACATTATACTTTCTGTTTTATACATGGGATTTGATAATTCTACTGCAACTGCCTGTTGTGGATACATTAAGTTATTGTAATTTTCCTTCATGACGTTTATAAGTTCCATTTTCTTGAGCCTGCCTGACGACAGAATACTAAGTGGATTTCAAAGTGGGATTAATTTGTAGGTTTAGTACCCAAATCTGTAGCAGTCATCAATAATTCTTTCTCTACTGTGAGACACAAGGGTGAGGAACTTGTGACCCAGAGGTTGGATATAGATCATGACTGTACTTTCTCAGGCCCATTGCCATCTCTTTTTATGCACATTTATTGGCTATTACTAGAGCATGTGCTAGTGACTGTAAAATATATTTTAAAAGCTTATTTGGCCCTGAGCAGGGAGAGGGTTCCTCTCCTCCATCCTCTGGTAGTATCAAAACTAGTATCAAAGATTAAATGAGCAATTGAAAAAAAGAATTCCATTAGTGAAGGAGGATCAAATTAGAGTGAACTTCTCTCCTGAGTTCATTGCCCATTATAATGACCTTATTTGAAACAAAATGATTGAAAAGTGCCACTTTAAAATATGCCCCACATCTATTTCAGTGTCAAGTTGAAGCAGACGCTTTGTGGAATGATGGGATGGTTGGAGTGGATGTATTTGAGAGTCAGAGATATGCTTTTAAGATGAGCCTTGAGTGTTCTTCTGAACTGAAAGATTTAACTGGTAAGGCAGCGTCCACTCTATTGGAACACATTCTGGAAAATCTTACAACCTTTTTATTAGGAGAAGCAGCAATCTCTCAGAGGGACGATGTAGTCTGAGCCTCACCCAGACACTGTCTCTGAGGCAACAACCACTGCAAGGCAAATTCACAGAGATTTTCCTGTACCTACATCATTCTGTTTTATATGAACCTTTCTGTTTTGTTCTTAAAAGAAACCCAGTTGGCCAGCTGGGCTCCTTAGAAGAATTTTGGCAATAAATCACAACTAGTGTGTGAGTGCTTTTCTTCACTTCTAGAACTACTTCATGAGGCAAATATAACACAAGTAGGCTGGCTGAAGATAAAGTTTGCATTTTATTGCAAGAATTCTTTGAAACATCAATGAAATTATCTGTAAAAGACCACAGGCTGGCCTTCTTCCAGGCAGTATTTTGATCTAGTGTAAAGCAAGCTAAATTTAAGAAAAGAAAAAAGAAATTCAAACTTTTGTTATTTACCTGGGCATCTAAGCATGACTTGCCCCGGTTCCACCAGCCCTGTTAAAGCGTCACATCAGTCTTTCCTACTTGCTCTTGGTTACTGATTTGTATTTTGTCCTTCATGAAAATGTTAAGAGATACCCATTATACAGTAAAAGAAAAAGACATTAACCTCATAATTCCAAGAAAGACATGGACATTCCCCTCGATTTTTTTTTTACATAGACAAAACCAGAAGATAGTAGGGTGGGTTTTTTTTCTCATCCATTCCCTGGAGTGCCCACACATCCACTCTTGCGTAAGAAAATGTGTAGTGAAATAAATTAATACTGGATTTTTACCCAGCATATAAAATAGACAGGCCTTCACTTCCACATAAATATTCCATGAAAACATTGAAGAATGACCTGCATAATCCAAGCATAATCAGCTTGATTGGGTTAAATCAGCTCAGACCGTGTCTTATTTGCATGGGCTGAGAGCAGGCAGAGAGGTGGCTTAGCTGACATGAGCTACATATTGTCTCACCCCTCAGTTAGCAAAGTGTACATCGCTGTATTTTTATGCGATACTCTGTGGACTTTTCTGTAGACCTTTTCCCCTGCTAGATTTTTGAGTTGTATCAATCCTGTTTGGTTGAGTCTTTACCATTTTTTCTTCATTTGTCTGCATGCTGTTTTGCTAGCCAATGATCCAGAGAGAGAGAAGAAAGGCTTAAGCCATCTATAACTTTTGGGTTTGGAAAGATTGTAAAGATCAGTCAGATAATTGTTTGTCTGGAGTGAAATTTATTGACTTCAATTAAAAAAAAGATTAAAAACTATAAGAAGTACAGTGCCATTTTTAATTATATATCTCACTTGTGTGTATCTTTTCAGGAGTTTACAAATTTGAGATGGGATCTCTCTGCTGTGAGTCCCACTGTGTACATTAATTCAGAATAACAACCTTAGGTAGCCCCAGCCCTTGGGCATTTAGAACAATTAATAGACAGTTTGATATCTCTCTGCTTGAACATCCAGGTCCTAAAATTTAGCACATTTATTCCAGTAGGTCTACTAATTGATCCTATTCCATTTTCCTGCTCGGAAGAGCGGTCACATACTCTTTTTCTGCTTTATTTCTGTATATTCCTGATAATATGTCCCATCTCCTAAACAGACTCAGAGCTCTAACTTTAGGCCCAGTCACTCTGTGATAAGGCCAAATTAAGCAGTGTTGTCAGATTTGGGGGACTGCCATGCAGCGTTAAGATACAAGTAAGCTTTAAACCAGTGACAGCAGTAACAATCTGGCTGCAGCAGACAATTGCTCACAACAGGCAAGCTGATTCAGCAGAGAAGGCGCCTTTGCTGTACTGAGGACTAAGATTCGAAAAATGCAACCAGGCTCTCATTTGTTAGCTGCTCTGTGGTAACTGTACACAGATATCCCTTTGCAGCTGCAGAATAATTCAGTTCAGCTTGATTGGGTTAAATCAGCTCAGACCGTGTCTTATTTGCATGGGCTGAGAGCAGGCAGAGAGGTGGCTTAGCTGACATGAGCTACATATTGTCTCACCCCTCAGTTAGCAAAGTGTACATCGCTGTATTCTTATGTGATTTTCTGTGGACTTTTCTGTAGATCTTTTCCCCTACTAGGTTTTTGAGTTGTATAAGGATATCTTCTAAAATAACTGTCTTGATGTAGCACTGCACAAGATTGGAGTAATTAAAATGCAACTACCGGTTTTCTCACCTTGATGAACGCATTCAGTTTTGATTAACTAATCTGAAAAAATGTACTGGAAAAGTACAAAAGAGAAGATAAAAATATTGAAAGGAGAGGTACAGTGGAAGTGGAAATCCAAAAAGACTTTTTGTTGTTTTATTTTGGAAATTAAACTCACTAGTAAAAAAGACATTCAGATATGCTAAGTAGAATAAAGAAGATCAAGAGAAGGTCAAAACAGGAAATATATTTTATTTTCTCTGAATATAAAACCTAAAGAACTTTCAGTAAATTAAAATGCAAACTATACATCTGTATAGTTTCAGGTGGTACCTTTGTATTCCGTGGAACTCATTGCCACAGGAAGTTACTTATGTAAATAAGTATTTGCAGAAATGTGCACTGGATTTACAATAGCTTTGATTACAATCTTCATGCTTTAAATCAGAATGTGAGAACCACACCTCTGCAGAAAATGTTTTCCTGCTTTATGGTACTGTAAAACTAGTTATCTTTTGTTATGTGCATACCTTCCCCTCAAATATTTATTATTATTTTGAGATCACCAGATCACATGAACCACTGTTTTTTAAAGGTTATTGGTGGATTCTTTGTTTCTAAATTATTTAAATAACAAAGTCACAGACAGCTAATGTTTGATTGATTAAAAAATTTAATAAGCTTGTGTGCAAGATGGAACTCTAGATGGAGCAGTTCCCTTTGTTTGAACTCGCTTTGCTGGGTTGATAATGATTTCACTAAGTTAGTAACTATTAGACAAATGACTGGCAGAAATATGATAGCACAGTTCTGTTGCAACATTCAAACTTAGATTGGATTTCCTTAATAAGAAGCTTGTGTATTAATATAGAAGGAAAATCCGTAGTGAGTGTTCATCTTCCCAAATTTATTATTTGAAATAATGGCAAAAGATATTTTATGAAGTAACAAGATTGTATAGTGCAGCAAAAATTAATTCAAAGTTTCTCAACCTTCTTGAATATGTGATTCACTGCAATGTCAAAATAACATCTAGAAGAGAGAAATACGGAAACGGTCTAGCTAAGTACTGCAGTAATGGGAACTAAATTGTTCTGCTATGTACCAGTGGTATAGATGTTACGAGATTCATTTAAAGCACCTCGAAGCTCTGCTTGTTGCACTGTTTAGAGGCAAGCTGCACGTGGTCAACATTCAATCCTGTCTAACGGGAGAAAGGTAGAAGGTTGTCAGTGGCCAGGCTTTTCCTTCTGAGTTCTTGTCCACAATCAAGACCTCCAGGAAAATATAACCAGCTATCTCAGAGCATTCTGCTTGGGCTTCTGGAACCACCATGAAGAGCACATGCAGCCGTTTAGCACTGTGAATACTACCGGTGTTCCCTCACTTGTGCTCCTCTATAACTTTGTAGGATACCTCACTAGCATACTTCCAGAAAAGTGGTCCCATTAATTTAGTTTTCCTTCCTCTTCCCCCAATAATTACAGTAGTCCAATCACTGCAAAGTCAAAGATGCAACCTACAAAAAACACAAGAGGAATGACTTCCTTTGGTCTGATTGCTTCTGTTCTCCATGCAAAGAACTGAAACAGTAGGAACTTAAGCTCCTTTTCCTAATAAAACTCTCCTCCCAGAAAATCAGATTCAAAAGAAATGGCCTTTAACACCTGATCTCCCAAAAGCAGAGTGGTTGCTTGAGGTATGGCTGTGCACATTAGCTTAATTCTCCTTCCCTTTGAAATCAGACTTCAAGGAAAGCAAGCCTTGAACTCCTGTTTTTTTTAATGGTCATTCCTCATTTTGAAACTAGCCTCAAACTACACAAACAAAGTTACATCTAATGTGCACAAAGGCTAGATGATGGGAAGTTAAAAGTATTTATTCCATAGAATATACAATTCTTTGCACACATAGAGTAATAAACATTTCAAAAAGGAAGGTTTTTATGCCAATAGATAAACACTTTCAATTCAGAGAATGACAATGATAGTTCTTCTTCTTGCTTTTCATTTGCTTTTCAGACCTCAGCCCTTCACACAGTTGGCAGCAGGGGCCAAGATTCATTAATGGAGACCAAAAAAGATGGCAAAATTACAGGACTTTATTAATACATTTTTTTAATCTGTTTTAACAGTCCGTGACTTTCTTTGCTCTCCCTAGGTCTTCATCATATACTACTAATAAGGTATTGTAATGTTATAATAAACATGGAAGCAACTTGACTCACATGTTCTATCTGAATTGATTTCAATACTTCTTATCAAGAACTGTAAATGTGTATCTAATGTAGCATTGACTTTCTTCAATAATATTGGTTCCCAACTTCTCATGAAAAATTGAATGGAATCATAGAATCATTTAGGTTGGAAAAGACCCTTCGGATCATTGAGTCCAACCATCAACCCTACTCTACAAAGTTCTCCCCTACACCATATCCCCCAACACCACATCTAAATGACTCTTAAACACGTCCAGGGATGGCGACTCAACCACCTCCCTGGGCAAACTATTCCAATGCCCAACCACTCTTTCTCTGAAAAATTCTTTCCTAATGTTCATTCTAAACCTACCCTGTTGGAGCTTGAAGCCATTCCCTCTTGTTCTGTCATTAATTACCTCCGAGAAGAGACCAGCACCAACCTCTCTACAGTGTCCTTTCAAGTAGTTGTAGAGAATGATGAGGTCTCCCCTCAGCCTCCTCTTCCTCAGACTAAACAGTCTCGGCTCCTTCAACAGCTCTTCATAAGATTGATGCTCCAGGCCCTTCACCAGCTTCATTGTCCTCTGCACTCGCTCCAGCACCTCGATATCTCTCTTGTGTTGAGGTGTCCAGAACTGGACACAATACTCAAAGTGTGGCCTCATCAGTGCTGAGTACAGGGGGATAATCACCTCCCTACTTCTGCTGGTCACGGTATTTCTAATACAAGCCAGAATGCCGTTGGCTTTCTTGGCCACCTGGGCACACTGCCGGCTCATATTCAGCCGCTTATCAATTAGAATTCCCAGGTCTTTTTCTGCCAGGCAGCTCTCCAGCCACACTTCCCCAAGCCTGTAGCGGTGCATGGGGTTATTGTGGCCCAAGTGCAGAACCTGGCACTTGGCCTTGTTGAAGCTCATACCATTGATATTGGCCCGATGATCCAATCTATCTAAGTCTCTCTGTAGAGCTTCCCTATCCTCATGTGAATCAACACTCCTGCTTAACTTGGTGTCATATAATAACAAGTAATTATAATTGTCATATAGTCATAAGTAATTGCTTTACTTAATAACTCTTGTAACATAATTTCTAACATTTAATGTATTCCTTCTCATATGCATATTGCTTGCTGGTTTTCCCCCATATTTAACAGTTTCCCTCATTCCTCTGTCCTATTCCATCCTGTCAATCAAGTGACACATATTCTCCATATTCTGCCTTCTTTGGAATTTGTTTATACAAAAACTTATTTTAAAAAATTGAATGTTTAAAAGGAAAAATGAAAAATCCCTAATGTGTTAAATGAGGAGGTATTCTAGGGTGTGGATTAATGACCTATTAATATTCCTCTTTAATGGTTTAAGTCAATTGGTTTTCATTCCATCCTGCCTGACAGCACACTACAGGTATGCATTCATAGGCTATTAATAAATGTTCCTCCACAATTTTTCTGCTAAACTGCAAGCCTTCAGCAGAGTACATATTCAGGGAAAGAATAGGATTTGCTGGGCCTCTGGCTAAAAAACGCCACATTAAATTTGGATAGACAAGATGCTGAGCCACATTGCTAAATGTAGTGCTTTGACAGAAAACAATCTGTGGGATACTTCTGTTTGCCAACGGTTGGAAGTCTGAGTCAACAGAAATATTTTCTACCTCTCCTGATCTAGTTGAGTTGTGTCATTATAGATGGATAAATTATATGACCTGACTTTATGACTGCAGCACATCGGTCACTCCACATTCATATGTAAGATAAAATAAAGTGGGATGCACATTTTTTAATTGGGAATTTCTAAATTGATATTCATTCTGAAAAGGGAGCTGTGTTAACAAATGAATATGAGTGGTTGGCAGAAATCAAAACTATGCCTGGAAGAGCTTACTAATCACAAAGGAAAGCAATCACTTCATTTCTGTGGAGCAAGTTGCAGGTAGCAAGATAAACACCACACTACCAATTTAGATGTGATCAGAACAAGGCAAAAGATGGGAAAGATGTATGTGGTTTTATGAAAAGTTATGAAATATTGGAACATTAACTCTAGGGTAAATAAGTAGTGGATTTTTCTCAGCTAACTAACATCAGACCAATCACAATACAAAGAGTAAAATTATTAGTCAGTCCCTTTGGAAACAAATCACAGTTTTTTCCATTAACTTCAATGGTGGTGAGAGAGGTGTCTTTACTGAATTTAATCCTCCTGCACAGCTGTAGAGTCAAATCCACAGCTGAAAAAATCACTCTTAACTGTGCTAAATAAATTAAATCCAGCGAGGATCTGACCTGAGAGTGACTGAAAATGTTGCTTCTCAGACACAGATGTATCTTGCACAACTTATACAGACACAGCAGTTCATATTGAGGCAATAATTCTCCATTAATTATCAAATTAACTATGAGTTGAAGATCCAGAACTTCCAGGTTGTTAATTCTTTTAAAAGTCTCTTTGTTGTAAAGCAGTGTCTGTTGCCAGTACTCAAACAGATATTAATTTGTACACATGGAATAATATACCTTTTCTTAATTCTCTAAGTTTTCTAACTAAAAAATAAGAAAAAACAAAGAAAGAAAAAGAAAAACAAAGAACACCTCACAATAGGAGTAGGTTCAAAGAGCTGGGAAGAAAAACACATTTTCAGAACACCTCTAAATCAAGTTTAAGGATTGATTTTTAAGTTTTGAATACCATTGTTCTTTCACTGAAACAATATCTGGTTTTCTAGTGAAGATCTCAATTCCACATGAAGTCATTGAGATTTAAAATAATTTCATGAGGGAGAATCTGGTTTCCATCATTTTATTTCAGGGCTCACAGAATCCTCTAAACAACCACTTCATGGAACACATTATAGAACTCTTTAAAAACAAGACTTGCAGTGGTGTTTCTGAGAATCTTTATCTCTCACAGCACCAGAGTGTGTATGGGATTTCTCAGGGACACATGATGCAAAGAACAGCAGCATTGTTAATTTGAGTGTTATAAATAAGGACTCCTAAATTCAGGTAACCATCTAAAAGACCTCTCACTAAACTTTGTCAATAACTGTCTCACAAAACGCTTTCAAAGCACAGAACATACTCTAAAAACCCCTCTGTGGTCCCCTTGAGGACATATTACAGTAGAAACAGAGTCTAGATGTTTTTTCTAAGCAAGAGCAGGCATAGTTCAAAGCAAGAACATAAAATGCATTATAAACAAGCTTCAGTTTTCACGCCTTCCTAAGTTTGAATCTCTGATGAAAGTCTCCCTATACTTTCAAGATGTGGTACTTTAAAGGAAAGTGAAATGCTCTGGCTTCTGCGTTTTAATTTTTACAGCAATAAAGGAATCTCACTAAGATAGATTTTATATAAGATGAATGCACGAGCTATTCCCTCAAAGCTATTCCATCTAATTATGTGTCCCAAGGCCAGGACTGTATCTACATAACTTTGCACAAGAATCTTCATGTTTGTCAACATACCAGTAGATATCTGAAATCTCTCCTGAGACCTTTAAGCTCCACTCTTTGTGTTGAACAGATTCTGCCATTGTCCATCATAAGAAATCTGACTGATGGAAAGAACATAAGGCAGCAGTGGTCCTTACTTTACAGGGACTTCTGTGGAGAAAGGGCTCAGCTCTATGATTTCTGCTATCTTGAGCACTGATTGTTTCTAAGCACTTATCTGGTTTTGGTCATATAACCCTAGTGTCTGCACAAGGAGAAGAAGAAACAGTTGAGTGCTACTGACAGCTGAATAGTTAGTGTTTTCTCTGATAGATGTCATCAATGGTTGCTATCTGATTGCTGCAAGCAATGTTTTCCAAACAGCAGGCAAAATTCTCCCTCTCCACATTTCAATGGCAAAACTCATCTGACTTCACTGGGCTCAGGATTTCATTTAGTGCCTCTGTATTTTAAAACTCTGAATTTGCCAGAGGCATACAGGCCTTCAGAGATAACTAATTCTTAAAAGACAGAACGAGGGAGAAAAACCCATTGCTTTTCTAGCAGCTAAAAATCCTTCATTGCAATGAGTACAACAGCAAATAATCTTTCTCACTCTATCTTAAGGAGATTTATAGTGTATATGAAGTGTAATCGCTCCTTGGATCACAACAACCTGTTTGTTGCATTCAGGCAAGAGCCACTATTCCTATGTATGCAATCGGGTGATCTCTAATAACTGTTGTCCTGGAGTTTGATACTGCTGGTAGCTCCATTTCCCATCAGTGAAGCTTCACCTGATCAGGGAGATGGAGGTTTTATTTTGCTCTTAGTGAAAGTGCATTTACCTTTAATTAATATCTGCAATTTAACTACAAGAAAAAGATTAAAGTAACCAATAATGATTTAAGAATAAATGAACAAGTTAAAAAATTCACCACTAAGCCTAACAGCTCATTCTGTAGTTTCACTCCCACTGGCACTAACCTCAGATATTCACGACCCAAGGTAGTGACAGTCTCTGGGAAGTCCCATGGTAGTTGTTTAGACAGGTTATAGGTCCTGATTGTCTGGAGAAGGGAGTATGAACCTATATCCCAGCAAAATTTTTACTTTCAGATGATGCAGAAAGGATTGGCCAGTGGGGCTTTAGAGTCATTCTTTGATATGCGTTTTTGGTACGCAAATATGGTTCTTTCGAATGAAGATGGAATATATCCTCCTCATTCATCCTGAAATATGAACACAATATCTGAAAAAAGCAAGGGTAAAGGGACCTCATGGTTCTAAAGATTCAAATATCTTTGATAAGGATCAAAAGTATTGGAATCATATGAATTATATTACTTGTAACTCCAACAACCACTTCTGTCATGTATATATACACACACATTTGTGTCTCAGCAAAAAGTGTCTGTGTACAGCCCCATGACTTGTATGTACATAAAAAGTGTCTGACTGTATATCTGGAGTGACAGAACTTGAATAGACAAAGGGTTGTACAAATTAGCAGCATTACTTAAATGATGTGTATGTACATGCTGTGTGAAGGTGAAAGAAGTGAAGCAATCACATCCCTCTCCTTTCTAATCTGTGATTAAAACAAGTTGATCTTACAGCCCTCAAGTGCTTTTCATATTAATGACATAATGTCATTCATTACTTAGTTTTAAAATGTTCAATATACTTTATAACAGGCTGGAGTCTAAAATGAGGTCGGATTACTACATCTTTTATCTACCAGGTTCTGCCTGTAAGGCAGAAAAAAAAAATTAAAGTTTTTTTCATTACTGTATGTTGGCTGTATTTTACATCATGTTTTGAGCCCACAGCAAGGTAAATACAATCAACTTGACATTAAAACCATACTTTTTTCTACAATACTGTGTCTTTTAATAGCCCAGTTTTTTATTTGGCAAATAGTTTCATGCAAAGTGGAATGGAGAAAGTAGATGAACTTTGAACATGGTAGCATAGATTTTTGTGATTTTTAAAATAATTTTTATTCTCATGCAATAAATATGAATTTGATGCTTGAATTTGTGTTGACTTTAAATTTTTTCCAAATTACTCTTTACAGCCATACCTAAAAATTGATCAATTAAAAAAAAATAAATAACAGTACACATAAAAAAACCTAAAAATTTTCACATGAATTGGTCTGTTTCATTTCATGTTAAAATCTTACAGGTTTGGGTGGATACTCATAGACAGAGAAGAAAATAGGCTTCTTAACCCTAACTAACTTTATACCGTATGTTGAGATGTGAATCTTTGTTGTAGGAATTACAAGCATTCAACATTTCTTGGTTCATTATTTTCCTCTCAAGAATTTCTTTTTCTTCTAATTTTATTTTTACAAAGAAAACCAGAAATAAACAAATAGATTTTTTTATTTTTTTTTACTTGACATATTCTGATTCAACAAGTCAAAACAAAACAAAACAAGAAGGAAATCTTCATGACTAAAAGACAGGGAAAAAAAATCAAAACACTTCTTACATGGCTTTGGGTGAATACAACAGATGTTCATTCCTTCAACCACAATCCACAACATCAAGTAGTCCTTAAACACTCTGTGGGGAAGTGGTTTCCAAAATGCCTGGATTGTCATGATACTGTATTTGAATTCTAACTATTACTCATTTCAGTAGGCTCAGTTTCAGGAAATCTGAGAAGCTTTGAAACGTATGTGCCTACATTGCTGTCTTCCCCCCCAACCCACCCTGCTTCTTTCTTTCATTATCTTCTCCCCACAACCTTTTCTTCATTTCCCTTTACCTTCTTCAGCTTTCTCATGCTGGCATCCGTAATGAATAAGTTCACTGGTACAGCTAGGAATTTATTACTGTTGAATATTCCCTGCGGCAAAGTTCCATCAAAATTGCTTATCAGTGACAGATGCCCACTCAGACATGCAAAACTGCCTAACTCAGTCCTCCCTTTCCTATCCAGTTTTGTGATATGTGAATGAAAATGGAGGTGGGAGGACAACAGCCTTTGCCTCTAACATACAAACTTTTTAAAGTGTTCTAATTATTCTGATTCCCATGCAGGCTACTGAAAGTTTACCTACCCCATGTGCGCTGCTATCCACCAGCCAGTAAAAATAAGGCCAGCTTGAATAACCTCATTGTTTGAACTGCTTTCCAAAATTAATACTCTCAGAACATTCTTTCAAAAAAAAAGGAAGGAGATGGGAAATAACACTCTCAGCCTGTATGAATAGTTCCTGGTTCACTCATGTTCACACACACATGGTGCTATGCCAGCATTTTCTCTAATGATGGATTCAGTTCTCTGCCTCCTCTAGCTTTTTCTGAAGGACAGGAAATCTCTTCTGCTTTAATACCACTAAACCACATTATTTAAAATTTGGCCATTGCTTCCACAGACATGGTGGTTGAAGTGCTAGCGGATGAAAAGTTGGACATGAGCCACCAATGTGTGCTCACAAGCCTGAAAGCCAATTGCGCCCTGGGCTGCATCAAAAGAAGTGTGGCCAGCAAGTCGAGAGAAGTGATTCTGCCCCTCTACTCTGCTCTTGGTGAGACCCCACCTGGAGTACTGCATCCAGCTCTGGAGCAGCAGACAGGAAAGACATGGACTTGTTGGAACAGGTCCAGAGGAGAGCCACAAAGATGGTCAGAGAGATGGAGCACCTCTCCTACGGGGACAGAGTGAGAAAATTGGGGTTGTTCAGCCTGGAGAAGAGAAGGCTCAGGGGAGACCTTATTGCAGCCTTTCCGTACTTAAAGAAGGCCTAGAAGAAAGATGGGGACAGACTTTTCAGCAGGCCCTATTGCAATAGGACAAGGGGTAATGCATTTAAACAAAAAGAGGGTAAATTCAGACTAGATACAAGGAAGAAATTTTTCATTATGAGGGTTGAGAAACACTGGAACAGGTTGCCCACAGAAGGGGTGGATGCCCCATCCCTGGAAACAATCAACATCCAGTTGGACAGGGGTCTGAGCAACCTGAACTAGATGGCCTTTAAAGGTCCCTTCTAACCCAAAATTCTATGTGTTCATGGAAGGGCATAGCACATACCTTATGTGAGGCACGAGCTAGGCCTTGCTTAGAAAGGGAGATAGAGGTGTCAAAGCCTGGTTTATTGAAACTCACTGAAAGATGCTAAAACCTGCAAGTCTGTCAATCAAGCCCGTGCCACTACTTAGCAAGTTGAGCTGCTTTGTATTTGTTGGGATGAAGGGTAACAAAATAAGAAGTTTTGCCTGGCTTTTCTGTGCACAAACCACAGGAAATCTGGTCAATTTTGATCAATTTTTTTTCCAGATATGAAAAGCAACTGCTTACTGTCAGGCTGAAGTATCTTATTTTACATCATTACAGCAGAACAAAGAGGCTGTTTCCAGAGAAAACAAAGTGCCAGTATGTCTTTTACTCCCCTACAGTGACTACATCATAATAGAAAGAAGTATCCTATTGCACTGAAGTAGTGCCTGTCCCTTTAACAAAGGATTTCTGGGAAAGCAGAGGAGAAACTCAGTACACCCACTGCAAAAGAGTTCCTCTGCCTTCTTTTATTTTTTTTTAAATTTAACTCTTTGTTTGAAGTCAAACATGGGGTGTAAACTGAAACAAAAAAAGCTGTGTGTCCCCCACACATATCTTCAGGAAAGCTCTACGTTCTGCGCACTTACGATTCTGTTGGATGCAATATCCTATGTACCTGGGTTCAAACTGAAGTTTGTGCCTTTGTTCTCTTGCCAGTATTTTTATGCTATTACAGGAGATTATTGCATCCATTTTTGCCACTCTAGATCTCCAGCATGCTTTGTAAATTCAAGCTTGGCAAAAATGTATTTTAATACAAATACAGCAAAGGAGAGAAAGAGATTTTAAAGAGAATTGTTCTAGGCTTACAGTACTGACCTGAGGAGAAAAAAAAAAAAAAAAAAGAAATACATGAGCTCTTATACTGGTTACAGTAAAGACAGTCTAAAATACAGGACCAACTTTCTGCTGCTGAGCTACTGAGAACAGCTTTCCCTTTCCCGCTCCATTTCTCTCCTTCTTTCTCTCCTGCACCCCTATGCCATTAATTCAGCTCAAAGATATTTTGCACAGGTGTTTATGTAACTGTGATACACTGGGAAAATTCCAACTCAAATCGATTCAGCTCAAAGATCTCCTAACCACACTTCCATCAGCACAGTGGGGTGGTCTAGATCCATAGAAAATAGCCAGTTCAAGAAATTCTGCAGGCTTTCTCTAACCTCCAAAACCAGGCTCCTTAGCACTGGTATGTATCAATGAATCCATTGCTAGTCATGAATTTCCTGTAAGGAAAAATATTGCACTCCTGATGCAAGCAGGGTAAAAGTTTAAGTGACTGTCTTGCTTTTCTTTTGCCTGTGGTTTGCATGGAAAACACATCTCCAATTGTTTTACCATAAGCCAAGCTGGTTCACCTTGTTGCCACTAGGTAATTTAAAAGTGGCTGACGAGATATTTAAGTCCCAGCTATTCCAAAACATTACGCTGCAATGTTGCAAAAATTAATGTTAAGAAATAAAATTAGCTTAGTAAAGGCATTATAAAAGCTAAATGCTGAATCATTTTTTGATGCAAAATAAAAAAAATATTTGGGGAAATTGCTCTCTTGGCAAAGTTACATACATTCATTTGAAACAAAGGATCATTTAAAAGCAAAATAAAGGAATCTGCGGTGCACATAGTCATTGAGAGTCTTTGGCTGTAAATTCTCCTCCCTTTTCTCTGTGGAAGCACATGTCTTTGCCTGCTGTTCATCAGCCTTGATTTTGATGGGGTGATTTTTAGTCAGCTGTCTCTATCATTTTGGCACAGACAAAAATCCTTTAAAAAATGTTACACTTCATCAAAGTGTATCATGAGACTTCACGGTCATTATCTCAATGGCCACTCTGATGTGCTACAATTGGCAGGGCCACAGGCGGTGGGGGGTGTATTAGAAGAAAGCCAGTGTTTCATGTGGAAAGCTGGCAAGCCTCTCCAAGCTTCTGTCAACAACTCAGCGGTCTGATCCGATGCACTGAGTGCTGATTATGCTCTTGTTTCTGTAGGAAGTAAACAAGAAAATGAATTCCACAGCACAACACAGCCTCTTTGTATCTTCAAAATGGTGTGGCTGGAAGCCGGCCAGCCTCATCGAAAGTTTGGCCATTTGTGTCATCAGGGCCCTGGTACTGATGGAAGCTTTGATTACAGCTTGGATCCAGCACGGAGACCTTTCATGGACAACCACTCAGCAAATAAAGGCATTGATAGGTTGTTGGGTCAATTTAGCCATAAGGGTGCAGAGCAAGGTCCTTTTGAAAAGACTAATGGATTAGCTACACAACCAGTCCCACTGTAGGGCCTTATTTCTCAAGTAACTTCATGACTGCTTTCCAGCTTGGCAGGGACTCTCTTCCTCTAAAGCTAGCTCCAGCTCGTTCTTGTTATCAATAGTGCAGCTCAAAGGATTAGACACAAAGAGCTTTACAATTTAATGAAAACAGCTGTTGAAACAACAATTAAGGCAAACAATAGTTTGCATGAAAAACTATTAATTATGCAAAGTTATGCAGAAAGTAGAATACTCTTTTATTCATAACAGCCTAATGTGACTGACAGAAAGTTAGACACCTTCTCCACTGTTGATTTAAAGGTGTCAGCGAGTGGTGTCGCCTATAATAATATTCACTATTTTTTGTTTTGTTAACATTTGAGCAGCTAATGGTTTAAAGCCTGTGAATTCTCTGTGGCATGGCTGCAGCAGGAACAAGTAAAACAGTAATCTAATGAGCTAATATTTCATGTCGAGGCAGGGCTGAACTCTGAAGTTTACTGTGCTACTTTACTATGAAAAACGCTTTACGCAAGCAGTACGCCATATCACTATTTATATATATTCTCTGCTTTTGTACCCTGCCCCCTTTACACACTGTCTTCCATCATGTGCCTTTGTGGTGATGCCTTAAAAGCAAGCACTTGGACAAATCACTCACCACAGGTTGCTTCAACAGGATCCACTTGATCCCCCCTTCTTCTTTACTTAACTGTTAGCCCCCTACCTTCTTGTCTCCCTTCTCACCGACTCAGAAATTCATTGCTTCTCTATTTGCAGTCTCCATCCTTGACTAGCAGTGCTGAGAATTGACTTACAGTCTTTTGAATACAGTATGTTCCACGTCTTGCCTCCTTACAGCAACCTTGAGCCATTGTACCAAGAAGTCCCATTTAAAATGTTATTAACTTTGCAGATATAAACACTGTCTTATGCCTCCAACTACTATTTATTTCAGGCTGCCAGTTAATTGGCATGCTCTAACACCCTTATTTAAGCCAACTTGAAAATATTGCTTCAGAATGCCTTGGGAATTTAACTAATTTCATGCTAGAACTTAATAAGTAGGATCCTACACTCTTTCATATCTTCAATAATCCATTAGGTGACTGTAACTCCTTTCAGTGACTGGATGAAAGCTTTATTAGTCATAGGGTCTCTACTCTAAACATGTCACTGGAATTTAGTACAGTATCAGCACTAAAATACAATTGACTTTCTGACTAAATAGACTTCCAATGATGTCCCAGAATGTAGTTTTGTTTACCCACTTTAAAAGCTTTCTGCTGAACAGGATTATAATTTTATTCAAACACCCATTTTTATTTCCTTTAGCAATTTTAATTTAGCAACAACTATATAGTACTAAAATAAAACAAAACAAAACAAAACAAAATAGAATAAAATAAAGTAAAATAAAATAATTAATCCATATTGTATCAGCTTGTGAAACGATGCAAATGGAGTTGTGCCAAATTATGTTATTTAAGAATCTCACCCAATATTTAAACCAATGTCCTGTAAAGCTGCTTCCTTCTAAAGTCCACTGCATAAACTTGCTCCCCTCCCACACTTCATCTGTTAAATATCTTTCTTTTTCCCTTTTTTTCCACTCAGTTTCATAAAGGAAAGAGTCAAAATTTTATCCATGCTGGCTGATGCATAAAGAGTGGACCTTCTGTCACCACTGTGTCTCTAGCAGCCTGCAAGAGTTCATTAGCACACTCACTGGCAATAATCCAGTTAATGTATATTTGTTTAAAATCTCAAAAATAATTTTATTATGAGAAAATGCAAACTTGTTTTTGAATGGTAAGTTAGACAGAAAGCAAATATCCTATACAGCAAGTTGTAATTTATATTTTTCACTAGAGACTTCTAAACAGCATCTGAAATTTGAAAGCAATTATGCCAGTTATCCAGATGTGATTTTTCAATCATCGTGGGTTTTCTAATATTTTTTTTTTAATTTTTTAGCAGTTTTTATTCAGTGGTACTTCTCATAGCTGTCACACTGGCACAGCACTCCCATCTCTTCATTAGTCATTCAGCTCATGGAGCTTAATTGGACAAGGCTAGAGCGAATTTGACAAACATCACAGCAGCAGAAAAAGCAATCACTCTTTCAAGATGAAAATTTGTTTGATGTCTTACTGTGTAACTCATTTACTCTCCTTGGGCATCATGTGACCTGAATGTTAATCAGCCATTGATTGGCTTCTCTCCCTGGACAGTCACGTGGTGAGAATATTAATGGGCTGGGACCGGTAGCAGCACTGGTAGGCAACCTTTGGATTGGCTGCCAGGTTAAGATAGGGAGATAAGTGGGTGCTTGATGAGCACTTGACAGAACTTCACAGAAAATTAAGGCCCTAAAATAGCATGAGAAAGTCTTGTCAAATCAAGCATGATTATCATTGAATGCTTAAGGAATTCATCATCTGCATGAAATTGATACACTTCAGAACCAGCAGGCCCTGCAGTCAGCGGGGACTCATCAGACTTTTATTTATATGTGTTCACCAAATCACATTAATTCTGAGAGCTAAAACATGCTAAGGATGAAGGTTATTTTCTGTTCAATCTAATTTATCTATGACAATAATCATCACTAATAATATGTCAAATTAGATTGCAGTCATTTTACGCATGCATGCTGATTTGGAAAATAGTGTTAAACCATCCCATAGTAATTAACAATTGGTAAAGGTGTGCAGGGTCTGAAGTCACAAGCCTATCTAGATGGAAAATTACATTTTATAGAAAGGAGTTAAAGATATGTATCCTTACCTAATTCTGAATATAAATTATAACTTGTAAAAAGCAGATGCAATTTTTAAATGATGCTATTAAGGCTAATAATCATTGAGGGATGTGTGTCCCTCTCTCCAAAGTATTTTGGGCCAAATTCTGCTCCTCTCAAAATGGAAAGGAGTTATACCATGGCTTCACAAGAACGAACAATTGATTCTTTGTTCTCATATTTTCCTTTTTTTTCCTTCTTCTGTGGGTTAACTTTTAATCATTTACCGAGAGCTTCTAGCTTTTAGAACAGATTTAGCAAGGTTCTGTAAGTACTTATACACAAGTCTATTCACTGTACAAGCATTAACAGCAGCAGCGGTACTGTAATTACATGTATTATAACAATGCACATTCTGTAACATCTGCCAGTGTTATTAATTTAATACATTCAGATCTTGATGCGATGTTGGTGGGTGGGTTTTTTGTTGTTGTACTTTTTGGGTTTTGCTCTCATTTTTTTCTTTTAGATGAAAAAAAGATCAGAAATTGTGCAGATTAACCCACCCAGAATCCTCTATTCTTAGGGAATCATTAAAGCAAAAACTGCTTCTGCTGAAACACTCTTAATAGGAGTTCTTTTTTTCACAGTAGGTATTTCATGGTACTGATTGCTTTAATAATACTTTTACAGTCTCTTGACTTATAAAGTATTACTGTATTGCAAAATACTTGGTTTTAAACTGTCTGCTTGGTAATGAAGTTTTAAGGGACCATTTATATCCTTTTTGGCTGGTTTGGTTACAAGAATTTGCACACACACATACACACACAAAATCATGCTTTGGCTTACAGAATTACATTTTGAAAATAAGAGGAAAATAATCTGTTGTTTCTTATTTTCCCTTCTCTAATCTCCCATGATCCTGGTACTGCTTCTCTCTCTCTTTGGAGGCCTTCTTTATTGATTAAATGAATCTGCTCGAAAGGCTGGTTCCCAGGCTCTTTGATCTAATCCGATCTGATCTTATCCGATCGCTTCAGCAGGACATTGGGGAATTAACAATAAGCAGCTTTACCACAAGTGTTTAATAACTCAACACAATCTCCTTATGGCTCCGAGCTGCTCATGTTCTCATCCAGTCAACAGCTCACGGTGTAACAGATTGGACATCCCTCTGAACCTGAGGAATTTTCATGCACTGTGAAACTAATCGCTTCAAGTTCCTTCATAAATCACACAAAGCAGATTTCAGCATCTTAACAAATTGAAAAAAAAAAAAAAAAGAAAAAAAAAAAAGGAATGGGGGGAGGAATTCATTCACTGAGCTAAAGACTGGGAAGGGGCACGAGGAGGGGAGGAGGTATAATCTAAATTCTGTCATCTTATTTAATGTGTTTCTCATCTGCTTAACTTTCATAAGCATAAAATAATTCAGGCAGACTAAAGCTTTACAACCCTTCAAGCTCACACTGACCTTATTTTTTTTTCCCCTGTATGATAGAAAACATGTGGTTTCTACAGCAGTTGTGTTATTTTTGTTCCTGTAACAACCCTTGAGTTTGCTGCTGGCATGCAATTAGGCACGTAACATGTGACATGGAGTGGCAAAGTATTTTAACTTCCCACTGCATGTACCTACTAACAATGCATGGAGGATCAGAAGGGATGCCTTGATGCTGACAGGAGAATCAAAGTTACTTCCTTGGAATTTGAGAGCAGTAGCATCTTTAGAACTGATCCAGTGTGAGATTTGTTAAATCCTTAGACCTTTCCATGTCACAGCCCTCCAGAAAAATTTAGTTTTATTTCCACTCTCCAAGCATCAGAAGAAAAATCAAACACCAAACAGACATCTGAGCCTGTGTAGGAGGTAAGGAAAGAAAAGGGGTGATTCAACAGAGAACACCACCCTTGAGAAAAGGCTCACTAAGAGTTAGAGGTGGGAGACAGGCTTTTTAGACCCATGAAGAAGGCATTACAAAACCTGGCAGTTTTGCTGCATAGCCAGCTCATGTGTCCAGCGCCTTTGAGATTCAACTGAACAAGTTGAAAATGCATTGAACATCTCAAGATTAAATTCACTAAGTACTTTGCAAAGAGTCCTACAGTGTCAAGAAAGAGCATTAACAATTTAAATGTACATATCCACTGTACACATATCTACCAAGTTATGAAGCCTGGATTTGCAACACAGGTTCTACATAATACTAATTCTAAGTCTACCTATTAATTTAGCACTTGTTTTGGACTGCCATTATCTGCTGCCAGAAAGTTCCTTGCTGGATTCCTTACACTCAGAGGTTATTCTACAGTGTGACTTGTAAGTGAAAATGGATGCCTAGCCAAGGTACTGTAAAAGTGCCTCATCTTGCTCAGATTGTAGATCAATGGGAACTTCTAAAATTATTGACCCTGTAGTTCATTTTCAAATACATTTTTGAAAATAAATTTTTAAATTCAAATGCTGTTATGAAATTCAAATACAATTCAATGATTCTCCTATTACTCCCTTATAAAGACTACTGAAAGTATGTTCATAAAGGATTTAAGGTCAATAGCAAATTCTTCTGATCTCTGGTTCAATCAAGAGGCATTAAGAAAGTCTTGAAGGTTAGCCTGAAAGCTACATATGTATTGTTCAGGTCATCTGAATCTTTAATATGGTGGCAAGAAATGGTCACATCTCCTACAAACGGAGTTTTCTTCCATACATAGGTTTGCTTTACAGTTTTTAACTGCTTTTTCACAGTAGCAATCATAAGCCACCAGAGACTTCTTTATTCTGTATTTACTTGACTTTGATATTTACCAGTGATGATGGCAAAGCCATGGAAAATTTGCTGAGAGTTATGATGTAGTGATCATTTGAAAACCAACCACAGAAACTCAAAAAATATTGTGTGCTCATCATGGATGATGACTAGAAACCAGCCCAGGGAAGAAACAAAACACAACATACCTTCTTAAATTGATTTAGATGAAGATATTTTCCTAGCAATGAAGCAACATTAATATAATTTATATATTATGCAGATGCTCCAACAAGGGGAATTAATTCTGTTGTTGTGCTGGAAGTTCACTGGGACTAAATGTTGATTTATAGTACTTAGACTTAAACATTTTCCAGAAATGTTGTTCCAGTCGGTGGCTGCACTTTTCAAAAGCCACCAAATTAACAGGATTGACTTGTGTAAGTGGACGTATGAAAAACTCTTTTCACTATCCCTCCTCATCCAAATAACCACAAAAAAGCCACTAAACTTGGAAAATAATTCTGGAAAGTATTGTTATATGACTGACAGTTTGGGGCTTCTTCCATGACACCAGCTGAGAATTTTCCAACAAAACAGTTTTTTTCAGAGCACACTTATTTGTTGTGTCACAGGAAGGTACAAGAGTTCATTTTTGTGAACTTTTGATGAAATACAGTTAACATATCTTTTGAAAGGTATTTCTTCTCCTGCCATTTCTCCTTTAAAGCCTAAAACTCAATGAGTTTCAGTAGCATACCTGTTGTACAATTTGCCCCTAAGGCTCTAGACTGTGGCTCTAGACAGCTTGATTTGTGAGCCTCACAGTATTGCGAAACAGGAGTCTGGAAGCCTGAGAAAACCCAGCAGCTCAGCAGGAAGTTTGGAGACAAGAATGAGGACTTGAACTGATGTTCACACGACTTTCATGCTTCCTCGCAGAGCTGAACACCAGAACTCTTCTTCTTTCACGTTTTCTACACAGAATGTTTTGATTAATTCAGAAGTAGAATAATTATCATGGGTGATTTTCCCATCCATGTTTTGGGGTTTTTTTCTAAACATCTATTTTATATTCCAAAAATTGAACTCCAGGTTGTTGTTGTTTTGGAGTTTAGTTTTTGTTTTCCAAATTTTCCTGCAAAATGGAAATGCTGATTTTTGACACTATGCTTGTAGCTGTTGGATCCAATGTGACTGCACAGTTATGTCATTTTGACATCTTTCAGAATCATAGCACTCAGATCTTGCTTAATATTTCAATGCAGGACTGTAATGGGAATAGATGCTTGCCTATGGCTGTTTTCTTTCTTGGCTTACTAAATGGTATGAAGGAAAATCCAGTATTTTGCCTTAGTGTGAGGGCCAAATGTTACTTGGAGTCTTACACTTCAAAAATACAGCAAGGCTAAAGACGTAAGTCTCTGGAGAAATCTGTCCTATGAAGAAAACCGCACCAGTGTTCTGAGCTGCACAGGCTGACAAAGTTAACAAACATACTGTACACACAAAGCTGGTTTGTCAGAGGATGTGGAGACAAGCTAAAGGTTTAGACCTTTATATTCATCATGCTCATTGCTCATTCTCACTTTATCTAAACGACATATGCCAGGACAAAGCCCATGAATGACAGCCAATACCTCTGGAATGAAGCAACTTTAAAACCTACTAGTCGGTGTAGAAATGCTTTTTGTATGTAAGAATATGAAAGGAAACTAAAGGTCTTCACAATTTTCACAATTTTATATGCCTGCTTCCAAGACCAAGTGCTTTGATTGCACTGACACAACATGTTTATATGGGTATAGTAAAAATAAATGGAACCCTAGCAAAATGAAATTTTGTATATAAGATGAAGGGTAAGAGCAAACCACAAATGGCAGATATCAGTCATGGCTGTTTAATGCTCATCTGAAAGTAATTCAGGTATCTAAGGATGAGAAAGGTATAGGAACTAAATGCAGAAGTGTTAGGTCATTTATCCAGTTATACTGACTTTATTGAGAAGCTACATTTCTGCCCTTCACCTATGGCTGTTCACCAGTGTATTGCAATGGGTAGGGCAAATCATATTTCAGAGAAGTCTAATAATGAAGGAGGTAATGGATGTGCTTTCTTAGTCGTGCACTGATTAAGTGTGCCTGCAAAGTATGAAGTAGTAATATGCAGAGATATTATAGCTGAAATGAAATTAAAGCAGTGCATCCATTTCCTTGCAGCAAAGCCTGTACAAGATGCTTGCAAGTATCCTGCAAGGTACCACATTGTGCCATGTATGGCACAGGTTCTATTTGCATGCCTTACTATTTAAGGATTGCAAGATACCAGAGACTTTTTGCCTAAAAGTATAAAACAGTACTTACATTTCTGTTTTTCTCTATACTTTACTTGCTCACATTCCAATCACTGAATTTTGGAGATTTCCTACGAACTATACCAACTATTGTGTCTGAACTGCCTACATATCAGAGTTTTAATGTATAAATTACAAGGCAGAGCATCTGATTCTTTCTCTTTCCTATAAGCCTCCACATGAAAGTAATATGCTATAAAATCCAACAATGATTTTATATTCTGTAGTAGTAAAAATACAATTTTTTGACATATAGTATCCTGAAAGCTTTGGAAAACAGGATCCCTCTTAAAAACAGAACACTAGGCTTTCTCAACTGTGTAGCTTTAAAAATACAGCACCAGCATTGTAAGAAACGTCCTCCTTTCAATGTCACCAAATAGGGAGTTTTGAAGAGCACACATTGTAACTGTACAATAAGTAATTAAAACCTAAATTCAAAGTAAACACCTCTGTTTATATCAGAAATGGTAATGAATTGTACTCAGGACTTAGACCTGAGCAATTGAGGGAACTGTGAACCACACTACTGCTTTTCAAGTATTTTTCTCCAGGTCAGCTTTCAACATCCAAAGTAATATATAAAGTTAGGTTAGGCTAGATTAGGTTAGATTATATTTTCTTCTTTATTACCTATATTTCTGTTACTGAGGTCAATGAGCTCCAGTGTTTTGAAATGAGCCGCGTTACCTGATCAAAAGTCCCCAGTTCTTTAGTCTTTGCAAGGACATGAATTATGATGCTTGGGTGCTAGTCTAATGCTTGTGAGTCCTGGTTTGAGGTAAAAACAGTTATCTAAGCAAGTTCCTTGGGACCTGTAGGCCAAATTTTTTGAAAGGCGTCTAGATGCCTAAAAATATGATTAAAATAAAATAAATCTGTAGGGATTCTGCAGTCTTTGAAAATAAAACTAGTGATGGGATTACTCTGTCCAAATCCACATGTCTACGTGTAAACTAGTTTTCTGGGCTTTCCTTATAGTCAGCATAGAAAGGCAAGTCTAGGTTGCCATTCCTCTCACTCTAAGGCAATTTTTGTTTTGCAATAACTTAGATGGATCATTTTCTAGAAGTGCCCATTTTGCTCCATTGACCCTAAGAGGCTCTTAGCTAAGACACATCTTAGCTAAGATGTTCACACTGTAATGCATCTTGGTGAACTGCATCTCCCTCTTGGTGTTTGCTTGCATCTCTCAATGTAAAAGAAAACCTACAAATCAGGCTACTGCATTTACAGATTCTTAAATTCTAACTCTTTATCTACCTAGCAAAAAGTTTTGCTACTCTCCAGCTTCCCAGTTAGATTACAGTACAGTGTTATTCAAGGTTTAAAAATTACTACAGCAACATGTAAACACATTCTTGATACCAAATATTGTGAAAAAAGCATTCTTTCCTAGCAGGCTGCTGCCATTCATATGTAAAAGGGCATACTGTGTTATTGAAAAAAAAAATAATAATTCCCAAATGAAAGCCACAAATTGGTAAAGAAGTCTATAAAATAAAAGTGCACCATGTTTTGTCTGTTTTTGAAAGATGGCCAGACTAAACCATTAAAAGGGGATCTTGTTGCACAAAGTCTGCAGTATTAAACCACAAAGCCACTACACCAAGAATGTTGTGCCAAACAAAACATATCAAAACTAGTTATGCTCAATAAAATCTCTAAATCAAATGAATATTCTTCATGCTTAGAACACTTCCTGATGTCAGGGAAAATACATATGAGTTCATTTAGATATGGTGAAGTCTTTTGGTGTCAATCCATCCATTAAATATGAAAAGAATGAAAAAAAAAAAAAAAAAAAAAAGATCCAAATTCAAGATAGAAGAAAAGGAAGGCCAAATAATTCTGTATCCAGATTAGTAGATTTTTAGTGGGTAAATGCACATCAGCCAATGTATGCATGGGATTAAGCGTTACTGTAGCGGTCCCAGAATCACCCTCCTTTTGGATGAAACTTGGAGGCAGCGATGTAGGAATTATGAGCAGTACAACTGAATAGTTTGTATGAAAAAATACATATATATAAAAGGTTTGGGGAGAATACATATAGGCTCAAGCTTGAGAAAGGAGTCAGGTAATCTTCATGTGCCACAACCTATAACAGAAGTACATTATATTTTTTCAAAAGAAAAGCATTTGCTATTTCTCCAATACAAACACATGCAACTGAATGCAAGAAAACTATTTTATAGGTATAACACTGTGGTGGGTTGACCCTGGCCAGCAGCCAAGCATCCACACTGCTGCTTGCTCACTACCCCCTACTATCCCCAGCAGGACTGGGGAGACAACAGGAAGAGCAAAATTAAGAAAGCTCATGGGTTGAGAAAAAGGAGAGTTTAGTAAATGAAGGAAAGATAAGAAACAAGTGGTCCAAGGGTAACTAATCACCACTTCCCACAAGCAGACTGACACTCAGCCAGTTTCTGAACAACCACCACCCTAAAAGATATAAAACCCCCAAACAATGCTTTCCTCTGCTACACCAGCTTTATTGCTGAGCATGAGGTTACATGGTATGAAATATGCCTTTGGCCAATTTGGGTCAGCCGTCCTGGCTGTGTCCTACTCACTGTGAGGTTGGACAGAGCAGAAAAAGGACAAAGTCTGTGCAAAGACTGTTTAATAATGGACAAAACATTTGTGTATTATCAACACTGTTTTAGTCAAAAATCCAAAACACAGCACCATACTGTCTGCTAACAGTTAACTACATCCCAACTAGACCTAGTACAAACATTGAAACAGTTAAATACCATAACATATAATACATTCAGGTAATTTCTTTCTATAATAAGTGTATCCAATTGCATTGCTTATATCAGCAATCATTACTATGTGTCATATGGTACACTTCACTCAGAAGGATTCTGATTTTCTTCAGTGCATTCCAGTTTCTCCACAACTTCAATCCTAGAAAAAACTTATTAAAAATACTGCTCTGCTATACACAAGTCTTTTTCAGTTTAGCTGAAGGATTTCTGTCAATTACCTAAACTGTAATGAATAAAAGAATATATTACATTAAGTTCTGTATCTGACTTTCCTTGGTATGCTCAGAAACACATGAAGACATTAAGATTGTCCTCATTTAGAGAGGAAACAGACCTCATTATTCACCTCTTTGTAAAATTCCTGTTCCTGGCAGTCAGATAGCTGACCTTCCTATCTAACAAGGTGTTAAAATGGTTAACAGATTTGTTGAAAGTGACTGGTAACAGAGAGCTTACGGTTAACATAATCCTCTACACAAAACTATTTGATGTTCTAGCCACATTAATCAAGGCTGTCTTGTGAAATCAGGTTCTTGATTATCTTTTATGCATCATCACAGGTCCAATAACAAACTGAATTTTATTGGACAATTCATGTCTCCTCCCTTCCAACCTAACACACATGCCATCTTTTTCTGTATTGACTTGACTATTTAGAAATCATAGACTGTGTGGCCACTTACATTGTCATTTTGGGAAAGAAATAATTGAAGACTGACTGTATTTTTAAATCATTGTGCTTAATTCTGTAACCTGCCCTTTTAAACTTCTAATAGGAGTATTCCTACTGAACTCAGTAAACTTTCATAGGCAAGAATTTGGAAGACCAGGCTTTACTAGGTGAATAGAGTTTACGTGCACAGTACAAAGATTCTATTAGTAATAATTGAAAGAGCTAGTGGCCAAAACACATTAATTTTTACAAGCATCTATAAAAATAAAGACTACTACCCTATTTACTGCTGAGAAGCAGGGAGATCAAGCTGGTTTACTCAAGTTTAATGGTATGGTGATTAACCTTTTACCATCCTCAGCCAGACTATTATGAAAATAGGTTGGTATAGCATTCTTGTGTATGAAAACCTGAAGGAATGTAATAGTTAATCTGAGGAACATTTTTCATCTCTTTCTCAAGAAAAGTGATGGAAAGGCTTGTGGAGAATAGTATAATTTCTGCATGGTGCTGGGAAAAAAATTTCCACAAGAATTTTAAAGTTTTGACATTTTTTGCCTTCATCTTGGAATGCAAAATAGAAATTATGTAAACGTTTATGAACTAAAAATCTGAAGAAAAAAGATTTAGATCTGATTGGTTAAAACTTTCAAATTAGACTCTGTTTCTCTGGTTATTCATCCACCTGTTTATGCATATTGTAATTACACATATTTACAATGGTTTCTCATTGAATAGTCATTTTGACCTGAAAATCAGAATATTTTCTGAGGAAATCTGCAGGCAAGTTTCTATGAGAAATCTTCAGATTAAAAATGAAAATGTTACAGTGAGGAGGAAAGATTATCTGTTTTATTGCAAATCCAATTTTGTCCATCAGAGACTTGAAATGGACATTTCATCAATGGCCTGATAAAGGCTGCTGCATTTCACCTGCACCTGCTTGCAACAATTGACCATAGATTATAAAAGTTCTTCAGAGTTTACTAAAATTCATAGAGTTATAAGCATATCTTATTATATTGCAAACTTCATAAACAAAACTGCTCTCTTGTAAGCACAGTTTCTGGGATTCATGAACTTAGTCACACACATAGTTTGCACAAGACACACAGGACCTTCACATAAACTAATGCAGCGTCTTTTAAAAACACATTAAAATAATGAAATTTAATTTGAAAATAATCTCTGTAAGAATACGATACACAGTTAAATAATGAAGTACCTCAGATAGCTCTTCAAGGAAGAATAATTAGAAAAACCGATGGGCATAACTGGCTTGAATAACTCTGTTTCCAAAACATTATAAGCTACAAACTTCTGTCACTACTCATGAACTCTATAAACAATAGTCTATTTTAGATAGAGTTCATGTCAAATGCTGGTTTGCTTTACTCCATGGAAAATAATAGCTGAGGTTAAGGTTTATTTTGCAGTTACTTACCATTTTGAGGAAAAAGAAAACAATTCAGAAAGCAACAAGAATTAATGATTTCCTTATGGCCCCCAATGTATATTCTGGCATCTTAAGCTTTTCCTTGCCTTGCTCGCAATCTACAAGAGGGAAAAAAAATTAGTCTGGAAAAGTTATTTCATTTTATCTGCCGATTCTCAAAAATGAGAAGTAAAGCAATATTGGTAATAAATTATTTTTTCCTGAGGTATACACATGCAATTAGTGACTCTCATGTAGTCCTAGACAACTAGGAAACTAGAAGAAACACATCTGTCACCTCCCTTTTGTATGTGGATGGGAAATAATTCAAACAACTTCCAGTAGGAAGAATTGTTTGCACATTTTCCTGCAAAGTTCCATCACTCTGTATGAGTTGGTATTGCAATCTAATTCATCACCTGGTCATAACTTCACCATCTCTTGGCACTCTAATCTAAACTTTAAATGACTGTGATACTTCTTTTGATTTCTGAGTGAAGGCAATTGTGTGTAAATCAGTCCTCTAAGTAATCCATAGATATTGCAGTGTTTTAAAATCCAGTTCTTGTCCCGTTATTCCAATGCAATAACTTCCCTGCTGTTACTTTAAACATTGTAAAAAATTGCAGTTCTTTTATAGTAATTGGAAACTTATGCAATTTTGTGGCTTAATATTGCATATATAAATATAGGTTAATTGAAATTGCCAACTAATAAATGTTTCTAATATAATATTCATAAACTCAGGATACTTCATACAAATATTTGGTTCCATATGAGACATCTGAATTAAATTTTGCTTTGCATTAAATAAAAAATAAAGATGCTTTCATTTCATTGCATTAGGTTTAAAATGTTGTACTACACATTGGAAAAGTGAATGAATTTGCACAGCAAGATTAAGGCAACTATGAATATCAGAATATGCACAATCGTATTGCTCTTCTTCAGTCTTATTAACAATTTATGCTATTAAAAAATTATCTCTGGATAAGAAACTGCAATGGTTGGTAGTTAAAGGCAAAACACAATCAAGTTTTCCTGTCGACTTTCCTAAAAATGTCACTATTTCAGTGTGTATCTCTCGCTTTGAAAGTTATGCCTCAGCCTGCTCGTTCTATATTCTGCTTACAGCTTCTGAAAGGCAGCGGGTGTGACATGGGACTAATAAATTTGTTAGTCAAAATAGGAATTTTTAAAAAAATAAGAATATAACCTCATGAAAATCTAAGCTCATTTCACTCTTTTTTAATACGGCATGCTTTGTAAGAAACACTGTTGCACAGCAACCATCAGGCAGCATTACCACTAAGCTAAAAAAAGTCACTAGCACTCTAAACACTACATGCTCCGTAACGCTTCAGGCAGCCTTTTCACCATTGCCCACAGTCGGTGTCGGAGGTAACTGCCTGTGTCCTTCTCTGCACTGACAGCCCCAGGTGACAGAGCTCAGGCAGACTTTCCCCAAAAGTACTAGCTGAAATATCCGAACTAGTAAAACAATGACCACACTGCTGAAATGGTGAATATGGGATGGGGTGGGAAGAAAAAAAGGAAAAGAAAAAAAAGAGGAGTATAAAGTGTAGAAATATTTTTGTCAATAGGGTGCTAACTCGAAAGTAGAACGTCAGCTGTGATGCAGCTTTATGTATTGTTCCCCTACTGTTTCTCACAGCACAGTAGCTAGCTAATGTATAAAAGGGTGATGGGGTTTGTCCAGTATTAATGTAATTATAAAAAAAAACAGAAAATGATCTGCTACTGATCTTGAAAGCACACAGACATCTGTGAACCAAGAGCTCTTGGTTTTATTAAAACTATCGATGTCCTGTGAATTGCTTGCAGTATTTGGTGGGTAGGTACTTTGGGGGAACCAGCCTTTTGTGTCTGCACTGGAGTTTGCAATGTGGGGTTGTGCATTTACAATGGCACAATATTTCTTCTGGCCATACATCTAGCAGCGTTTCCTGTCCATAGCATTCCACAAAGTTGTGAAGAAGTTACATGAGATTTCTCTTTTCACCAAGACACTTTCTACACCTGAAGTCTCTGAATTAGAAGAGTTGCTGGTTCTCAGGCCACAGAGAAAATTATCCTTATGTCTGTATAGACGTGAGGGTTGTGTCTGTGTACACAGACCTTTTTCACGTCCATCTCCCCAAACAGCCTGACCTTTTTCTTAATGCACGTGGCTTTGAGATGTCAGCAAGCTGCCAAAAGCCGAAGACTTGGCGAAGGCAACTTTGGATAGCAAATTGGTCAGCATGTGTTTCCAATATGTATGCTATTGGCTTAATTAGGTTTAATTAACGAGTGTTTATGTCTGTTGTAGGGGACAATGGCTATCTAGTGAAGGCTTATTTATTGGCAACATATGGCATTCTGGTGAATGATTGCTAGAATAACTGTAATGAGGCATTTAAGAGAACTTGTTCAGTTCAGACTCTTGGAATACTAAAAATGTTTTTCAGATATCTGTGTAGTCCACGAGGTGCCTCTTAAATCCATTCTTTGAAAATGGACTTGGTGCTCCTTGCAGCAATTTATGACCTAAGGGGATGGGAAGTGGGAAGAAAGTGTCATAGTATTAAATGAATTAAACAAAAATTTGCATATGACACAAGAGAGATGCCAGAAAGCATAACTAATAGCATTATTTAAAAAAAAAATTGCTAAAATTCCTTCTCTATATCCTAACACTGTTAGGTATGACCTAGACCTTACCGTGATAATCAAAGAAGCAGGATCTCTATTTCAAATGACCCTGAAATTTAGCATTAAGTAACTTGTAAAGTAAGTCACAGTTAGAAATGTATACTGCTCACGGTCTCTATACAACCACAGGTACTAACTCTAGTTAAAAGGATCTGCCTCTAAAATTTATCTAAGAAAAAAATAGGCACATCGAACATAACAACAGACACTGGTCTGAGCAAATACAGATTTAGTAATATGCTTTTTAATGGGATTGTCCAGTAAAAGCACCAAATTCAGAACAATAGTTTGCCATTAAAGTTAATCTTCTGATCCAGGGTCAATGCTGACAGCATTTTTTTCTGGATTTTAGCTAGGAGCTTGTTGGCAGCTTAGCTGCCTCAGAAGAAAAATCTTTATTATTTCATGAAATTATCTTGAATTTTGCCTGAGACAATGGGGGTGTTAGCCTTCATCAAAGCTCTTTTTTTTTTTTTATTTTTTTATTACATCTTTGAATTCTTGCTCTGAGGCCCGTGCTTGCAAACCAGCAATGGGAAAAATGTCACACCAGTTCTGGCACCCCCGTGGCATAAAATGGCATGCAAACTAAATTTACAGGCTTCTGACAAGGTTGCCTTATAAATGGTAATTTCTAGGAGCAGTTCTTCATTCTGGCTTAGTCTTCTCACTGTCAGCCACATCCTTGATAATACTGACAATAATCTACACCATGCCCTTCCCCACCCCTCACAGAGAGAGAGATAAGTCTCTTGTCTGTAGGCAGCTGCCACAGCTCCTCTCTCCATGAGCTGGCATGTGGTCTGTCACTGTGGCTTTCAGGTGCAGGCAGATTTTTGCATGCAGTCCACAGGGTTAGGATCTTTGCCCACCCATGCACTACACAGATAAATTTACTCACACTCCTTTTCACAAACATCTGCAAGCTTTAGCTTGGTCACAGCTTAGGTAAGAGGCCAGTGTCTTTCCCCCTTAAAGATTAAAACTTCCATATATCCTGTTTTCCTAAGGCCATGTTGGCAGTTCTACACCCCAGCAAAAGGTACCATAATTGTGAGCTTACTCTTAATAGGTTTAGAAGGAATCTGACCACATCCTCATGTGCATACCCATGTTTGAAAAACTGCAGTTAAAATGTTTTACATTGAAAAAAGCTTGTAGCTTATTTCATGCTGGTTGTGCTTGAAACTCTATCGATAATCAAGGCTATTCTTAGCTCTAATTTGAACATGATTTAATGTGATGGTGTTAAATGAAACAGTATCTTCAGATTATATTTTACTATCAATTCACTCTCCTATCCTTACAGTTGTTTCTTGTTTGTCCCCTTGTAGAGTTCTTTCAGAGATGCTCTTTGACTTTGCTTCACAAATGCAGAATTTTGCATTCATCTTTCCTAGAAAGAAATAAAAAGTCTTCAATAAGTTCTTTAACAGAAAAATCTTTGCCCTTCTTTGAGTCAATGCCATTTTACACATAAAAAGATGCAAGTGGCATAAACACTTGGAAGTTGGAAGTTAAGAAAGTATATACTTATATAGATAGTCTTTGGTTGTAAGAGGAAGGAGGACGATTATTGCTCTTTTGCCAGGTTAGCAGTCAGATTCACTTCCCAGTGGTACTCTCATACAGTTGCCTGCAATTTTTTCCCCTCACATCAATATTGGTGTTCCTTTGTGTTTCCTACCTAGCTACATTGGGCAGCTCGTGTATACAAAGGACAGCCTTTGCCTGTGGAGCTTAAAAAAAGACCCTGGAGTATAAAATAGTAACATGTATGATGAAGCACTTCAGATAATCAGCAAGTATCCCCAACTTTGTGGGGAAAAAAAAAAGTGCTATATCTTAAATTGTAACATCTTTCCTTTCTTTTGACAGAACATAATATATGGCAATCCTAAACTAGATGAACCTAGTACTAGGTTCTAGTTCAAAGTGAATACTTATTATTTTTTCTGTCCCATCTTTACATTGTTTTTCTACTTTACAGATAATCCCACTAAAACTAGGTAAGGGCAACGAAGCTGACTCAGTATATTTAATTATAGTCTACCATACTGTTATGCCATTGCCAAGAGTTAAACATTATCAAACACTGAAATGTGTTTACAAGTGACAAATAAGATATTTCAATTTTAAGGGACTGCATGATTCAGGGGTATGGCAATAGGACACATACACCACTGGTTTAAAGATCATTGGTTGAAGTGGGGACAAAGACAATCACGCAATCAGAAGTCATACGTGATTACTTTTGTGGAAGTATTTTATCTGTATATCATTTATAAAGAGTTCTGACAAAACCTCTAAATCACTGAAATTTAGCCAAGACTGGGTAAAAACAGATGGCATTTCAGTTTGTTTTTTTTTTTCTGAGAAAAGACTGTAAAATACTCTGAGGGGGTAAAAGCTCACAAAACTGATTTTTATAATGCTGGCAATATGCTGTTGAGAGGAGAATGGAGGAACTATTTTCCACTAATTGAAATGCTATTAATCATATGCAGTATGTAGGACAGAGTTGATTTTAAAACTATCATAGTCCTTCGGTGCCTTAGGAGCTAATGATTCATGTGAAGTTTACATATTCAGGGCAAAAGCAGCCCTAATACAACTCCACAGAAGTCAGTGACATTACGCCTCTTACATGACGTTTGATTCTAGTATGCGCTTGCTTGTTTTACTAAGTAGGCCTGCTGCTTGATTGATACTACATTCATAAAAAAAGTAAACAAGCACATTGAGAAAGTCAGAGGACATTTTTTGAAAGAGAGTATTTTTGTCATTACCTTTGTAATTGGGCCTCTGCAGTTATTATTACTGAAATACTGGAATACTTGAGGAACCGTTTTGTACCCTGAAAATGTGGACATTAGACCAGTTTCCTCATCAAAGTTTTATCTGGAGGCCCATAACAAAATGCATTTTCAAAATAACAGTTTACTAGCAATGTGGTAGACAGCAACAGTTCAGCAATTTTGTTACAATAGTCTGTCTGTTTGGTCAGATGCTATGTGAACTAGAAAAGTCCTCTGAAATATATGCTTATTTGTGGAAGGGTAAGGAACATATTCTGAGAAATGCTGTTGTGCTTATGAAATAGTATTTCATCAGAAGATGCAGAAATACTTTGAGAGATTGAAATGTAGCTAGGATGTTTTTTTAATCCACTCCAAAGAAGGCCAGGTAAAATAATATATGCATAAAAATTATATTTGAAAGCAACACTAAGCAACATGAAGGTGGAAATTCTCATCCAAAAGGTCAAGAAACTCCAAGCCCGGGTTTCTCATTGTATACATGATGGTGTCTCTCATCACTTCTGAAGTTTGTGAAGGTTTTAATTATTTATAATTGCCTAATAGACACACTGAGTGAATTCTCATAACTTAACGATTGACAAGGAAAAGAATGTGTTCCTTCCTACCCTACAGCTTGTTGAACAATGTGTCACACAGGCCTTTTAAGTATGCTGCAGCAAAGACGGAAACAAAGAAAGTATCCTCACACACGAATAGCTTTGAATTCTTCAGGCTGAACCCTTTCCTGGGAGAAACCCTTTCTCGAGGCTTGTGCTCAACTGAGACATGGTGCTATGCTGGGAAAAAGGCAGTGAAATTCACTTTTCTTTCTCCCCTCTATTCCTTCAATGCAGTTAAGAGACTCTCCCTTGCCCAGCTGTCAAAAGAAAAGGCTAATGTCTTGGGCTGTGTGTGTTGGTGCTCTTCCCCTACAGTCTCAGGCCTAAGTGATGGACTGACATAGAAATTAAGACATCAACTGTCCTGAAATTTTCCCTACATCCTAGTTTAGGCAGGTCTGTTTTCTATCCAGTGGTCTTATAAGACCTCACCTTTCAAACCCATGGTGGCAGTAGCCTGAATGTGTAACATGAAACTGTGCACTCACTGTGGACTATGAGGAACAAGTGCCTAAAAACAAGGGTCATCAAAATGGACCCCCCATGGACCTGGGCCTCAGCACATTGCCTGAATACGTCCCTACCCAAGTAAACAAAGGATCAAGCTGCACTACAAATAAGGCTTCAGTTTTACTTGAAATGCGGGGAAAGTGCAACTAAAAATATTGGAATGATTTTTTAACTCAGAAGGCTCTTTAAATCATTCTCTTTTCTACTTTCTTCAAAATTCCTATGACTGTGGCCTTCATCTTAACACCCAGCACAACGTTGCACAGAACCAAGATTAGCTGTGTCATAGTGAAAAACAACCATCTGGCAGTCCTGGTACAGTGTAACAGTGTACTATTTTAAAAAGAAACAGCTCATTTTAATTATGAACAATTAGTTTCATATGTAATACTGTTACTGTGTTTAAAAAGAACTTTGTCGTCACTTTCCCTAGGAGGATCAATGACATTTTTCTATAATAAAGTGGGTGGTAACAAAACTGGAGGGGTGTGTGCAAGGAAATTCAAATTCTGTCCCTCTGTTCAGCAGTCTCCTTGCCTTCAGAAAATTATAAAAAAAAAAAATCTAGTATCTGCCAGAAATTCAATCCCAGGTGTCAGCTTTCTGCCTCAGAGCAGTATTTCCATTTACCACTCCTCTTCTGAACATGTCACACAGCAAGGCAAGCACTGCTGCTGACATGACCCTGATAGGCTGACATGCAAACAGAAATGAAAATTATGAAGTTCAGTCTCACGGTCATTGCCTGAATGCCCTTATAATGATGCTATTCAGGAGGAGTGTTTACTATTGAAAGTGGGTGTTTGCTCTGTATGTCTTGCATAAGACTATCATCACATTTTCTCTAATGTAAAGTGACTTTCAAAAGTTGTTTTAAACACTGAAGAAGCAGGATGAAAATTGGGAAACTAATTTCCTTCTGTATGCTGACTCAAATCAAGACAAAATAAAAGAAAAACCTCCTTAACAGTCTTAAACTAGTTCTTGTAGGCCAAACAATGCAAGAGCATACCTGTGCAGATAAAAAGGAGCAATAGAAAAAATAATTTAGGATATTATTCATCAGATAGTATACTGCTCATCAGATGTTTGACTACATTGGCCTTAAATTTCCAACACAGCATCTGCTACAGTAAAACCTGGTGTTAAAAAGCAATGACCTTAAGATGGGCAGAGCTTTAGTGTTCATGCACTTGTAAAATCAGCAAATGCTGAAGTTAAAACAGACATAAGAATAATTCAGAAGCTCTTTTCCTCTCCTCCTATCTTTTTCCATCTAGAAATAATTCTACTCCTCCATAAAGTTTTTGAAATATAATCCACTAATTACATGATGATTACACAATTGTACGTTTTACCACTGGGTTTCATAATATTTGTTCATCTGGACACTAATTCTGCTCTCAATTCAAATAAAGAGCTTACCTAGGATTTATTCATTATGTACATTTCTGAATTGTCCATGACAGCAGGATACAGAACTTTGGCATGCATTTATTTTGTGTAGATCATGGAAAGACACTTAAAGAGAGTCCACCTTTCTCTTTTCTTTTCCTGCATTGCATCTTCCATGATGACTCAGTCTGCAAAGAAGGTAGATCGGATTTTGTTTGTCTGTTAGAAAAGAAAACATCTTCCAGGAGGGGTGAATGTAAAGTCTAATTTCACATTGTGAGTCTCTGAGACAGGAAGTGTCTTGTTTTTCCTTTGTGTTGTGTGTATCATAAGGGGATCCAAACCCCCACCTGGGGTTGCTACAATAAGGAGACGTGAATGATTTTCTGTGAAAGGCACATAGTAGCACAATCATACGAGTATAGATTTTGCAGCATAAAATGTCTGTCTTACATGTAAGGACACTTCTTTTTTTTACAGTATTAAACAATTTCTATTCTTAGAAAACAACAAGAGAAACCAGTAGTCCTGGAACATAGTAATATCTAAAAATTTTTCAGAACCTCCAATATAAATTAATATAGGCACTTGCAAACCCTTGAGAAAATGGGTTCTATGTAATGGAAATGGCAAATGTGATGCTCTAGTAATTACCTCCAAACAGAAGCCAAAATTGAGTTGCAATATTTAAAAGAAAAATATTTAAAAGAATATAATTGCTAAAGAGTACTTAAGGTAAATATAAGGCTCAAAAGGAATTTTAGTTCTTAAATTTGTATTCTAAATTGAATCATCTTCCAGTCTGAAAGAATTTATTTTTCTTAAAGTAAATTGAACTTAGTTTAAGGATCAATCAAAACTCAATTGTAATACAGCATAATGAAGTCCCATACTATAAAAGTGATACTCAGAACTGAAAGATGCATGTGAGCATTTTTGCCTCCTCTCCTCTCCTCTCCTCTCCTCTCCTCTCCCACTCCTCCTTTGGGGTGAGTCTCAGCACAGCTGTTTTACCGGTGGAGAGCACAGGCAGAAAATAATGTGCCTTTATTCTTTTGTTCTGGCAGTCTGTTTACTAGCCTGCCAGACAGTCAGACTTTAGGGAAATGTCATTAGCCACCTGCTTTTACACGCTCCAGAATAAATATCTGTATCTGTATTTTTTAGAAGTAAAAGGTAACACAGATACAAAGAATATAAACAGAGACATGTTATTACTAATGAAAGGCTTTGAGAAGTAAGGAAGTTAACTCACTTTCTATGAAGGCAGTTTTTTTTTAAAAACTGTGTTTACTTATAGAAGTGGATTACTGGAAATGAGAGACAGGTAATTGTTTCTTTCAGTGGTAAACATGAATTACTACTTTGTTTCCAAAGGAGTTTCACACGCCCTCTAAAAGCTGAATGGTATGTAAGGTGAAATCCAAGATTGGAAAGATAGAAAAGCTGGTTGTTGATTTTAAGCTTAGTGAAGAAGACAAAGAGACAACAGAGCCATGTGTTGGCATCAGACATGCACGATGCAGGAACATTAGTCATGTAAACAAGGGAAACTGAGAGGATTAATAAGATAAATTATACCCTAGTTATCACTACCTGAAAATCTGAAAGAAAATATTCTGTTTAAACAGCACATGACACGTTCCACAAACAAAGGATAAAAGGTGATAGTCTACCTAATAAAACAGATTCTTACAGGTTAAATAGGAATGGAGTCTATGCTCCTGGTTTTGCAGCAGCATACATCTGCCTGCTTGCCTACTGGCAGGCATTTTTCTTTCAAGTGAAATCTCTTCTTTTGCACTAACCAAGAATTTGGGCTAGAATTTTCAGGCACTAAACCTCCAAATAAGTTATTTTTCAATTTAAACTCATTATGATATGATTTATTAATAGTTGAAATTAATTGTTCAAATATCAGAAATTTGTGCTTGCTTTCTTATCAAACTAGCGCTGTTATATAATATGGACTGTGTTAACATTAGTCCATAATATGAACAATTAAAGTTTAGTATTTTAAATCTAAATAGCTTATCTGTCAGTGTTTGAAAACTATCTTACATGGAATGTACTTGCTTTAACCTATTGAAGGCTTGACTACTCATCACTTACTTACTAAATACAATATTTTGTCATTAACTGGCAGACGTGGGATTAACCCATACTGGAAAATGGATAGGTCTTTTTTCCATGGAGTTACAAACAAAAGGAGGCTCTGAGAGAAGAAATTCCACTGGAAGCCTTTTGCAGAGATTTTGTTAATCATTGACCAAGAGCAATCGGTACTGAACAGAAGATAAATTTTGTTGTCACCTCTTTTTGTGTGTTTTAGGAAGTATTTTGTGGAATATTTTCGCATGAAGCATTCAACTCACTTTTGTTTCAAGGGAAAGATGCACCTTAAGTTCCACAGATCAAGAAATCCAAAATGGAAATTCTATTTTTCACCTAGCTTGAACTTCTGCATAACATTTTGCCCCACCCAGTAGTAATCCTGGATTACCTGTCTGCCTGGTATCCACTCAGAGACATACGTGTTCTCACAGAATTTTTTTTATTTTGCAGAATCAGCATTTTCAGATGAAATACTGCTCCACTGAAAGTTTTCTACTGAGCTTTAAAGGTAGTAGCTCTATCTCACAGATCTGCCACAAGAAACCAAGGCTATTTGTCTGCCGGCCATGTGCCCGAGCACCGGCTTTGTGGCTTTATGCTGCTCCTAAATATTCCCCCAAAGTATGAGCTGTTTCTCAATTACTTTTTATTTTGATGTTAGACCAGAAACTTTCCTGTTGCATTTCTACTTCTTGAGGCCTGCCCACACAGTCTGTCTTTGGGACTTGCCTGCCCTCTCTGCACAAACCCTTCCAAGTCTTCTTAAGTGGGTACATCCATCTAACAGGCAAAGACTACAGAAGTGGAAGCCATTTGCCTCGTCTAGTCAGCAGCCAAATATCTATGGATTTTAGGAATGCATTTTATATTCCATAGCCTCCTTTCTTGACAGCCGCTGCCTTGAAATTCTTATAGAGTTCTGAGACAGGGAAGCATGCTTACTCAGGATTCCTGCAGATTAGGATCTGCAGAAGTAGGATCCTCCACAGAAGCACCCAGATATTGCTTTATGTTCTTAGTGGGTGAATAGTTTCACAGCATTTTTTATGGTCTTCTGGAATCCTATACACATTAGTTCTTTACAGGCAAAATCAACTGTTACAGAAAGAGACATAACACTGTGGTAACTCCCGTCTCCAGTGACTAGAGTCTAGAGAGTCTATCAGTACAACAGAAGATGCACCTGGTCACATATTGGAACAAATTTGTATTTTCCACTTGCCAAAGTTATAAAACTCACCTTTAAATTTATAAGAGTCCCAAGAGCCTCTGCCATTCTCTGAGTCAGACTGCATAAAGCACACTACAAAAGAAAGATGGTGTGTTTTCTCATAAATACCTTACTTTACCCTTTTTGTCACTTTTTAATGCTTTACTCCCCTCAAAATAAGAAAAAAAAAAAAAGGTTTTTTTTTCCAAATTTAAAGCAAATGGGTCTTCTTTTCAACTAGAAACCTTGAACAGTGGCAAAAAATCCTTCAAGGAGGTATGGAAGATATGGAAGTAACCTGGGTTTCCAAACAAAATATTTATTTCCAGAGGATTTAGCCCATGAAAGTCTGTATATCTTTCAACAGTTAATGCCCTTCTTGCACTACTGCACACCAAACACTGTGACTTTTCAGTGCTAATAAGGCCTTCTTGGGTATTTCTACACATTAATCTGTAGCAATGATGCTTACATGCAACAAACAGCAGATGACTCAAGGGAACATCAACATTTCTGAAAATTTTAACAGAAAATTTTAATAAAAAAATTAAAGTCACTTAGGAAAAGTGATATTTTAAGTCTGTTTTAAGTTATAAGGGCTTTCAACCTGATAATATGCAAATCTGATGAAAGGTATAGTGGGATTATGTTATCAAGAAGCAGTGAGGTTAAATTACAAGATGCAGAAATTGCAAGTCTCTTCTTTCGATCAATTTGGATGCACGTGTATTTCTATAACAAGCCTTTTTTTTTTTTTTTTTTTTTTTTAAGAAAAAGATCCAGAATAGTTCATTTCTGAAGGACAAGAAAATAAATTTAAGGTAATAGCAGTAATGTACCAGAAAGTGCAGCCAAGGTCATTGAATACTGACAGCTGTGCCAATCTGTTGATCGATCTACTAATTCCAGCTGAGAGTACTATGAAAATGTAGGTGTCAGTCCTGAGGAATTATCATCCATGATTGACAGAAAGGTATTTTTTCCCATTAGACTTTAGACATTAGAATTTCCCATTTTTTCCCAGACTTCCTCGGGGACAGACCAGCTCTTTGCTTTTCCTCACTATGCTGGATTTCATATGTGAGAATCTAAATGAAGAAGGACACCTGGTAGAGGTTTGAAACAATGTCTTGGTAGATAGAGAATTGTAGAATTGAAAGATAATTGAGTTTGACTTCTACCACACAACAGAAACTCACAGCCATTAGGTTTCTTTCTGATTTAAGCAAGGCTTATGAATTCCCTCTAAGCTCCATTCACAGGTCTGGGAAACTTGAGTCAATGCTTGTAAAACAGATAATATGAAAAAAAAGTATTCCAGAAGTTCCCTTTGGTAAATAATGCAGGGATCTGAACAATAGCATAGAGAGAATCATACTCACATTAAATGAGTTTATTATTTCAAACGTACATATAAACACATAGGAACACCTGTAACTTGCTGTTTATTAGAAAGTTCAACATGTATTTGATTTAAAACCTAGAATGGTTGATTTTTTCATATTTCCCATAATCATTATCATTTAAGTGTACTTAGAAGAGTGCTTTTTAGTATACATAAAGCAAACCATGCACTCTATAGAAATATCTGCTTACATTCTCCAAATTTCTATGAGTTTCCACAAAAGATTGTCTTATAGTTCTTTTTGGCTAAAGACCCGGAGCAACTCCAGCAGAAAGAAAACATGACTTAACACCACACATTGTCAATGTGGCATGGGGTTGCTAGCGTGAAATCCGTGTGTCTGCTGGTGTGGCTCCTTCCCTTTGCAGTTACCACAGCTTTATAGATCTAGATGTATAAAAATACAAAGCTGTCATCCATGATGCCTGGAGTTCTTTCTTCTCATATTGTTGATGTATCTCTGAGTACATCAGCTATCTTTTACTATTTCTTCAGTTGCATCTTGTTTCTATTGTGATTTTCTCTATAAAATGTCAAAGCAAGTATTTGATGAAAACAAACAAATAAAAACCAACAGGAAAAGAAGGTATCTTTGTGGTCATATCTGTCTATGCATCCAAAAATTTTTCAAGAAGTAAAGGGATGTTGTGGCACTACAGATGGACCTGCACAGGACCTTTCCCCATCAGAAAGCACTGTTATGCAGCTATCAAGTCCAAGTATCTGATAATAGTACCCTCTGTGACACAAGGAGAAAGGAAACACCAGAATTGTTCCTTGAAAAGGAACATAGATGCTAGTCTGTTTTGAAAAAGCAAGCTTCTCCTCTTGCTATTGTACCTACTGGCTATCGTGATATTCTGTGGAAAGGTAAGACAGGGTCCATAATGGCTACTGTTATTTCTCTCTCATGCTGGCACACTATCATGTTGTGTTGGTGTCTTTTCAGCAGTTTGCACTAATCAGTAGGGTTGTTGTTCCTGTATGTCAGCAACTGTAAATGCCAAACAAAAAAAATCAATGCTTTGACTGTCGTTTTTTTCCAGTGGATGCCTCAATAGTATCCCATTGCAATGGGTTGAACTACTTCACCCTTATGCCAAAAGAAAGTCAGCATATTGCAAAACTGCATGCCACCTCAAAAGTTTTTCCTTGCAGAAAAGCTCCAAGGACTGAATTCCAAGAACCTACTGAGTACCTGGTTGATAATGAGCTCTAAATGAGGTAGTGTGGACACTGGAGTGATCTATTGGTGATGGTTAACTGCAAAGCAAGTTGTGTGTGTGTGCCTCTTTACCATATTTTACCGTGCTTCCTATTCCATTTAAAATACTTTTCAGAGTTGCTATGAGCACAGGCCCATGTATTTTGAAGCAGAATCATAAATAGGGCTAGCGAAGGACAGTTTGGTCACATGAGTCTTTGTTTCTACCCCTTAAAACTCACCTCTGATGACATGAAAGAAAAAAATAAACTTGCACTACTTATTTTTTAGTGTTCTTAACCCTATCCTCAGTTCCTACAAAGATGGCACAATAATCAGACAGGCTAAATTAAAACCTACGCATTTTGCAAAATACTCCAAAGCGGTTATTAAGAAGTACTTACTCTTTTAGCCAACATTTTTAATGTATTCTATTTGCGAAAGATATAGTCCTAAATTTAAATTCTATGTAATATTTTGTTGGTAAAAAGAAAAATCAAAAGACATAAACTCAATCTTGGATATGTGATTGCTTCCCTTCAGTAACCTTCAACACCTAAAGAAGTTGTAACTGGAACCCTGGTACTTCGTTTCCAAACTACTACTTTGAACTTATAGGAGAGGTCTTTTAGGAGTGAGCTGTAGCTGAACATGTAAGTCCTGACTGAACTGAAAACAATCACAAGAAACATAACCAGCCCTATCATAAGTATCAGAAACCCCTCAGTCCTTCAGATATCTGTGGAAAAAAGTCTGGGTTTACAACAAACAGGGAAATGACTAAGCCCAACCTATTTGCAACAAAATGATTAATAACTCTACTTGAGTAAATCCTCTTTCTTAAATACTTCTGGCACATGAATATTCAGCAGATTTAAGTAAAAGATAAGTTTTAAGTGGTAACCCAACAACAGACTCTTTGATCTAGTCTTTCAAAAACAAAATTTTGAATTAGAATATTTTTAATATAATGAAAAAAAAAATTAGCTAATTTTTTTCTTGCTTCACAGAAACATTCTCATTTCCCTTTAAAGTAAATGGCTAGACATCAAGCCAAACATTTTTTCCAATCTGGAATTACAAGACTGGATGAAACAGGGTTTCATAATTGCAGCTGTTTTTACCCTGAAACCTGGGGGTGTTACTTGGCATGTTAAAAAAAAAAGACCGCACACAAAAAAATCAAACCAACAAAAAACTCAACAAAACCCAAACCAAACCATCTAGTGGTGCTTTTATGGGACCAAACCAACATGACTATATACATCAAGTACCACAGGAATCTCTGAATTGACTGGCTCTAGTGTTCTTTCATAAAACCAGTGGAAGTTGTTGAATTCCCCTAACAAATGACTGACTCTTTCATTTTGTTGTACGGCAGCCGGAGAGCAAGATGTAGCCTTTGAGAATGCCACATTGTAATGTTCTGCACCCTTGCAGGACACCTCTTTTTCCCCTCTTACCAGTAGGCAGCAGGAGTAATGCAAATGGGAAATGAGGGAACGTGTGGAGCAGAAAAAATACCATCTCAGAAAAAGCATCCTGTACTCCAAAAATTATATCTGAGAGATTCAGCTTAACAGAGGAAATACAGGCATATCACTATCCCATAGGAGCTCTAATATTCCATTCTCCACTATACTAAATTTCAGTCTGGTACTGAGTACAGCAGACAGTCACTTTGCTCTTGCCTACCAGACCCAGTGTGAAACATACATAAGCTAGTTACATGGTCTCACAGTTTACCCTTTGCATGCAGATGAAAGGTACACCTATTCTCATGTGCTCCTTTAACCAGACTCAAGGATGAAGATCAGTCCACAGCTTTTTTGCTTCACATGTAGAAATGTAAAACATCATGTCAGCCTCCATTTAATAAGCTAAGGGTCTAAGCATACACATCAACTGGAATACCCTTTCCACCAATATGCTGTCAAATACTTTTTATAATTTCTTCTATTCTGCTTAAATTGATCACAAATCCCAGTGGCTTTCCATCTCCACCATCACGACGCATCATTTGATTAGTCTTGCATTTGCTCGTATGCATATACGACTGTGTGTGAGTGCACACACATGTGCATCTGGATGGAAGGAGAGAAAAAGTTGAACCACACATTCTCATATTTGAAAAAGTGAATGTTAAATCCCATGTGAATGAAGCATATTGCCCCAGAAAAGGATAGACTGGCTTGAAAGGAAAATGCAACAATGAAACAAAACAGTCTAAAGCACAACTTTGAATCAGTTAATATAGTAGCACTTTTACAGCTGAGTTTGCATTTAATAAAACCAGATTCTTTCCTGAAAAGGAAGGAATATACTTTATCTTATTTTTGTATAAAAGTTCAGAAATAAAATAAAGATGAAACAGGAACTCTTACATTGCAAGAAGAATGTTTCACAATTTTGTATCATATGATAAAAAGTTAAGGTCTTCTGGATTCTAAATTACAGAATTATCCTAAGGTGCTTTATTTCTTCTTATGCTACCAACAGATACTTATGATTTCATTTAAACTATTCTCCAAGTACTGATTTGGTGGTAAAAGCTACATTAATATGTCTGTTTTCACAGATACACACATTTGAAAACAGACGATCTAAATGAAGGTGATATTCCTTCAGGCAGGCTGTTTGCATTTATCAACATAACTCCAATACTTCCAGTGTGTTTTAACACTTTCTCAGGTGCCAGTTGCAGTTTGCCATTTATACTGAGGAACAGAAGGTAGAAAACGGTGAAAGCAGATGACAACAGCATTCCCTGGCATCTGATGCTCTAACAGCGACATTTTTAAGCGTTCTGTATTCATTTTAAACAATAATTTGGAACAGGGAAAGAAAGGCAAAAAAAAAAAGTGAGGGTACTTTGGTTAGACTTTCAATTACTGATGGCATGAACCAACAGTTTTACACCTCTGGATCAGGTTCTTTCTTCCAAACCCTTTGGGATCCCAATGCCCTCCCTGGGAATTTAGCAGACCAGGTCCTACCTCATGCTGTTGTATATATATACATGTATGTGTACATGTATTACATCACCAATATATATGTATGTATGCATAAATAACTTCCTGATTTACTGAAGAATATATCTCTTTTTCCAAAACAACCAAGAAACACAAAATTATACCCTGTATTGCGCAACCTTTTGTATCATATCTACCATTTTGTATACAACACACTTAGTGTCCTAAGTAGTACTTGTGAGTCCCTTTTTCTTCTTAGTTCATGTAAGAGAAAGACAGAAATAATATTTGTACATCTTTGCTATTATTTTATTTCCACAGGACGCTTACAAAATTGTGTTTTTCCAGAAAATTTGGGAAAACATAACACTATTTCATTCAAGTAACACTTTAAAAGTGATACCTCTTATTCACAAGGGGGAAACTAGTAGTCACATCCTAGATAGAAAATGGGGTTCAATCAGAGGCTTAAGGCAACAAAATCTATAAAAGAATAATCTTTCTGGCTTGGGCCAGATGCTTGTAGTCTAGCTTTTTTGTAATACTCTTCCACTCATTAAGAAAGTATCTAACTAGGCCCAAGACTTCATGTCTTTTTCAAATATTCTCAATGAAAAAAATAATAATCCAGGAAAGCAAATATCTGAAGTAGCACTTAAAAATAAATTAAACTTTATTTTACACTCCCTCATGCTTTTCAAATACTTATTATCCAGATAAATGTGTTCTTTGCTTTTACTGGAGATTTACTGCAGAGTTTCAACTTTTTGCAATGATATAACAATGTTCCAGGGGACCGACAACATAATAAGCTCATTGATTTGAAGGCTTCTATTTTTAAAGTTCAACTACATTCCCATTAGAAGTTAAAAATTCTGTGGATAAATAATATAAAAGTAAATGATAGAAGACTACCTAGAGAAAGACATATTTTTTTTCTGAACTCAACAGCTGCTGATAAAATATTTTCCAATATTATATTTTCCAGATAAACTATATTCTAGTCCTTCTCCGTGCAAGTAAGTAACCAGTCCCAGATGTCCTTTACAGGCAAAAGAAAAAGGCATTCACACAGGGCAGCAAAATTATGAAAGACCTTAAAATAAGAAAGAGTAGACAAAGAGGGACAAATATTCCCTACAGTAAAATTCTGCAAACTACACCCAGCAACATTTCTGCAGTTGCACAGGTTTCTTGAGAAGAAAGCTATGCTTGAGAACTAGGTTAAGATAAGGGATTATGGGTGGTTGCTTTTATCTTTCCTTACATATCCCAGCAGGAAATCTCTCAGTGTATCTTAGGACATCCAATGTATTTTACTACACGTCAGGTCTTGGGATGAAATCCTATCCCAGCTGAAGTTAACAGGACTTGTTGAATGCATAGAGCAAGATATTCCTATTCTTATTCATAGATTTGATATTCTGATAGTTAGCCCTGTACTTTATGCATTGAGAGTCTCTCATGTTTTATGACCTAGGAGACAGGGATGCACATCAACCTGATTTATGATATTAAACAAGTTAGGGTGAGGGATGGGCCAGAAAAAAGGACACCAGGTTTCTAGCCATTCTGCAACTGGCATCCCATGTTCAAGGGAAACTACTGGAAGACAACCATCCCGGTGCTATACCCCTCCTTCTGTACATGACCTGTTTACCTCCTAGGGCCCTCTGTGAGGTGTCTCACGGCTTGGGATAGAAGTAAGTCAGGAAATATGCTTCCCATTCCTATTGTTTTCAAACACAGGGGCAAAATATGCCAGGCTTTGTTGAGCAATTTGCTTGTGGGAGTTTTGCTCAATTGAGGATTCAGAAGTTGTCTTGTGGTTTGGCTGGTGAGTTTGGAGAGAACCAACCAATATTCAAAAATTATTTAAAAACATGTGTGACCTTGTCTGCACCATCTGGACAGTTCAGCGGGAGCCCTGTGTGAACCACTTAAAGAAAACTGGTTTGGAGCACAGCCTTTTCTCTTTCTGTAGTATCTCAGCCCTATGACAGACCTAAAGTTGAACAATGACCTGTGATTTGTTTTTTCCCCATATTTATCTGTTTGTTTGGTCAGTGGAGCTGATAATATAAGAAGAAAAACTGTAAAGCTAATACAAACTAGAGTATGCAATTTCAAAATAAAAATATCTACTTACTTAGATGGCAAATTGTGATAGATGTTCAGGTGTCTATCTACATTCAGATATACCACAATTTATAAGAAACACAGGCAAAATCAAGATCCTAAGAAAAGGATGTAACTAAAGACAAAATGGGTGAAGCTTTACCAGATTAATTAACTAGATGAAATATCTCTGCTCTTTTAGAGCTCTTGCATTGAAGTAACTGCCCTTTACTGCAGGTAGTACATCTCTCTTGAAAATTAAATGCCATAATTTGAATTGTTCAGCAAGACTGCAGAATCTGCCATGCAAAACGCATGCAGAGAATATCCCTAAATGCATATCCACCCTTTCCTTTTGTTAGACAAATATTCCCCAGATTTGTTGAGTTAGAAGCAAAATCAGGGAGGGGGAGGTGGGATGGAGGGGAAGAAAAAGAAAAAAAAAAAAAGTAAAGTATTGTTGGTACTTTGTAAAGCAATAGAATGATTTCAGAAAAGGTGCCTGACTTCACAGGACCTTGTTAATAAAGGGCTATGCAACCAGTGGCTTTCTACAAATCACCAAATACTGCTCTTGTCTTTTAAGGGCATCTCACTTGCAGATGTCAAGAGCACTGCTATTGAACCACCTTCAGAGGACTAATCATATATCTCTTTTGTTTAAGTGAAATATCTTAATTCAAAAGCAAAATGCTGACATTTAACTGTTAGCTGTCCAAATGGGCAATGTGAGAACATTTATCCCAATGTATTATTATGCTAAATGGTGCATATGCACATCTGTATGCCTTGTGCTGCTTACTGCCTGCTTTTCATGGTTTGCATTGGTGAGATTTGCAAACCATTTTGTTGCAAAATTAATTAAGACATAATGATTTCACTTATGTGATCCAGTTGGTACCCAAAGTACAACCCACTGCCAGTTTTAGGGCCTAGACATTCTCCTGAGCTGTGCTCTGGGGTCATGTAACTTTGCGATTTTCTCATGGTAGTATGGATGCTACTTAACTCAGACAGTTGAGCACCTGAGTATGCATAAGCACATTAACAGACAGAAAAGCTAAATCCAAAAATGTGAGAGGCTGGATAGAAAATATCTTACTACCAACTGTTGAATTTATAATGCTAAAATATGGGTATGTGCATACTTCTCACTGCGTTTGAGCTCAGAGCTGTGATGGTTAGATGGCAAATCATTCTTGCACAAACCAAACCAAACCAAACCAAACCAAAAAAAAAAAAAAAAAGGAAAAAAAACCCCAAACTACACAGCCATTCCCTCCCCACCCAAGCAATTCAGTATACAGCATTCTATCTATACTGTACTCATTGGGCCTCTTGTTTTCACAAATAACGCCATTTCTGTGACTTTGGATGCTCTCTCCTCAACAACTAGTATTAATCTTAACTCTTCATTGTGCTTTCTAACTGATAAATATTCAGATATTTGGATTACTGGTGCATGGTTACTGTACTGTCTGTGTAACCATATCATATGGTTTTCTGCAGTAGAAGCTTTATTGGTGTTTTAGACACAGTAATATATAAGTGGAATTGCATGGGGTGGACCTATGTTTCCTCTTCTTTATACCAATTTTGTAGTAGGTAAAGCCACTGATTACAAGCATACATGTTTATCATAAAAAATCGATAGTTGCATGATGTGTCTTTTTGATGGGATGCTTCATTTGAGCATTCACTTGAGGGCTGAGTATATTAATAATCATCACTAATAATCCATATTAGTGATAGTTCTACATGTATCTTAAACTATGGAATTTATTATTTCATATTCTGGAGGATGGATATGCTCTACTAGTAATCACGGTTGTCATTACATATTAGCCTTTCAGGATGCAAACCGAGACACCCGCACTGAAAGAAGTGGAAGGGTAGCAAGTTCAGAGTGAGAAGAAAAACAGAGAAGTGGACAGTGTTGGATGACTGAGACATTTAATTATTTTCTTCTTATACCGTGGGCAACTGTAACTCTTTACAATCCTGCCTGAAGTTCAATGGTGGTTTTCTAAAGAAATTTCCATGTTTGTTAAGAAATGCATCACATTGGCACTGAAATGTTCCCTCCCTGTATAATTCCTTTCTCTTTCCCCAGTTCTCCTCCCCATCGCAATCCCTGCCCAGCAACTTCTTTCTCATAATCTCTCCACTCCCCACTAGACCCTAAAATACATATTGGTAATTTTATTCCCTGAAGAGTATTGGAGCCCAGATCTTTTATGGCATGGGGAAAGTTGGAAACAGACCTCATGCCTCCGTGCCACCAGTGCTGGAAGAGCATCCCTGCAGATGTTGCAGCTGTAGCATGCCAGCGCATTACAGCATCCGCATTATGAAGAGACAGCAGGACAGCACAATCTGCTCTCATCTAGACTCCACCAGACTGAAATACGAGGTCTGGAGTAGAAGGTTGGTATGAAAGCAGCTCATATGGGGTTTATAACCTCAGTGTAGGCAAGAAGTCAAATTCTGAAGAATTGAGAGGCAGAAGTACTAGAGACTCCAGCCAAATTCCAGTTGAACCTAATTCCTATTGGCTGACAAAGAGTCATGATTTTTCACACAGTATTTCTGTACCACATCTGTACTTAAAAGATTCCTCAAGGCTGTCGCTTTCATACACAGAGAACAGATACTAGGGTAAAGCACAGGGCTTCATGTACTTTTTGCATCAGCAAACAGTTGTTGTTCCTAACCCTGAAATGCCAGAGCACTTGGAGCCATCTCTCCCTCTCAGATAATCTCTTTCTTTCTAAGATGAAACTTCCTCCCCTCGTTGCAACAAATGTTGTAGAAGCAACATTTCCACAAGGCCGTTTGTGTCAGTGCTATTTCCCCTGTGGTTTTAAGTCTAAGCATTGTTGGTGATCTGTAGACTCTTTCTAAGATGCTATGGACAGTTTAGGGAAAAAAAAATAATTAAAAATTCTGCCATTCATGTCAAAAGACAATATACAGGGAAACAAAGCAGGCTGGAAATGTTTTAGGACTTTGCAAGTCAAGGAAAAACAGTGTGCAGTGACTAGTCCACTGAGGTGAAATAGTTAACTGTAGTTGTATGAAACCCTTCCCTTTTAGGTAACTCCCAAAAACCAGGATAAAACCCAGTCTCCTACACTTGTGTGGCCTCATTGGTAAAAGCACATGTGTTTTGTTTATGTATGTTGCACACAACCTACACATCCCACGTGCGTGGCCCTGATCTGGTGAAGACTGACACGGAGATATCCTTTTCCATGCAGGTACGGTCACTGACTTCAAAGAGAGTATTTCCAGGAGTAAACTTAGTCATGAGTGTGACTACAGGACCAGGGGGCTGGTTTGAGCATGTGACCCTGGCTACTGTACCAAATAGACATGCATTGCTCCTTTTGCTGTCGTCTCCTGGGGTGGAGGCCTCATTCTGCAGCAGACTGGCAGGTGGTCTCCATTAGAAAGGTCATTGACATTGTCAAGCATCTTTTGAAAGGTGACATGGCACCTAGAAGGTTATTAGGCCAGAGCCGTGAAGTCCACTACAATTTCTCTGACAATATTGTAAACATGTAATATATCTGACCCCTTTTTAGACTTAACAAAACACAGGAGATTAAAGATCTTCTGCGCTTCTTTCACCCCTCCATCATCCATGTATACACTTCCCCTAAGCTTTGTCTTGAAGTACCCTGCAGAAGTGGTGAAGTTGTGAAAGAGCTACTTTAATTATAAGTACCATAGTAATGAATTCAAGTGCACTCATTTATCATAAAGGGCTTCCCCATCTGTCTCTAAAGTATGCTCAAAAATGCTGTGTATTTGATAACATGGAGGCTGAGAATTTAACACATTTTAGTTTAAAGCACTCCATTTCGGTTAGCTTTTTGTAAGACAGTACAACTGCATTTTTTGACTGAAAGAGCAGACTGGTGTGTGCGGTGGTGTGTGTGTGGTGGTGTGTGTGTATGGAGGGGTTGTGTGTGTGTGTGTGTGTGTGTAGGGGCTCTGTGTGTGTGCGTGTGCGCGCGTGCGTGTGTGTGGTCTCTTCCTAATTTATTTGCACTTCAACCCGTTGGGATCAAGCTGCAATCCCTGTAGGCAAAAGAAGATTAGGGAAAGAGACTGACTGGTTTTTCCCAGACACAGAAGGGAAAGCGACTTCTCAAGTACCGCAAGTTTTTCTGGCCACTGTACAAATTGTTCCTGAGTATGGAGAGTTTCCAAAAGACCTAATTAGCAACTCGCTGCAAACATTTCTTTGCATTAGCTAATGATCCGGCTACACTTGTAAGCAAACAGTACCAACATATCTAATCAATGCAGAAAAACCAACAGAATGCCTATTAAACATCTGGATGTAATTTTCTAGTTAGACTTCGAACAAAATGAAAACATATGCAGGTTTCTTTGATCTATGCCTCAACAAAGAAATTGTCGATAAAAAAACATACTGGCCAGTCAATGTGTCATTTTCATAAAGCCTGGTCATTTCTCTTCAAATATTCCCAGTTTAATTTTGTTGGTTTCCTGCAATCTCTAATTTTACCATATTGTGTGAAACCACAAGGGATTCTTTGGATCTGATTTTATTTGAGGTTTTACTGCTGCACGATCTGCTACTGATGTTTTTTTGAATTCAACTCGGGAATTTTTAAGGATGAAAGAATGGGGGAAGGGAACACAGACATGATGGTAAAATGACCTAGTGCAACTTTTTGAACATTCTTGCCTACAAGGAAAGCTACTAATTAAAAAGAAATCAAATTACAAAGAGGGTATGCAATGGCTATTAGCCAAAAGATAGTGAATAATTAGAAATGTAATTGCTTTACCCTGCTCACATCATTTGCACTTCATAAATAAAGAAATATTTTAAAAGCGGTATTGTTTTGCATGCCCTCATAATAATTATCGTTCTTACAGCTGTATAGATAGGCAATACTATACTACATGCACTGTATGACACAGATACTATTTTTTTCTCTATTCCACCTGTCCTGTTCTGCCATTAAAAAGACCCTAACAAAACCAGAAACCTCTCTTCCCCCATGCACATATACATAATTTTTAAATGTACTCCCTGTTTCTCTTTCAGTTGAAAATCCAATGATCTCTCAATCTGAAACTTGGAAAGCATAAAATCTATTGAATTCTATAATTGCATCCTCCCCTGATTTGCTCTCCCTACATAGGTAGTAGAACAGTGGGATAAATCACAAATTTGCTAAATTGTTTCCCGCCCACCTGCAGCAAACTCCTAGTGATTAACATCATCAACATTTTTATTATATGTGCCAGTTTGTGGGAAGTTAAAAAATATTGCTTGTAAATAGCACCGTTAACAGTAAAGGAAAAAAACATAAACAATATGGTAAACAGAACATCACATAATACGTCATTTTCCCTACAGAACAGATACACATCTGAAACCCTTTCAGTACATTCAAACTACATTTTGGACCTGATACTGCTTTTTTGGACTCAAAGCTCCAACTGCTTCCAGTACATAGTCAAAGCAGGATTAGGCCCTTTGCCGTGCAAGGTCGGAACACTACGTTAAAATGCTTACAGTGAAAAACAATTGATTTAGAACAGCTGAGTCAAATGGATGATTAAAACAGAATGGTTTGGGGGGGGTGTATAACAGTAAAGGCAATCTTTTTATTGCTTTTTTAAAACATGAGACAAGGATTTAAACACAATTATTTATAATCCAGTTTGACAACTGTCTAGAGTATGTACAATATTGTGGCATAATGATCTGGTACAAAACACTACCTTGCGTTGAATACAACTCTTTACAACACAGCCATATTTTGGCCTGTCTTTCAGTGGTGTAAATAGTGAATTTTGCCATGGGATGAGGATGCACAGTTTTCTGGGATTAATCGAGATTTACACCCATCTAGCAAAAAGGAAATTTTTATGCTCTAATCAGACAACGATGATGCATTATAAATTAGTTAAATGTCAGACCATGCCGGTATTGTTCATGCTATGTAATGTCAGTGGCTCTCGTTTGAAAAAAAAAATAAAATAAAAATCATCACAGTCAGTTTTAGTACTGCTTTTACAGCTCTTCTGTCTCAATTATAATGGAGAAGATTCAAAACACCCTTAAGGGTCTGATTCCAGAATCTAAGTAGGTTAAAAGCACTCATTTAAAAAAAAATCAGGAAAATTGAGATTTTCTGTTTCTGTTAAAACATGCCTTGGACATTTTAATGATAACAAATAAAAGTTACAAGACATTTCAACTTTCACGTGGGCGAGCAATAAAAAAAAAAAAAAAAAAAAAAGGCTTTTGTTTATGTTCCAAAACATAGTGTTGTTTTAATGTCATATCTGTTAATATCTCATTAACAACTTGTGCCAGCAGGTTAAGCAAAGTACAACCAAAGTTAGGTAAGTGTTACATTATTACAGACTCCATAGCTACAAGGTACACACACAGAGTATATAATAATAGCTTGCATTTTTATGGCATCTTTCATCTGAAGATCTAAGTACTTTATAAGCATTAATTAATTAAGCCTTCTAATGCCATGAACAGAACAGTGAGTTGGCTTGTCCAAGGCTACAAGCTGGGAACAGAATGCAAGATTTTTAGCTTTACTTACGCACATGGAACACCAGACAAGTTTACATTCCCGTCCTGGGAACCAGTCTATCAAAGGTCACTATCAAGGGTATTTTGCTTCATGTCTTAAAAAAACCCCATTAAAAGTCCTTGCATTTATTTATTTATTCACAAAAATGTACGCACATATATGCTATACACTAGTACACAGTTCACATAAAAATACACGTACACGCAGACACTTATAGGTGCAGTTATATGGACATATACACATGCACACAGACACACACACCAAGACATACATGCATTTGTTTTCAGTGCCAAGAATCTGTGGTCCTGAAATGAAGTCCAAACTGCCCTGCAGAAGACTGAGGGGGTTTAATTTTCTTTTTCTTTAATAATTTCTGTGTAAAACCGGGAATAACATAGTATGGAAATTAGCACTCTAAATGAATAAAGCAGTACTTTGATATCACAACATATCAAATTCCGTATCAAATTTTAAACATAGGCTGCTCCTTCTTTAGGATACAAGATGAGGCGTAATACAATTCTAAGTGAGTGTAAACATTAATGGGGAACTGTAAGAAAGTGTAAATCATAAAATCCTTGTGTTTAAAAGATGAGATACAACATTTTAAGGCCTCCTTTTAGGCAGCGTAGAGGAACACTAACAGAATACTAACAGGGTAAGCACATCTTAAGGCATTGTTTTAAGTTGGAAGGTACCAGCATTTCACACTTTGCGGTGGAATTCTGCTGCGAGTAGGCTGGTTGTTCGTAGAGGACACGGCTTGAAGTTTACTTCCCACCGCAAGCTGTGTCACCATTTGTCATCTCAGCAGTCACACACCCGGGGCCTGCGGACTTGGTTTGACCCTCACCTACCCCAAGCGCCCCTACACGCACGTCTGAAGGTACGCGTGTCGCCTTTACACCGGCGGCCTCCTTGACAGCTTTCCTCCAGCAGACCCCTCTGACAGAGACAGGCCATTTTCCCCTGAGGACACACCAGAGGGTCCCCCCGGCCCACCTGTCCGCTGGTGTAGCCGAGTGAGGCAAACAAGCCTGAGGTTTTGACCCTCTTTAGGGTATTTTCCGTCCAGCTGCGCGCACCGTCGGCAGGTGCTACCGCAGGCACCGGCCTCCGCACACCAACACAGGGGAGGAAGGCGCCGTGAGATGCACACCCCGGGGCCGGGAGAAGCCCTGGGCCTGGCCCGCTGCCTGCCTGTGGGGGCCACCTCCCTCACACCCCGCGCACCCGCGGACCTCGGCGAGGCCGACCCCCCTTCCCCCCCTTCCCTCCCCTCCCTTCCGCCCCCGGCGGCGAAGCCACCGCTCTCCGCGGAGCCTGAGCGGAACGCAATCTGGAGCCGGGCCCCCCCGCGCCCGGCGGCCCCACGTTACTTTGATTGACGGCTCAGCCCTCTCCGCTCTCCTTTCCGCCGACCTTCCCCTCCTCCCCTCGGCTCCGCGCGCCGGGCGCCCTCCCATTGGCCGGCTCGCGGCGCTCCCGCCGCTCCACCAGAAACGGTTCCCAGCGAAAGGCTGCGAGGCGGCGGGGCTGAGGCCGCCGCTATTGGTCCGCCCCGCCGGTGCGCGTCCAGGCCCCACGTTGGTGCCGGCGCCGGCGATTGGTGGGCGGCGGGGGAAGCTGTGTCTCCGCGCGGCGGGGTGGGCGGGGCCGGGCGGCTGGTTAGCTGGCGGAGTGTGAAACCGCGTGCTAATGTAAGCGGGGCGGGCGCGCGGCGCGTCCCGTCCCGTCCCCATCGCGCTCCGGCCCGTCCCCGTCCCCTCCGCAGCGGCCATCGGGGAAGGAAAAGAGACCGGCGGCGTTTCCGGCCGCTCGCCCCGGCTGCGGGTGGTTTTGTGGG